>NC_133405.1:92848040-93216483 GCF_047511655.1 Castor canadensis
ACTCTGGTAGCACAAGGGAAGGTGTCATTCACCATAACTGGCTCAGAAAGATTTTGTAGAAATAACTTTTGAGCATGAATAAGTAAGGATTTGCTATGCAGGGGTAAAGGTAACATAAGAAAAGGACAATATTAGTTGACATGATATGTTGAGGAAACTAAAAAAGTTTAAAATGGTCAGGTGTAGTCAGAGTTACCAGTTATATCTGGAGGGAGTCTGGGATCAGATTGTGAATGACACTGTCTGCCACGTTAAGTTTGGACATGCAAAAGTAGCCAGTGGGTATCTTTGAGCATACAACCAAGTCAGCTTTGGTTTTCAGAATAGGATACCTGGCAGCAATGTGAATGGTGGAGTCCAGAAATTATTACAATTAAGGCTATTTTCATAGTTGAGGTAAGAAATATGGCGGCCTAAGCTGAAATAATGAGAGAAAAAACAGACAGAAATGGCAGAACTCAAGATAATATATATTTTTCATATAATATATGTAAATATATGAATATACAAATATATCTGAATATATAAATATATAGTATATATAAATATATTGTATAAATATATAAAAAATATATTTTTGGTGGGACTCGGGTTTGAACACAGGGCTTCCTGCTTGCGTAAGAGGCACTCTATTGAGCCACACCTCTGTCACGAGATACTTTTGAAGAACTGAAAAGATGAAACAGAGGTAGGAAGTAACAGAAGAGTGAAGAATCAAGGACTCCACAGTTTCTAGTTTGAATGGGTAAAAGACATACAAAAAGATAATACCAGAAGTGGAACAAGTTTTGATGAAGGATAATGAGTTTTAGTGACCTTTAAGACATCATATAGTGGCTGAAAAGATGTGTTGAAAGTTCATGAGAAGATGAGGGAAGAAATAAAGCCATAAGAATCATCAGAGATCAGGAGTATTGTGGTTTGAAGCCAGCCTGAGCAAATAGTTCTTGAGACCCTATCTCGAAAATACCCTACACAAAAAAAGGCTGGTGGAGTGGCTCAAGTGGTAGAGTACCTGCCTAGCAAGCATGAGGCTCTAAGTTTAAACCCCAGTACTGCCAAAAGAAAAAAAGAAAGAAAGAATCATCAGAATATAGTTAATACTTAAAGTCATAATAGAGGGTGAGATTGCCTAGGACTCAAATGTAAAAGAATATGATTAGGACAGAAGCTTTGAGAGCATCAACATTTAAGGAAGCAGGCAGAGGAAGAGAAATAAGGAAAAGAAGAGTAAGAGCCAGAGATTCACAAGGAGAATAAGTGAGTAGGATCGCTGGGCACAGTTAATACTGAAAACTCAGTCCTAAATGCAATGTCAATTCACAAATAACAAGGGCAGGGTTTTAGAGAAAAGAAAGTAAGGGTTACTAATTTGCCAGGCAAAAAACGAAGTACAGGGGACTAGAGTATCAAAAACTGTGTCCTTCTCCCAGGAGAAGGATGGGTTTTTTAAAGGAAAGCCCAGGAGTTTGGGGCTTCTGGGTCCACTCATCTACTGGTTTATTGGTGCTAGTTTCCATGAAGCTGTGTGTCTGTCCTGCTGGACAAAGGTTTCCTCCATCCTGTAGCCTGCAAGATAAGGGGCATGATGACACAGCAGGTGGCTGAAAGAATGTTAATATAGAATTACCCAACATAGGAGAATGAGAAAGGGAAGAAAAAGACCAAAAAAGGGGAAAAAATAAACTTGAGCAATTGAGCAAAGCAGGCTGGCTAGTGAAACGGTAACTAGGCTAAAACTACAGCTGTGATCATATTTAGGCGTCTATTCCAATTACACAGTGTGATCTCAGTTACTCAGGAGGCTGAGGCAGGAGGATCCCCTGAGCCCAGGAACTCAAGACAAGCCTGGGTAACATATGGAGAACCCTGTTTCAAAAAAAAATAGTGAGCAGAATATAGAAACCTAGGAAGCACAGGATGACTTGATGATGTTAACTGCCTCAAAAAGGGCCAAGAAAGAATGGAAATGGATGTGGCAGCTCAAAGTGGTGACATCAGACAAAGTGGCAATAAACTAGGGAATGGGAATTAATACATTATCCTTCTCCAAGAATAATGGTGAAAGGGAAAAAGGAGTTAAAACTGAAGGGAATTATAAAGTAAGAAGAACTTTTGTCACTGAAAGATTATTTGTGCATGTGGCCAGGGTGCAGTGGTAGAGTGCTTGCCTCGCATGCACAAAGCCCTAGGTTCCATTCCCAGCACTGCAATAAAAAAAATTGTGCATACTGCAAATAAAAGAAATGAGAGAGAGAGAGAGAGAGAGAGAGAGAGAGAGAGAGAGAAGGAAAGAATGGGATTGCTTCTTTTGAATTCCTGTAACATCACTTGGCAATTAGCTTACACATTTGCCTTGTACTGGCAGTATTGTACATTTTAGCAATGCTGGCACGAATGCAGTGTTCCATAAACCTACTTATTATTTTTCTTCATGTATCTATGCAGTTAGCCAATAAATGTATGCAATCTTACACAAGAAGTTACAAAAAATAAATAATATCATGAGAGTCTACAGAGACTTTGAGCAATAGAGACTTCCAATAAGGACTTTGATCTTCCACTTACCAGTGCCCACATCACAGAAAAATTACTGAAGCTGGAGGTGTAGCTCGGTGGTACAGCAAATATTGACCATGCATGAGGCCCTGGTTTTAATTCCCAGCACCAAAAAAATAATTAAAAATTATCTCATTTTTTTGTTTTTATTTTGGGTGATGGGCATTGAACCCAGAGGCTTGCTTTTACTATTTTACCTCTTTTCATCTCAGTTATTCAACTGTAAAATTGGGAAAATACCATCCAGCTTGCAAGCTTCTTAAGATTAAACATTGTATTTTAAAAGCACTTTATATACAACTTGGTGCTTAGTAGCAATCATCATTATGATCATCTTCCAACCACCAGAGCATCCAGAAGAGTCAATGACTTTTCAGGGTCTCTATGGCTGAGAATAAGTAAACAATCAGGAGGCACATCAGACATTACTTTGTTGTATTCTGAAGAAGCAAAGCATAAAATGACATCAGCTCTTGGTCAGACTTTTCAAAGTCCAGTTATTCATTTACCACCAATATAATTTCTGTCACAACCAAGTATTGCAACTTAATATTTTTCTTCAAATCAACTAATTTTTCTTTTTTGTGGTACTGGGAATTGAACTCTGGGCCTCATACTTATTAGATAAGCAGTCTACCACTTGAGCCACGACCCAAGTTCTTCAACTCATTTTTCTTTAATTGATATTATTCTAAAAAAAATTACAGCTGTGAAATGGTGGTTTTGATTGCTAATTATCCTTTTTCTCATGTACATTAACTATTAAATAAAGCTTTGATTTCCATCACAGTGCATTGGCATTATCTTCTGAATCACAGTCTAAAACTGCTTAAGGTTGCTCTACTTTTGAGACCCTTTGGAAGAGATCAGGCAAGCAATTTGTGGGTTTACTGAATTTTGCTGCTACTGAAGATTTTCATTTACAAAGGTATACAGAGCACATAACTGAAGCAAGAAAAATGACAAAATTCATCCAACATTATAATACCACATTTCTTCATGGGAAATCCTAACTTGTTTAAAGCTAAAGAGACAATCCAGCAATTTCTCTATTATTTGATTCTACTACCTCCACATTCTCTATTACAAATGAAAATAAGCTCAGGAATAAAGCCCATCTTGTGGTCTAAAGAACAAAATCAAGGAGGGGAGGGTTCCTATAGTGGATTTTGTTCTGAACCATAATATGCAGTCAAAAGAAATACTAGGCAGCAAATCATACGAGTAAAAATTGCCACTCATCTGGAAAGCAAACCACAACCAATTATTAACCAATACCTTCCAAATCTTCAGGAAGTTCACCATCACTCCAACAATAAAAATGTCATTGACCAGAACCAAGAACTTTACTCACTGATAACATGGACACTTTACATATGCAATTCTGGAGCCAGTCTTAAATACACTATATTAAGAGCCACACTTTTTTGTTTTTATTTTTTGAGAAGGGGTCATACTATGTAGCCCAGAACTCTTCATCCTCCTGCCTCAGCCTCCAGAGTGCTGGGATAACAGGCCTGCACCACCACACTGGGCACACTATACACTTTTTAAAAGTCACTCGTATAACCCAGTCTCATGATCAGTGATCTAGTCATCTAGGAAAAAGGAAATTCTGTACCCAAAGTATATAAGTCATATGAAAAATGTGAAAAGATCAGAGTTTGTTTATAATCTAGCACAGGCAATAAGATTTATATATTTCCCAAACAGTGGATCTCAGGACTGACGAGGACTTCTGGGAATTTCCCCTCAAGTATTATGAAAAACTTCAAACATACAGCAGAGTATGAATAATTTTACAGTGAACATCTAAATACTCACCATTGAGATTCTACCACTTTAACTAGATTTATAGCATATCCATCCACCTGCTAAATTTTTATTTCTTATTTATTTTGAGATGGTCTTGCTATGTTGCCCAGGCTGGCCTCAAACTCCAGGGCTCAAGGGATCCTCTTGCCCCACCCTCCCATGTAGCTGGACTACAGATACCCGCCACCATATGTGGCCACTGCTGGGATTTTTAAAATGAGACTGTGTGAGGTATAACAAAATATACTTAACAGTGCTGCTTCTCAAAGAGTTTGATGAACAAAAAAGTCTGGAAACCACAAACCCATACTCAGTGTTCATCTGTTCTGTCAACCTCCAATCATAATCTATTCAGAGCTCACAAATGGCAGTTTTAGGTCTCCACACCCTTGTCCACTATCTCTACTAACCTTAGGCCTCTTCCTGGCTCAGCACCAATCTGTGGCACCTCTCAAATTTCATTCACTCATTTTCTCATTCAGAATTTACTGCCTCCCCTCAAAGGGGCCAGCCACATTTTCAACACTTGCAGTTAGTGTACAGTACCTGCAATGTTGTTTTCACTCTGTCTCTTTTATTAAACCTGACCTCTTTGAGGGCAAGAATCTCCTTATTCACTTCTGAATCCTCAGCAAGCAGCATAGTACTACCCTACAGCAGGCACTCAGTAAAGGAATAACATAAATGAATGAACTGAACCTGTCTTTACCCAGAGCCAAGGTGTGTGGAAATGGACTAATCACAGTGGCATTTTAGCAAGATTCATCTTAGAGCACTGTTGTTAAGAGCATGAATGGGGAGAGGGGGGATAAAGGAGAATGGTGGAGGGGGTGAATTCAAATATGATATATTTGATACACTAAGAACTTCTGTAAATGCCACAATGTAACCCGACCTAGCACAATTAAAAAAAAAAGAAATGTTATAGATTGACAAAAAAAAAAAAAAAAAAAAGCATGGAATTTGGAGCCAGACTACATTGGCATGAATTCTAGAATCCCAGCTCTACCACTTACTGCTGGATATCTTAGAGCAAGTTTCTAAAGCTGTTGTGCCTGAGTTTCTCCACTTGGGAAACAGGGGCGATACTGCTTCACAGGTTATTGTGAGGATCCAACGAAACAGCAATTAAAAAAAAAAGTATGCAGGGCTGGGGTCACAGCTCAGTGACAGAGCACTTGCCTAGCATGTTTTTGGTCCTGGGTTCAATCCCCAACATGGCCAAAAAACAGCAACAACAAAAAAAGACAACCCCCCCCCCACACACAGAATAAGGGTTCCATCAATGTAGTCACTATTGCCAGCAAGCTGGTTGCTGGCGATAATGAGGTTAAAAAAAATGAGGCAAAAAATAATAAGGTAAGGGTTGGAGTCGTGGCTCAAGTGGTAGAGCACTTGCTTTGCAGGTGCAAGGCCCTGGGTTCAATCCCAGGTACAGAAAAACAAGCAAAGGCAAAAAAATTCCTTAAAGCCTGGGTGGTAGCAGTGAACACACTATGGAAAGAATGACTATGAATGAAGAATGTACTTTGAAATGGCCACTGAGGACAAGCAACTGGGTTTCTGTTATACAGCACGTGCTCTACGACAGAGCTATTCCTAGGCCATGACTGGATTTTTAAGTTAAAACAGCTGTAACCTATCCAGTCTAGGAAGAGATATGTTGTGGGGCACTAGGAATCTGGCATAACTGGACTCTAGCCACAAGCTCAATAACCACTGACCGCTTTTCTATGTAGGTTTCTTTCCTCCTCATTACTCCACCAGGGACCACTTCTTTAGTTTGTAAATCCCACAATCCCCTGTCCTAAGAGGACATTTCCAAAAACCTTGGTTGGGGAATGGGTCTGCAGTTTCATTTTACCCAACCCTGTACTATTTTCCTTTTTCTTCATCCTGCTCACCTCCTTACTTCTCCAGCCTTGCTATTCCCTACACGTAGGAACTTGAAACCTAAGAGTATGGGAAAGGGACAGAGCAATAGCAGTGGTGCCAAGAACTGGGGATTCTGCCAAGCTTTTCCCCAGGCCCCATATGCAGTGACCCAACTACATGCAGATTGGATTTAACTGCCCATGGGGCCTTGCACACTTGGTATTCCTTTCTGCTTCTGCTCCTTTTCTTCCTCCCACTTAAAGCAACCTCCTCCCAAACCAGTAACCATTCAAATCCCACCCGTTCTTGAAGACCCAGATGAGGTCCAACTTCTTCAGCGAAGTCTCCTCTGACCATTTTAGTAGATAACCTCCTCCCCCCGCCACACACAAACAGGAACTGTACTTACTGTCTATACCATAAAGTATTAGTCAGCGTGCACATTTATACGATTAAACAAATGTCCCATATGTATGTTTGATTGTCCAAGGGCAGGAATGGTGCTTCACATGTCTTTCAAACTCCTTACTCTCAGTGGGCTCATAACTGTTGAACAGTGACTGAATCAGTGGGTTTTTATTTATTCGTTTAGTCTAAGGCAAGCATATTAAAATGAAAAAGGTTCAACGGATAGATAGTTTTAAAAAAGCAGCACTGGGTTAAACTGGGAAGTGTAGAAGCAAGTTGGTGCATTAATACCTGTTTTGCTGATTTGCTGAGGTTGGAAAGAGTTATAGGAGAATGTCAACTGGAAAATGTAGGGGAAAGGCATTTCAATTTGAGGGAGAAGACAGCAGGAGAAAGATGGGGCTCAAAAAAATCCTGACTAAAATCTGCTGAAGTATGGAGGTAGGCGAACTGGCTAAGTGACAAGAAAGGGTGCTCTTGGGATGACATGGATAGAGATGTGGTCAGGCAGGTGAGCGAATTGGTAGGGGGAAGTATGGAGGGAGGTAGGTGGATAAAATGGGCGAGGGTACTTAGGCAGGTAGGTTAGCTGTTTGGGTGGATGAGGGGGCAGACAGGAAGCAGGTTAAGTGGTTAGGTGTTCAGTTGGGAGGGAATAGGTATAGGGCTTGTTATTTAAAATCCGGCCCCTCCCTCACCTTGACCCGGAAGCGGATGAGTGCTAGCCTCACGCAGTGGCTCAGGCAGGCAGGTGGCAGGAACCAGGCACGCGGTGGAGGGGTGCCCTTGTTGCCCACGTGTCCCACGATCAGTTGCGCTGTCTGCCGCTCGGCCTGGCACCGACGGCCCCACTCGGCCAGTCGGTCCTTCCCCAGGCCCCCAGGGAACATGACCACAAGCTCCAGGCCGTCGCCGCCGGGATAGGCACAAGCCTGGCACAGCGCTGACAAGTAGCCCAGCATGGCGTTCCATTGGCCGCCACACACCCAATCCGTCTGGTAGCCGCCATAGAGCCGCGGCAGCGCCGAGCCCGCGTCTACCAGCACCCGGGCCCCGGGCAGCGGAGGGGGCGGCGGCGGCAGCGGAGGGTGCAGCCCGGGCTGTGCCTGGCCGTGGTGGTGGAAGTGGTGAGCAGGGTGATGGTGCCGAGTCGGCCCCGCGCCCCCGGAGTAGGCACACAAGGCAGCGGGCGGGAGCGGTGGCTGCAGAGGAGCGGAGCCCCTGGTGGCGCGTGCAGCCCCGGGCGCTAGGGCTGCCGTCGGTGGCAGCTGGCGGTGCAGGTGCTGCTGCTGCTGTTGCTGCTGCTGCTGGCGTGAGACGGTGCGCGCGAGTTTGAGGAGGTCCACGGGAACCACGGCCCCAGGACAGCGCTTCTCCAGGAACTCTTGGAAGCCCTGGACGCCCATGCTTGGTCGGTGGGCAAACGAGACGGCGACTGCGCGAGCAGGCTAGGCGACGATCTGGGCGCGAAGCTGGGGGCGGGCGCGTGCGCACTCCGCGGGGGGCGAGGGGGCGGGAAAAGGATTCCCGAGGGGAGGGGGGCGGGGAGGGGAGGAGACCACAGATTAGATATGGGTGGAGAGGAGGGGTGAGGCTGACCAGACCCAGGAGAGGCTGGGAGGATAAAAGCGATGACAGGTCGTAGTCACTTCTCTTTTTTCTTCTCTTTCGCCGCTCTTCTTCACCGCTTCAAAGGTAGTGAAGCCTCTTCCTTCCACCTCCGGGAGCCATGTTGCCTCGTCTTTGATACACGCTTTCTTGCTGGAGGAGAGGGGCCGGGGCGGGACAGATGGGCATCCTGGGAGTTGTAGTCTTCTCCTGGATGGCCTCGGGTTGTGGTGCGGGAACAAAACTCCCATCCTTGCTGTTCCTAGGGTCACAAGAGGTGGGGCATGAAGATGTGTGTTTAGGATTTACACTTCATCTCCTTGCATCCCGCTGTGTTGCCTCAGGCTATCTACTGCCATTCTCAGGAAAAGGAGTTGTAGAAGGAGTGATGATGTGTCATGAGAAAGGAAATAGAGTGGATTGATTGAATTTGGCTAAAGTGAACTAAAGTTCCCTGGGAGGAAGAATTTTCCCTTCCATGGAGAAAATAAGATGCATAGCTTTTAATGAATGAAAAAAAAAAAACACGTGAAATACAAAAATAAAACCAGTACTATTTCTTTAGCAACCCACTTTTAACTGCTGAAACTCTTTGAAGAGTTGTTGCCCCAATTAGAAATGGTGACACACTGGCCCAAAAGCAATGCAGAAACAAAATGAAATTCTATATCCCTTGCCTTCAGGATCTCTTTGGTCAGGGAGATAAGCACCAACACAAATTAAAGTACAAGTTCTACCTTTTTGGTATTCTATGGGTAGGGCCTTTGTTTCCAAACTTCCTCAGTCGGTCTTGTGCGAGCTCTTCAAAATAGCTGCAAGGGCTCTAATTTCATCAGAATCTTTTGAAAAAAATCTAGTTTCAGCATGCGTCTCCAGCAAAACCCCTGTGGTAGCTGTTACTGGAAGGTGGCACACAACACAATAGTGCACAACCCAAGAGTGATCAAGATGAGTGAGAACAGTCTATTACGATGGAAAAGCAAAAAGGCTCCAAGTTCCATAAAAGAATTAATCAGAAAGACTAACTGAGGTTGAACAAGACAGAATGGTAAGAATAGTAGATATGGAGTCAGTGCACCTAGGTAACTCTTTTTTTTTTCCATTTTTTTCTTTTATTATTCATATGTGCATACAAGGCTTGGTTCATTTCTCCCCCCTGTCCCCGCCCAGTCCCTTACCACCCACTCTCTTACCATATACTCTTTTGGGTATATCCCCAAGAGTGGTATTGCTGGATCAAATGGTAGATCGATGTCCAGCTTTTTAAGTAGCCTCCAAATTTTTTTCCAGAGTGGTTGTACTAGTCTACATTCCCACCAACAGTGTAAGAGGGTTCCTTTTTCCCCCCATCCTCGCCAACACCTGTTGTTGGTGGTGTTGCTGATGATGGCTATTCTAACAGGGGTGAGGTGGAATCTTAGTGTGGTTTTAATTTGCATGTCCTTTATTGCTAGAGATGGTGAGCATTTTTTCATGTGTTTTCTGGTCATTTGAATTTCTTCTTTTGAGAAAGTTCTGTTTAGTTCACGTGCCCATTTCTTTATTGGTTCATTAGTTTTGGGAGAATTTAGTTTTTTAAGTTCCCTGTATATTCTGGTTATCAGTCCTTTGTCTGATGTATAGTTGGCAAATATTTTCTCGCACTCTGTGGGTGTTCTCTTCAGTTTAGAGACCATTTCTTTTGATGAACAGAAGCTTTTTAGCTTTATGAGGTCCCATTTATCTATGCTATCTCTTAGTTGCTGTGCTGCTGGGGTTTCATTGAGAAAGTTGTTACCTATACCTACTAACTCCAGAGTATTTCCTACTCTTTCCTGTATCAACTTAAGAGTTTGGGGTCTGATATTAAGATCCTTGATCCATTTTGAGTTAATCTTGGTATAGGGTGATATACATGGATCTAGTTTCAGTTTTTTGCAGACTGCTAACCAGTTTTCCCAGCAGTTTTTGTTGAAGAGGCTGCTATTTCTCCATCGTGTATTTTTAGCTCCTTTGTCAAAGATAAGTTGCTTATAGTTGTGTGGCTTCATATCTGGTTCCTCTATTCTGTTCCACTGGTCTTCATGTTTGTTTTTGTGCCTGTACCATGCTGTTTTTATTGTTATTGCTTTGTAATATAGTTTGAAGTCAGGTATTGTGATACCTCCTACATTGTTCTTTTGACTGAGTATTGCCTTGGCTATTCGTGGCCTCTTGTGTTTCCAGATAAATTTAACAGTAGATTTTTCAATCTCTTTAATGAATGTCATTGGGATTTTGATGGGAATTGCATTAAACATGTAGATTACTTTTGAGAGTATCGACATTTTTACTATGTTGATTCTACCAATCCATGAGCATGGGAGATCTCTCCACTTTCTATAGTCTTCCTCAATCTCTTTCTTCAGAAGTGTGTAGTTTTCCTTGTAGAGGTCTTTCACATCTTTTGTTAGGTTTACACCTAGGTATTTGATTTTGTTTGAGGCTATTGTAAATGGAATTGTTTTCATACATTCTTTTTCAGTTTGTTCATTATTAGTGTATAGAAATGCTAATGATTTTTCTATGTTGATTTTATATCCAGCTACCTTGCTATAGCTATTGATGATGTCTAGAAGCTTCTGAGTAGAGTTTTTTGGGTCTTTAAGGTATAGGATCATGTCGTCTGCAAATAGGGATATTTTGACAGTTTCTTTACCTATTTGTATTCCTTTTATTCCTTCTTCTTGCCTAATTGCTCTGGCTAGGAATTCCAGTACTATGTTGAATAGGAGTGGAGATAGTGGGCATCCTTGTCTGGTTCCTGATTTTAGAGGGAATGGTTTTAATTTTTCTCCGTTAAGTATAATGCTGGCTGTAGGTTTGTCATATATAGCTTTTATAATGTTGAGGAACTTTCCTTCTATTCCTAGTTTTCTTAGAACTTTTATCATGAAATGATGTTGGATCTTATCAAAGGCTTTTTCTGCATCTATTGAGATGATCAAGTGGTTTTTGTCTTTGCTTCTGTTAATGTGGTTTATTACGTTTATTGATTTTCATATGTTGAACCACCCCTGCATCCCTGGGATGAAGCCTACTTGGTTGTGGTGAATAATCTTTTTGATGTGTTGCTGAATTCGGTTTGCCATTATTTTGTTGAGGATTTTTGCATCAATGTTCATTAAGGAGATTGGCCTATAGTTCTCCTTTTTGGAGGTGTCTTTGCCTGGTTTTGGGATAAGTGTAATACTGGCTTCATAAAATGTGTTTGGCAGTTTTCCTTCCCTTTCTATTTCATGGAACAGTTTAAGGAGGGTTGGTACCAGTTCTTCTTTAAAGGTCTGATAGAATTCAGCAGAGAATCCATCAGGTCCTGGACTTTTCTTTTTGGGGAGACTCTTGATTGCTGCTTCAATTTCATTTTGTGTTATAGGTCTATTCAGGTGATTAATTTCCTCTTGGTTCAGTTTTGGATGATCATATGTATCTAGAAATCTGTCCATTTCTTTTAGATTTTCAAATTTATTTGAATATAGGTTCTCAAAGTAGTCTCTGGTGATTTCCTGGACTTCCATGGTGTTTGTTGTTATCTCCCCTTTTGCATTCCTAATTCTACTAATTTGGGTTTTTTCTCTCCTCATTTTAGTCAGGTTTGCCAGGGGTCTATCGATCTTGTTTATTTTTTCAAAGAACCAACTTTTTGTTTCATTAATTCTTTGTATGGTTTTTTTGGTTTCTATTTCGTTGATTTCAGCTCTTCTTTTTATTATTTCTCTCCTTCTATTTGTTTTGGGATTTGCTTGTTCTTGTTTTTCTAGGAGTTTGAGATGTATCATTAGGTCATTGATTTGGAATCTTTCAGTCTTTTTAATATATGCACTCATGGCTATAAACTTTCCTCTCAAGACTGCCTTAGCTGTGTCCCATAGGTTCCGGTAGGTTGTGTTTTCATTTTCATTGACTTCCAGGAACTTTTTAATTTCCTCTTTTATTGCATCGATGATCCATTCTTCATTAAGTAATGAGTTATTTAGTTTCCAGCTGTTTGCATGTTTTTTGTCTTTACTTTTGTTGTTGAGTTCTACTTTTACTGCATTGTGGTCAGATAGTATGCACGGTATTATTTCTATTTTCTTATATTTGCTGAGGCTTGCTTTGTGCCCTAGGATATGATCTATTTTGGAGAAGGTTCCATGGGCTGCTGAGAAGAATGTATATTGTGTAGAGGTTGGATGAAATGTTCTGTAGACATCTACTAGGTCCACTTGATCTATTGCATATTTTAGATCTTGGATTTCTTTATTGAGTTTTTGTTTGGATGACCTATCTACTGATGATAATGGAGTGTTAAAGTCTCCCACAACCACTGTGTTGGCGTTTATATATGCTTTTAGGTCTTTCAGGGTATGTTTGATGAAATTGGGTGCGTTGACATTGGGTGCGTACAGATCGATGATTATTATTTCCTTTTGGTCTAGTTCCCCTTTTATTAGTATGGAATGTCCTTCTTTATCTCATTTGATCAATGTAGGTTTGAAGTCTACTTTGTCAGAGATAAGTATTGCTACTCCTGCTTGTTTTCGGGGGCCATTGGCTTGGTAAATCTTCTTCCAGCCTTTCATCCTAAGCATATGCTTATTTCTGTCGGTGAGATGAGTCTCCTGTAAGCAACAAATTGTTGGATCTTCTTTTTTAATCCATTTTGTCAAACGGTGTGTTTTGATGGGTGAATTAAGTCCATTAACATTAAGCGTTAGTACTGATAGGTATGTGGTGATTCCTGCCATTTAGTTATCTTAGTTGTTTGAAGGTTTGATTGTGTGTACCTAACTTGATGTTACTCTCTACTGTCTTGCTTTTTCTTATCCTGTGGTTTGGTGCTGCCTGCCTTTTCATGGTTAAGTTGGGTGTCACAGCAGCAGTGTTGCTGCTCCTGCCGGCCGCCATGTTTGTTTACAGCTCACGTGGGAAGTGGGTCTTCCCTCCTCTCACAAGCTTCCCCGCTCCTGGTTGCTGGGGCGCACCCCACTCCCGCCAGAGGCTCTCCGGCCTGCCCGGCTTGTTTATTTACAGTCCCGGGAAGGAGTCCCTTCCCCCAATCTTCAGCGCTCAGGGCGCCCCACCCTCTTTCCAGCGTGTCTTAACTGTTCTTATTGCTTAGTACTCAGTTTCTGTTTTTTTCCCGGGTGGAGGTCAGTCTGTCCAGGGGGCTATGCTGCTCTGGCCCAGTCTTGTCTGTGGGGAACCGCGGTACCGCAAAGCTCACCTGGTCCACATCTTCCCAAACCGTATGGGCGCCGGCCACTGGCGGCCCCGGGGGCCCTCCTCGTTTCTCCGTTTAATGTTTAGTGGAGATTCTCTGCGCCGGCTGGAGGTGTGGAGGGGTCAAAGTTATGCCTTTTCTCGGTGATTATGCCTGCAAAGTGTGTCTGCAGCGTCTCTCCAAGATTTCACTATAGGAGGGTCGCTTTCTGCTTCCTACCTCTAGCCGCCATCTTGGAATCCTTGCGTAGGTAACTCTTGAAAACAAGCAGTTGAAATTAAAGAAAGCAGGAGCTTGCAGAATGAAGAATGGAAGGAATAGAAATTTTGTAGTAAAATGGATGCCTATTGGATTATCTGCCCAGCCTGCCTTTTCTAGGAATTGACTCTCTCTTTCCCACATTTTAGAGTTACAGAAAAAACTGTCATGTGCCTATATCCATAACTGATTGGATCAGAGGGAGATACTTAACCCAACCTTGATCAATCAGAATTTCATTCCCTAAGAATTAGGATTCAAACCAGAGATACTGGCTTTTCTCTAGGTGTGAAACTTGAAAACTGTCATTAGTCATTTTTCTCACCAGAAAAACACAAGTAAATATGCTGGTCTATAGAAAAAGGAAAATAGAGACTCTTAGAGAAGAGCATAGATGACAGATAGGAAGTCTTCATGGTGTTCAGGTCCCAGATTCCAGATAATTCTTGAGGCATTCCAATCCCATATCCTTGCTATTAGTATTTTTGTTTAAGATAGAGTTAGTTGCTTTAGAAACTAATTGTGAAAAGAACGTTAATAATTTAGGAACTAATACCAGAAATTGGATTTGGGAAATTATGGACCCTAAAATGTGGAACTGATGGGAAATCTTTGGCATCAGCAGATGGAAGGGAGTTGGTATTCTGTGCTATGTGGCAGTGAAGCAGTTATTTATTGCTCTTGGGACTGGAAAGAGAACAGTCCTAGGGCTGGGGATGTAGCTCATTGATACAATGTTTGCCCAGGATTCCATCCCCAGCTCCAGAAAAAAATAAATACACAAGCAACAACAAAAACCCCAGCAGCCTTTCTGCTTGCTAGCAAAAGATCTGTAATAGCTGAGGGTCAGGTGGCCATGAGCTTTGATGACTTCAGTAGAAGTGTCAGTCCCACTCCTTAGGAAACTGGCATCTGTGAGGTTATGTGTAGATGCCTCCTTCTAAGTACTCCTGTTCACCAACTCCCGCAAACATGACTATGTCTCCTGTAAGTGCATTCAACTGGGATGTAGGGAGAAGGGTCAAGTGGAGTATTTGCAGGGAAGATCAGAAAAGAAAGCTTTCACAGCATTTTCTATTGGAGCTCTGATCCACAGGACCTTGAAAAGAACACCAGAGAGAAGGAGCCATGTCCATAAGTAGAGTGCTAAGAAACAGATGCCGCAACAGGATAATCCAGACTCAGTAGATCTGAGGACTCAAAGAACCTAACTTGAATTGGAGGTATGGCTCAGTGGTAGAGCACTTGCCTGGTCAGGCCTTGGCTTCAATCCTCAGCACTGGAAAAAAAAAAGAGCATAACTTGGCCCTTGTTATTAGCATTCTGAGCCCCCCAATGAAACTAACAGCCAGTCAAATAAGATTAAAGGAAGTCGTATGGTCTGGCTGGAAAATGAGATCTAGTGAATGGGGAACGGAGTTGATCACCAGGGCAGTGATTTTCAAAATCTGTCTCTGTACCAGCAGATGAGCAACACCTTCGAAGTAACATTCTGGAGCCTTGGCCCAGACCTTCAGAATGAAAAACATTGTAGCTTAGTATTGTCCAAGATGAACAAAGCTAGACATAAATTAAAGCAAAGCAGCCTATACAGATTTTATTCAGTAACTGGACAGTAGAGATAGAGCTAAACTTTGTTTCAATTTGGAAAGGTGACTGGACATTTTAAGGGGAGAAAGGGAATAGAGGGAAGTGAATGGGGGCTCAGTAGCATCAGGAAAGTAGAAACTGTAGAGGACCGGGTGGTGTAAATGTGACTATGCCGAGCTGCGTGTGCTGGCTGGCAGCTATGGAAGTTACTGTCCTCCCACAGAGCCTGGAAGACAGAGGCCCTATCTTTGCAAACCATTCCATTTCCAAGAGATAGCTTTCAGTCCTTGAGGAAGATACTCCTAAATTGTGGGAGAGACGACATCTCAACAGGACAAAGGAAGGATTCACAGTTTTTAGCCCATTTTAGGAAATGTTCTATGGAAGGGAGTTTTGGGGCCTATCATCATCTGTGGGCTACAACAAACAGTGAATTCTTTTGATAGTTCTAAGCTTTACCTGACAGGAATCCAAGAATGGGTTGGGTCCTCCCAGGGATTTGGTGTTAGGCTGCTGGAAGCAGTGTACCTGTGTGGTTTTTTACAAGTTTTGCTAGCCCCGCCAAGTGATTGCCACATTTCTAAGTTTAAGAATCACTATTCTTAGGCCTAGAGCATACCCTAAGCCCAATTACAGACTTGGTTAAGCATGGAAGTGTCTGGAATTTATTCCCATTATTCCTATCCAGGTGGAAAGGGTGTATCCTTAGCCCTGGTAACTGATTAATGGTGTGCTGTCTCCTTTCCTAAAAGAGAATTTTGATTGTGTTTACTTAATTATTGCCCTACTGTTACATATTAGTTTGTTTTTTGGAGGGGTGGTATTGGGGTTTGAACTCAGGGCTTTGTGCTTGAAGGCAAGTGCTCTATCACTTGAGCCATGTCCCCAGTCCTTTTGCTTTTGGTTTTTCAGCTAGGGTTCCACACTTTTGCCTGGACTGACCTTGGACTGAGATCCTGAGTAGCTGGGATTATAAACGTGTACCACATGCCCAGCATATGTTAGATCTGTTGGTAGCAGTTAAATTCACCAGAGATTGCAAGATCAAGAGGAGTCACACTGAACTTGAGGAGGAAGGGAAATGTCCAGCCAATGCCATTATTTCTGGATGCGGTATTTGCATATGACTTGCAGTGGTCCACAGGTTGTGTTAAGGGTGGGCATTTTTGCAATCGCAGATAGAGTGAAATAGTACATGTGTTTACGGGACAGCCAAGAGAAGGACTTCGGGTAAACAGCTATTGAATTGCCTCTGTGCACCTCTTTCCTACCACCTTCTCTACCTTCTTCTTCTTCTTCTTTTTGGTGGTACTGGGGTTTGAACTCAGGGCCTCATGCTTGCTAGGCAGGTGCTCTAACACTTGAGCCAGCTCTGTACCGTTTTCTTAAGGTTGAACAAGTGCCATGCTTTATGTGCCTTCCCAGAGAATTTGGAGTTGAGCTGGAGAAGGACAGAGGCAAGCTCCTGGCTGCATTCAAGCACCTGATCCATTGTTTCTAAAGCCCAACTGCCTTATGCCTGGGTTTTGTGAGGCCCTCTCATCTTTATAAATTTCCTTCTTGCTTACGCTGGTTCAAATTTGGTATCTTTACTTAAACACAAGTGTCCAAATGTGTGCAGTTCAGGAGAAACTAAGCTGCACATGGGCCACAGAGAGGATAGAAATGACAGAGCCAGAGCCCTAAAAGCAGAAGCAGGTAGTAGATGTTACACAAGAGTGGATCAGAGTGTGTGCTTCAAACCACGGTCTGGGTTCCAATACTGGTTCAACTCCATATTAGCTGTATAACTGTAAGAAGTCACTTAACCTCTTGAGTTCTTACTATATCTGTAAAATAAGGACTCTTTAATTTATTCAACCAGTTTATTTAATACCTACTACATGCCAGAAATAAATCTGGGCACTGGAAAAGAGCAGTTTTTTAAGACACTTACAGCCGGGCACCAGCAGTCCACACCTGTAATCCTAGCTACTTGGGAGGCTGAGATGGGAAGGGTCACCTTCTGAGGCCAGTCGGGGCAAATAGTTTTGGAGATCCCATCTCCAAAATAACCAGAGCAAAATGGACTGGAGGTGTGGCTCAAGTGGTCGAGTGCCTGCTTTGCATGCAGAAAGCTCTCAGTTTAAACCCCAGTCCCACCAAAAAACAAAAAGATAAAAGAAAGACACAAAGACACCTAAGGATCTTAGAAGGGGATAGTAATGCTACCTCAGAAGTTTCTGAAGACTCAATGGCATTGTGGAGCGCTAGCATAGTAACTGGCATAGTGGAGCGCTAGCATAGTAACTGGTAAACCACTCACAAATGTTAACTTTGAGGGGGCTGGAGGCTTGGCTCAAGTGGTAGAGCACCTGCCTAGCAAGCGTGAAGCCCTCAGTTCAAACCCCAGTACTGCCAAAAAAAAATCTTCTGTTGTCTTCCACTGAGTAGTAACTAGCAAGGGGCCCACTTAGCTTTCTCTATTGCCCAAATCCTTGGGGCCTATGGGACTCACATGATTATAGGAAATAATTCATTAAAAGGTCTAATGAGGATGCCACATTGCTCGTGTTTCTTGAGCCAGTAAATAGTTGATAGCAATAAGGTCATTTGATTGGTAAAGGAAACAAAGACTGTGGGTCTCATACCTAGTCATATATCGTTATCGCCTGGGGAAGCTTAATTAGTATTGATTCAGCTGGGCACAGTGTTATGTGCCTACTGTAGTGCTAGCTACTTGGGAGGGTGAGGCAGGAGGATGATTTGAGCGTAGGAGTTCGAGGCCAGCCTGGGGAAAATAAAATGAGTCCATGTTTGGTTTTTGTTTGTTTGTTTTTGTTTTTTGAGACTGGATCTTGCTATGTAGCCCATGGTAACATTAAATCATTGTTTTAAATTTATTTTATTAGCATATACTAATACAGGGGGATACATCATGATATTTAAATATGTGCTTACAATAAATCTTAGTGGCCTTGAATTCTTGATTCTCCTGCCTTAGCCTCCAGAGTACTGGGATTACAGATGTGTGCCACCATGCCTAGCAAGACCACTTCTCTGTGTTTTTTGTCTTTTGGTGTTAACTGGGGATTTAATTTAGAGCCATATGCTTGTTATGCAAAGTGTTCTACAGCTTGAGCCATTCCCATAGCTGCCCCACCCTCCACCTTGCCCTTTTCTGCTTTAGTTATTTTGTGAATAGGGTCTTTTGCATTTTTTGCCCAGGCTGGCCTAGACCGCAGTCCTCCTATTTATGCCTCCCACATAACTGAGATGACAGGATCATGTCACCATTCCTGGCTTGTTTTAGAGATAGGCTCTCAATAACCCTCCAGGTCAGCCTGGAACTCTGATCCTCCTGTCTCTGCCTCCCAAGTAGCTGGGACTATAGCTGTGAACAGCCACACCCAGCCAAGGACCTTATCACTTAAATAGTGATTTGACGTATGGACACAGCAACTAATTATTAAAGTTTTACTTTTAATTGTGGCAAGAAACACATAACATTAACTTTACCATCTTAACCATTTAAGTGTAAAGTTAAGCATACTCATTGTGGTGTAACCAAACCATTCATTTTTAAAACTCAAAATAGCTTCCCAGGTGGTTCTCATAGATAGGGTTGAGTAAGTTTTTGTAAATGCTACTTAAATCCCCATTTGAAATGTGCTACTCCTTTCTGACTCAAACTTTGTCTGTGTCTAGCCCAAGGCCTCACTCACTCCTTCTGCACAATCATTTCTATTGTACTTCTGCACACCTGTCTTGAGGTCCTAACATAAGACTCAGGTTCTGGCATGCACCAACAGCTCACACCTGTAATTCTAGCTTCTCAAGAGGCAGAACTGAGATGCTCAAGGCCAGCCCAGGCAAACAGTTCAAGAGACCCTATCTTGAAAAAAAAAACACCAATACAAAAACAGTGCAGGTGGAGTGGCTCAAGTGGTAGAGCACCTACCTAGCAAGCATGAGGCCCTGAGTTCAGTCCCCAGTACCACAAAAAAAAAAAAGCCTCATCTTCTTTTCCCTCTAAACTCTAGTCACAGATAGGATTCTGTCCTCTCGTTCTTTTACCTGGTGGCGCTCATTTCTCCCCCTTCCCCCGCCCCCTCCCTCCCCCCTAACCCCCTCGCTACCTGGCAGAAACTATTTTGCCCTTAACTCTAATTTTGTTGAAGAGAGAGTATAAGCAATAATAGGAAGGAACAAGGGTTTTTGCTGGTTGAGATAAGGACAGCTATACAGGAAGTTGACTCTCATTGATTTCCTGTGCATGTGTGTTACCTTCTAGGTTAATTCTTTTTGATCTAACCTTTTCTGTAGATCCTGGTCCCCTTCTCCTGTTGGTCTCAGTTGCTTTTAAGGTATCTGCTTTAGTTTCTCTGCGTTAAGGGCAACAAATGCTGTCTAGTTTTTTGGGTGTCTTACTTATCCTCACCCCTCCCTTGTGTGCTCTCGCTTTTATCATGTGATCAAAGTCCAATCCCATTGACCACGGCATGTTTTAAATGGGTTGTATGTTGCTCTCATCTCCCAACTTAATCACATTCACATCTGACCCTCACTTTATTACATCATCTAACACCTGCTGGGATGTGGCCGGCTCAGACACTGATAGCCCAAAGCATGACACTTTGACATGCTGAGTACTTTGAACTTAAGGGGAATGGAAGGCCACAGAAGCAAAGTTCATATTTGAATTTGTCCTCCTTTCTGTCTCCCATCCTTTTTGCCCCCCCCAAAATGTGTCACAGAAACCAGAGCTCCTCTTCCCCAAGGCAGATCATAGGACCCCTTCCCCCAAAGCAAGCCATAAAACCTAGAAAGGTCACCCTCTTCTCCCTTCTTTGAAGACCTTCATTCCAAAGGGGTCCTGCCTGTATTTTAGAGTAAGGAATGCTACACAGAGAAGTCAAGAAAAATCTTGACAGGCCATGCTGGGCTTCCCTCCTCAGTCTGTTAACATTACATCATACCCTTGTGTTCAATCATGGTTCTACATGGCTGTCTATTTTTCATCCAACCTAAGCATAAAATTTGGGTCTTCATTTTTGAAGGCACTCATGTTACATAAAACTTTGGTGAAATAAATGTTAAGCTTTTCTCTTGTTAATCTTTCAATTTGTTTGGTGGTGCTGGGGATAGAATCCAGGGCCTTACTCATACTAGGTGAGCACTCTACCCCTGAGCTACACCCCCAGGCCTACTTGCCTTTTGTTGTAAGCCTGTCTATTGTGACTCTTATGCTGGGTGGGAAAAAGTATCACACTTTTCTGCCCCTAGTTTCTGGCCCAAAGTAAGACAGAGCTGAAACACGTGATTTCCTCCAGCGCCTGCAGATGAGATTCTGGGACAACTGACAAAAAGCCAGTAAAGAAAATAAGATTCTTAGCTGGGTGGTGGCTCATCCATGTGATCCCAGAGGATAACTATTCAAGGCCAGCCTGGGGAAAAAGTTAGTGAGGCCCCATTTCAACCAATCAGCCAGCGGTGGTGGTACGTGCCTATGATTCCAGCTACATGGGAGGCATAGGTAGGAGACTCATGGTCCAGACCACCCAGGCAAAATGCAAGACCCTACCTAAAAAATAACCTAAAGGGAAAAGGGCTGGGGGCATGGCTCAAGGGGTAGAGCTTACTAGATGTAAGCACAGGGCCTTGGTCCATACTCCAGTATGGCCAACAAATAAATAAATAAATAAATAAAGTAAAAGGTTTTATTTTACCAAGATCAGCTCTCCCAGATCTCTGCCTGTGGTACCCAGTCAAGAATGGAAGGTAAAAATTTAAAAATTTGTTTTCTTTATCCTTTTCCTTTCTAAATTCATATTTGCAGGAGAAAATTGTATATATGAACCAGTTCTTGGGTATAGGGAATAATTCTGGTGATTTTTCTGGTTTGAAGACTCTTATTTTCTGATCCCTCCCCTCTCAGAGATGGTCTTTGTTTTGCTTTGTCTCTGTCTTTTGTGTCATTTGTCCTAAAGAAGAGACTCATAGGGTATAAGCCCTTTCAAGCCAGTGTCACAAACTGGTGAGTTCATGGTTCTCTCCAGACCAGGATCTGTATACACAAACTTTTCTGTGGCCTCTGAAACAAAAATGCATGAGATCCTTTTTTCACCTAGCTTTGCATCCTGTGAGTTTGACTTTTTGACCACTGAGAACAGTTTCTCTGTTCTCTGCCAGCCAGGGAGCACAAGTGTCAGCTTGTGTCAGATAACTAGTTGAAGAACGCTGATGTCCTATGCCAGCTCTCAGGGGAGTTTATCTTAATAAGAAGTACTAGTGCCCAAAGGCACTTTTGTAGTGTAAACCAATGCTTAAAGTAGCACTGGAAACTCTCACCTCAGTATTGCCTGCTTGGGTCACAAATTAGTGGGTCTCTGACTATGGAGTCAGAGTCCCATGGGACCCTGGAGAAATCAATTTCACAAACAGTAGCCTTAATCACCTGAGGCAACAAAGGTTTTTTGAACCCAGGGCCTCACACATGCTGGGCAAGTGCTCTACCACTGAGCTACATGCCCCAGTCTAGTCTTTGTCTTCTTAGTGTATTTTGGGAGTGAACTTTTTGGCTTAAGGGAGCTGAATCTTCCACACCACTTTGAGAATGCCACTTTATCTGCATGGTATTAGTATTACTGTTTTTCTCAGACTGGGGTTTGAACTCAGGACCTACACCTTGAGCCACTCCACCAGCCCTTTGTTGTGATGGGGTTTTTTTGAGATACGGTCTCATGAACTATTTGCCTGGGCTGGCTTTGAACTGCGATCCTCCTGATCTCTACCTCCTGAGTAGCTAGGATTACAGGCATAAGCCACCAGCACCCGTAAGAGGCCAAATAAACAATGGAGGTTGGTTCAGGACCTCTGACTCATTAATGAGGCTGTCATTCCCCTTCATCTGATTGTCCCCAGCCCCTATACTCTATTGGCCCAGATACCCCCAGAAGCTCAATACTACTCTGTGCTAGATCTAAGGGATACCTTCTTCTGCATTCCTTTACATCCTGATAGCCAGCCTTTGTTTGCCTTTGAGGACCCCACCAATCCCTCACAATAGATGTCACCTCAGGGCTTCAGAGACAGCCCCCACTTTTTTGGAAAGCCCTAACCAAAGACTTACTGGATTGGCAACATCCAGGGGTCACCCTTCTCCAGTATGTTGATGACCTACTCTTGTGTGGATCCACTGAGCCCCTTGTTTCCAGAGCGACTGAATCCCTTTTAAACTTGTTGGCCTCTTGAGGTTACAAGGTCTCTAGAGAAAAAGCCCAGCTAGGCTTTCCTCTGGTTACCTACCTTGACATGATCCTGGAGGGAAAAACTAGTTCCTTAAGTCCTGAACGGATTAAGCCAGTTTTAGGGTATTCCTTGCCCCAGAACTTGCGCCAGCTGCGAGCCTTTGGCTGGGGGTGGGGGTGGGGTGTCAACAGGTTCTGTCGTATTGGATTCTGGGATATGCAGACTTAGCCAGACCCTTATATCGGCTTCTTAAAGAGACTCAACAAAACTCTCAGTCCTGTCTTGAAGGGGACCGGAGAGCAAAAAGGCTTTCCAAACTCTCAAACAGGCACTCCAATCAACTCCGGACCTCAGCTTGCCTACTCAGGACTCTTTCCAGATATATGTATATAAAAAGGGAGGCCTAGCCCTTGGGGTACTCACTCAGCTCCGAGGGCCCACCCCACAGCCAGCGGGATATCTGAGCAAGGAAACAGACAGTGTGGCCAAGGGATGGCCTGGATGCTTGAGCCTTGGCAGCAGTCTGTCTCTTAATCCCAGAAGCCCAAAAACTAATTCTTGCCTGGCCCCTGACCATATTCACTCCTCATGATCTGGGAGGACTCCTAACCTCAAAAGGGGGATATGGCTGTCAGATAACAAACTGCCCAAATACCAGGCTCAGCTCTTAGAATGTCCAGATATAAGCCTCCGAGTGTGCTCAGCTTTAAATCCTGCAACCCTTCTCCCCACAGAGGAGGGCCCAATCACACACTCATGTGAGGAAGTACCTGACTTCCTTGATCAACTACTTCCAGATCCAGACCTCACCCTCTTCATGGATGGGAGCTCATCAGTCCAAGAGGGAATTAGATGGGTGGTGGTAGCTGTGGTGTCTCTCACTCAGACCCTATGCCTTCCTTGTCCTCCATGCCCATGCAGCTCTTTGGAACGAACGAGGATTACTAACTACAACAAGATCTCCCATTAAATAATCTCGAGCAATCCTAGACCTCCTAGAGGCAGCCCTACTCCCAAAACAGGTGGCAGTAATCCATTGCCCTGGGCTCCCACGATCTGGGGGCAAAATAATGAAAGGAAACAATAGAGCTGACATGGCAGCAAAAGAGGCTGCCCAAAAACCTTAATGTTCAAGCCCCCCTTCTATGGGAACAATCCCTTCTCCCCTACCCCACTGCCATCATCCTCAATACTCACCCACTGAACTCCAACAGGCCTCTGAGCAGGGGTATCACCTTGACCATAGGGATGGTGGATAACTCCTGAGGACAAGCTATTTCTTCCACAAAGTAGCCATTGGAAAGTCCTCAAAACCTTACACCAATCCTATCATTTAGGGATTCATAAGACTCTCTCACTGGCTAGTCAATTATTTGAGGGGATAAAACTCAAAAGATACCCTCCAAGACATTATCAGGGGATGTGAAATTTGCCAGCACAACAATTCCTGCAACTCTGCCCTGCTTGTCCCTGGGACCCAGAGACGAGGCACATGTCCTGGGGAAGACTGGCAACTTGACTTCACTCACCTGCCAGGACGCCCAACCTCCAGATTACTCCTGGTCTTGGTAGATACATTTACTGGATGGGTAGAAGCATTACCCTGTTCCTCTGAAAAGGCCTGGGAGGTAATTAAGGTCCTAATTAGTGAGATTATCCCTAGATTTGGAATTCCCCAGACTCTCCAGAGCAACAATGGGCCAGCCTTCTGAGCTGAAGTCGCCCAGGGGATCTCTAAGGCTTTGAGAATGAAATACCACCTCCACTGTGCCTGGAGACCCCAATCCTCTGGTAAGTAGCACAGGCCGATGGACTGCTTAAGAGACATTTGTCTAAGTTGGCTCAAGAAACTCACCTCCCCTGGCCAAGGCTGGCCCTGACCCAACTCAGAAACACCCCAAAATCATTGGGTCTGACACCATTTGGGGTACTATACGGGAGGCCATTTCTTCAAAATGATCTTCTCCTGCCAATTTGGTGTCCCACACCACACAGCTAGCCAAATTCCAACAGATTCTTTGTGAGCTGGGACAAGATGAGCCAAGGGGAGACTCTTCCCCGCTGTTTTGCCCAGGTCTTAGTTAAACTTCCTCATGCCTCTCATGGCCTCTCTGAGGCTCCTTGGGAGGGGCCATACCTGGTCCTGTTATCCACCCCCACAGGAATTAAGGTTGCTGAACTGGATTCCTGGGTTCACATCTCCTGAGCCAAACATTGGACACTGGAGCCTGATGAGCGCACCCCAAAACCACACTCAGCTCCGCTAGCCCACTCCTGTGAACCAGTGGAAGACCTCAAATACCTCTTCAAAAGAACCATGTCGGACATGTAACTTATGTTCTCTCTCTTTTTGTGGGTTGTTTACATCCTTATTCCCCTTATCTTGAGTGTTGGCTTGTGGGCAACCTCTCCCCCTGAGTGGACATGGCTCCAGCGATTGGCCTTAAGTAGCGGGTACCTTATCCTGTGTGCCCTGTTCCTTGTGCTCCACTGACTCTCATAATCTATGCCTTACTCTGCCCTGTAAGAATGGATTCCTACCCCCCTTGTAGACGCAAAGTATATCGCCCCCCCCACCCCCGCTTGGGGCAATCAACTTGATTTATGTGTCAAACAAGGACTCACTTTCTGCCTCTACGGGGGACAAACCTACGTAATGGGGCCACACTGGGACCCCTGTTATATCTGTTATCCAGCCGTGCCTCCTAGAGATTCGGTTCCGACCCCTGTCCCTCTTCCTCCACGCATAACGACCCTCTCTTCTCCTCTACTTGCAGCCATACCTCTTGATAACCTGGCTCCAGCTCCTATAGACCTAGCACTGCCACAGTGCCCCTGCACCTCTGCCTATCCCCATATGCCACAAAAATGATACAGAACAGACAGAGTCCTTTCCTGTTACACAAATGGGAGACAATATTCTATTGGAAATTTAACAACTAACAGCTACTGGGGTTATGCAGATCTGGTTTGCCCTATGGTAACAGGCCTTGTCTGCTGGGCCTGAAAACCCCCCTCAACCCAATAAGACTTTCGACTTAGATCCCCAGATATAGATATACAGACTACTTGATTCCACCCATCATCTCCTAAACTATACAAATCCCTCTTTAGCCGAAAACTGCTGGCTGTGCCTCTCCCCAAGTCTCTCACAGGTATTGGCTCCCCCCATGGACTCACTTGGGACTTCGCCAAGTAAAATATCAGGCCTTCCCCTAGCAAGACCCTATATTGCCAAGGTAAAACTGACCCATCCAGCCCCCCAATGCCTCCAAAGCCTACATGGGTGGAGGCCACTGGGGAAAATTCCTAAAGAGCTTTGTGTTAAAATAACGCTGTCTAACATTTTGTCCTCAGTGTTCGCCCTATCCTGGAACTCATTTTGGAACTGTAGCCTATGCTTGCCTGCCTCCCGACTGAAGGGGAGTCTGCACTCTAGCCCTTCTAACCCCACAAGTCAATATTATCCCTAACAACCAATCTCTCCCTATTCCTCTAGCAGCCTACACTCGACCAAAGAGGGCCACTGAAATCATTCCCCTGCTAGTAGCCATGGGGATCACCGCTGGAATAGGTGCTGGCATCAGAGCATTGCCTCATTGTCCATACCTATCAAAAATTATCAAAAGAACTTTCTGATGGCATAGCGCAAGTTACACAGTCCTTAGAGGCTTTACAAGACCAGGTAGATTCACTTGCGTCAGTAGTGCTCCAAAATAGGCATGCACTTGACCTATTAACTGCTGATAAGGGTGGAACATGCTTCTTCCTAGATGAAGAGTGTTGCTTTTATACTAACAAATCTGGAGTGGTCAGAGACATGGCCTGCCAGTTAAGAGAACGCATTACAAAAAGGAGACAGAAATTAGCCAACTCATGGTCCTTCTGAGACAGAATGTGGAGCTGGCCCCCTCTTTATGCTTCTTCTGGCACTTCTGTTTGGGCCTTGTATACTAAATGCTCTTTCCAAGTTTGTATCTTGTTAGGTGCAAAAGATAAAATTCCAGCTCTTAGTTAAAGAATACTCACCTCTGCCGACACATGAACCCTCCGTCCAGTTCTATCAGAGTCCCCTGGAGACCACCCGGGTCAACCACTGAGACAAGTGCCCCTGCACCTCCCCTCCCCTTTCTGTCCCATTGTCAGCAGGAATCAGCCAGATGGGTCACCACCCCTTTTCCCAACAGCAGTTGGGTGCTCACCTCAGAGGGGGGAATTGTTGGGTCTGGGGGATCAGAAGACAAAAATGAGCCAGTGCCCCATCCTCCATGAGAGCACTGTGAGCCCTACATCCTGTAAAGGGACATGCATTTTCACAAGTCACGGCCCCCTGGGGATGCCTCAAAAATGCCACAAGGCTGATAAGGAAGAGGCTTTCACAGGACTATGTATATGTTCCTGCAGAGATATATTAAAAGACCACTCCACTCCTGACTCCTGACTCCCCTCCACAACAAAAAGGACTTAAAAAAAACCCTTTATGTAAACAACAGGGAGCTACCAATTTTCCAGGCTCCCTGTCCGTCTCTTAGGGGCAGCTTTCCCTTTCTAATAAATCTTACTTTGTGTGCTGACCTTGTTGTCTCATGAGTCAATCTGCTGCCTCATGAGCCAATTCTTTGGCCCATGGAGGCAAGAGCTCTCGACACCAGCCCACCACATTTCCTTTCTTGTTGACATGGATTTTGTTGAGGATAATGTTCATTACCCTTTTTTGGAAACTGTTTTTTCTTTACTTCTGCTCCTCCTTCCTCCTTTTACCATCTTTGATCTTCTATCTAATCTCTGGCATCTTTGCTATGTTCCTCTTCAAGCCTCTCCTCCTGCATTTGGTGGTCAGTGGATGGAATTTTTTGTGTGTTTGGCTTCGAACTGCGATCCTCCTGATCTCTGTCTCCTGAGTAGATAGGATTACAGGCATGAGCCACCAGTGCCCGGTGGAAAATTAATAAGAGGAAATATCAAATAAGAAAGGATCAGGTGGGCTGGTGGAGTGGCTCAAGCAATAAGAGCACCTGCCTAGCAAGTTCCGGCCCGGAGTTTAAACCCTAAAGCTGCCATAAACAAACAAATAAATAAAAGGAGTCAGGTTTCTATGGCCAAACTTTAGTTAGGCTTAGGAGCCTTATCCCATGACCATCTTATACTCTGTAATTTTATGTTGCCTGAACATTCATTTTGAATCCTCCTTTGTGTCTCACGGACACACCCTAAACTCTTTCTTGGAAAATCTTGCATTCTTTGTGCCTTTAGAAGTGGATTTCCTACCCAGTCTTCTCTAGAACATAGTGATCTTTCCAAATACAAATTTCAGGGACAATACTAGCACAAAAAGTAAAAATAGAGGAAGGGAAAAACCAAGTTTAACTTTTTTGTTTCTTTGCTTCTGTGATATTTTTGATACTTGTCTGATTTGTCACAAAAAAGGACTAAAGAAAAATACAATAGAGTGGTTAGCTTTGTTTAATGTCTCATAAAATTTTTATGAGCAATTTGAGCATAATTAAGAAAAACAGAGTAAGATATTCATGGGATAATATTTATAGATGAACTTTTCAATAATATATTTTATAATATATGCATACTTGAGCATAGTTCCAGAAATCTTTTTGGTAATTTGAAAACCTTAAAGAGAAATTAAGTACTAGAAACTCAAGTGTCTAGGTAAGTTACAATATGGAAATAATGACTAAGCCTTATTTAAGCTTATATACTTTGGCACCTTGTTTTTTGTGGTATAGTGAAGCTAAATGTGTTTAGATCTGTTAATAAACATCATCTGTAGAAATTATGAAATGGTAATAAGAGTTAGTTTACTAGTTTTCATTAGAAATTAAGGATACACAGGGTTAAAATTATAATTAATAATGTAATTAAACTGCTAGAATTTATAAAGGAAACAACTATGCAAGGAAAGTAGGATGTGTTTCATAAGGAAAGGAATGAAGGATGCACTTTTGTTAAAAAAAGGAAAACTGATTGGGTATTTTTAAAAGGTTTGTGAAAATATCTTGTGTGATCAAAGCCGGCTGAGATTAGATGGAGTTGTTTATAAAGTTTTAACTAGCTGTAGAAAGGATTAGCTTTAATATTAAGAGTATACTGATGCAAAAGTACAACTTAGTCATCTGAGAATATAAAGGCTTTTTTTCTTCCTTTTTAAGTAATTGGCCTAGGAAGCAAAGATTTTGCATTTTGTCAAGATAATTTACATTTGATTACTTTAAAAAAAAGCAAATCTCAGTATTAAAAGAGCTAAGATTTTTTGTTTGTTCTTTTATTTGTGCTACTGGGGCTTGAACTCAGGGCCTTTATCTTGAGCCACTCCATCAGTCCTAATTTGTGAAGGGATTTTCGAGATAGGGTCTTGTGGAACTATTTGCCTGGGCTGGCTTCGAACTATGATCCTCCTGATCTCTGCCTCCTGTGTAGCTAAGGATTGCAGTCATGAGCCACCAGTGTCCAGAAAAAGCTAAGTTTTTTGTACACAAAATATAACATTTTGTATTCACCTTTAAAATCTTTTATTGTTGAAAACTAAGGGGATGAGAATAGAAAATAGAACAATTCATTGCTATTTTCATTGAACAGATAATAAAGATCATAATTATTTTAAACTTTGACATTTTTGACCAATTTCTCAAAATAAAATTCTAAATGAATACTTTTTGACCACAAATTCACTTTGGAATTTTCTAATTGGGCTTCTGGACATCCAAAGGATGTCTCTTTCACCTTGTAAGAGAGACATATTAAACTAATTAGGCTTATTTGATATGTTAATGACATGACAAACACTGTCAAGTAAGAAGTGATGCTGAGCTTTCTTTAAGTTATATTTATGGGTATGCTGTTGATGTGTCACTAAGACTATAATTCTGAAAATGTTATCAGTCATAATTTTTTTATGATAAAATGTTGCCTTAGTAACAACCAAACCTATCAATTGCTGGTAATAGTGAACTCTCCAGAAGATTCTTAACCATGTCCATTCCAAGTCTTTATGGTTATAATTCTCTAAAAGCATTGAAAACCAGCTATAGTCCAAAATTGCTTCTACTTCAAGGTGGTTTCCTAGAAGAGACTGACAAGTACAGGTTCCTGATGACTTTAAGTTCATATCATTGGCCTGGATAATAATTTCCAGAATTGTAATAAAGACACTAATGGCATCGTGAAACATCTAACCATGATCAAAGGGAATAAGAATTATTGCATGGGACTGAATGAGCAGGTGAGGGTAATTTTAATGACTTTTGTTTCCTTTAATGTTTTGTTTCCCAGAGTTAAGGCAAAATTTTAAAGCTCTCTATGCCTCACAGCACTTGGGTGCAGTGTACTTTGTGAAAAATGGAAACATTTACTTGTTCTTTTCTGTGAGTGCTTATTCTTTTACTTTTGTGGAAATGTAGTTATTCATACTGGTTCAGTAAGACTGTTCTCCTTATTACATAACTAGAAACACTAGTTATATTACCAAGACTTTGACTAGATGGTTGTATTTTCAGATTTATGACCAGACAGCTTTAAGGAACAGGATATTATGGAGCCAATAAATCCCTACCTAGAAAAACTGGCCTGGTCCCTTGAATTCATGGTTTGCATGTCTGTTGTCTTACAGGTGGGTGAATAATTGTACTTCCTGGAAGAACCAGGAACCTCGGAATATTTTGGGGACCCTGAGCAGGAAGGAATTCACCCAAATCTATAGGTACTACAAGTGAAATTTTATGGTGAGTACTTGGCTTGGCTTCCTAGTCTCAAAAAGCATTTAAACATCTGCTGGGGAAACCAGGCATGATGGCAAATGCCTGTGATCCCAGCACTGGGGAGGGAGAGGCAGGAGGGTCCCAGCCGGCCTGGGTTACATAATGAGTTCCAGGCCAAGCTTAAGCTACATAGTGAGACCATGTCACATAACAAAGTGCTTGGTGGTGCATGCAGTACAAATTCTTCACCAGAATGCCTAGTAGAGCTGTGAGAGTGCCCCTTGAGACCCCAGAAAGTACTGCTACCAGCAGCAGCCAGGGTGGGAAAGCCACAAAGCTTTAGCTGCATAGCAGCCACATAGCTTCAAGCAGCAGAGCCACAGGGGCAGAGCTGCCCAAGGCTTTGATGCCTACCACCCGCCCTAGCATGCACGTATGCCAGATGTTAAACTTGAGGATTTAATGTCCAGCAAGCTTTCAGTCTTGTTTTGGGGCTATTACTCCTTTCTACTTACCTATTTCTTCCTTTTAGAATAGGAATGTGAAAACCATCAGCAGTATCTATCAGTAAGCACAATTAGTAAATTAAAGATAGGGTAACTGTGTTTACATGTCATTTAATAAAACCACCTAGTTTTGCCAATGAGAAAATGGAGCTCCAGAGGCCTTTGAATAAAAAAAAAACAAACCCATGCTTATTCCAATATGTACCTTGCTGCCTCCCATTAGGGATTACCTAAAACAGAATGGTTCTGAAGCACTGGGGTCAACAAATCAACATAATAAGTACTTAAAAACAAAGTCTCATCAAACTTGACTCATTTCTTTTTGAGACAGAGTCTTGCTATGTTGTTCAAGCTGGCTGTGAACTCCTGGGCTCCAGTGATCCTTTCGCTTCAGCCCCCCACATATCACACCTTGAATATTTGTGATAGGCCTACAGGGCTCTCATAGGTCCTCTATGTGTAAATTATCAAATGAGCGAGTGATCTGACACAGTCTGATAGTTTCCCAGGTCATTGTAGACTGGTGAATGGTGGGTGTAGAAGAGAGATTTCCAAATTATTTTTCTAAAGGTAGACCATAAATACTGTCAACATGAAAGAAATACTCCTCAGTAACCGTGTGCACCTGACACATTATGAAACAAATATTGGACATAGTTTCATGAAAGGTATGTAAAAAGGGTATATATGACTCCCAAATAATTTGATACAAAAGTATTCTAAATATATTTGGATTATTATGTCTGTAGTACATGTGACAGTCAGTATGGCCTGGGGGGAGGTTCCCCATGAGCTGTGGATCAGAGAGACTTGGGTTTGGATCTAGGCTTCACCACATACTATCCATGTGACCCTAGTAAATTCATTCATCACCCTGATTCTCAAATTTCCTCTGTAAAGTGGAGAGAGTTAACAGATCTATCTTAGGACTGTCGTGTGAATTTAAAAATTCACAGTTAAAACCCTAACAAATTTGGTTACAATTATGGGTCATTTGCAAATATAGACAACAGGTCTAACTGGAAATTTTTTTGGAACTGTAAATGAAAAGGTAACACACGGCTTGGTGAGTTGCTGTTTCAAGGACAGTGTAATCTACAGCACCAAATTTCCTAAATCTACTAATTATATTTGGTAAATAAAGAACCATTTTAAGTCAGATGATTGCAGTGACTATGACAGCATTTTAATAAGATAACATACTAATTTAACACAGCCTTTATTTTCTGTTTCAAAAAAAATTTCCAGGAAACAAAATACTTAACAACAAACAGTTGGGTATAAGTGAAATAAAAATCACAGTTTCAAAGAATCAAAATCAAACAACAGCTGAAAGGCTTGGTTTACCAAAAGTAAAAAGAAAAAATAAAAGAAAAAGTTAATGTCAAAAAGAATTAAAATTAAGTTTAACAACATTCTATATAATGCTACATTCCCCAATAAAGAAAGGAGAGTTCACATATACAACTAAATGTTACATGTAGAGAAGTGGCTGAAATTCTGCATACTTATAGTAAATTATGCATGAAAGTTTATTAATTGTATAAACTTCCTGAGTGGCTCCCATGCTGCACTAGGTCTACATGCTTAATAATCATATGAACAAATTACAGCTTTAAGTGATTGAGCATGACAGACCTTGAAACAACTGCACTTTCCGTTTAGTCACTGTGTCTGCTAAGGGTATGTATGTTCCGGACACAAATCTCAGTCTCAAATCTTAAGTTACAGTGGAAAAGAAATGCAACTTTTGAAAAAAACCTAAAGGATGACAAGCACGCATTTAGGAGCTAATTTACACTGGCACACTGTTTTTTTTTCCAGAGCCCAGTTTCTCTCTTCCCTTCTTGCTTGACTTTTAGCCATTTTGTTCGAGTTTTTTTAATTAAAAGAAAACCTTCTAGAATTGAAGCTGTTGGTTTGTGCATTCTTCCCTACTATCTCAGTGGAAAATAACTTTAGGGTAACCTAGTAACTACTTCAGGCTCCTTCAGATGTTGGCTCTCAAGGTCTCTGACCATGTTTGTGTTCATCCTTTACAGAAAAAGACCATTTCCAGGGTGACCTGAAAGCACTTGGCTTATTACAAATATCATACTAATTTCACTTCCTAGGATTTTACCACATTTGAATGTTTCCACTTCATAATGGGGGTTGGATTTTTTAATTTTAATTCTAGAAATTACATTTAGCAAATCAAAGGCCTTTTCTATACACCCCTTTCCTTGTTCATCTTCTAAACAAAGGGAGGGGGAACTAGTCCCTGATAAACTGCAGATTCAGAAAACAATCTATTCTAGAAAATGGCCTGCATACCACTTCAAATGGCTCAAGTTTTTCTGAACCAAACAGAAGATGAAGTAACTGAATCTCAAACCGCTGGCAAGTGTAACTCAGGAATGTACTTATACAGGATAGCTGAAATACAGTATTTACTAATATAAAATATGCTGTAGTGTTACACAGTAAACATGTGAAACAAGGAATATCTGATTATAAACATTTGCTAAGTTTGGGGGAAAATGGAATGCATCATTTTTACCACTCAGAAAATATACCAAAGAAGAAAGCCAATGCCTCCATAAACTTTAGAGATTGGATAAACAGTATATAAACTCCTTATCAACTACAATTCAACTTAAATACATTCTGCCATTTTAAGATAACAAATATCACTGCAAATACCTAGCAGTATGCCAATACTTTGAATGACAGACAGGTCATTGTTGTAGGATTTGTCAACTATTTCACTGTGGTAGTTAAAGCAATTTCAACCCATAGCCCTTTAGGCACAGAGATGAGAAATGCATCTCTAGTGAAAAATGCAAAGTTACAGGCACTGGGACTAATTTAAGTACTTTTCAACCATTTGTTTATTTTATAACTAACACCTACAACTAAGTCCTATACTTAGATTAATTTCTCTACTTGCCACCCCCAAATCCTCTAAGCACATGGCTCTCATCCCTTAAACACAGATTGCTGGCAGAATGATGGTCCTTCTCATATCAAACTCATGGTTAGTGCTTAGACAAAAAGGCAAGCCAGATTTCTAGTCTAAAAGAATACTGACTGAGAAGGCAAAAAAGCAAGTTTCACAGGTAGTGTTTACTTGTGCACTTAAAACAGCACTGAAAATGAGGTAGATAAACCAAAGTAACTGGACTGGAATTAAATCTTGGGCTGTAAAATGATACATCCCACCATACTGTAGATAACACTCTACATTCAATCCAAAAATCACAGCGGAAAAGTGCCTTTTTTAAACTTTCACAGATAATTTTGCTGTCAAATCATTAGAAATCATGCTTGATATAAGCAAGGAAGAGATGAAAAACAGAATGGATATTTGTTATATTACAGCAAATTACCTTAGAGATTCAAGACTGCTACAAATACACATAGGGTTATTTTCATTAGATTTACACCAATACTGGTTTCATATTCTTATGATGTTACACCCAACTTCACAGCCACAGCAGCAGGCACTTCATGATGAAACGCTCACATTGCCACATATAGAGATACAGTACTATTCATTGGACTTGCACTTCGAGAAGTAAATGTGGCAGCTGGACATACAGACTATCCCCCAAATAAACATTATGAGTACAATGGTTAAGCACAACCTTTTTCTCTCCTACAAGAAAGAAAATGAAAAGGACAGGTTTGTGTGATTTTTGGGTATGAATAAAAGGCCCATTTTATATAGTAGGCTTGTTGTTAAGTAAGAAGGGAATTTCTGAGCTTTATCTCAACCGTTATTTATTTCTGGGGAGGAAAAGTACCTCAGGCAAGGATGAAAACAGCACTATTATATGACTTATTAAAAGTAAGAAATAATGCAAAACCCCTAGATAGAAAACTTGCCAATATTTACAGTCTAGTGACTATAATTGGAATCAAACATTTACATGTGAAAAAGTAAATAAAAACCCACAGCGAAGTGAAAAACATTGTTTTCTTCGTCTCTGCAAAAACTTACTTTTTTCTGTATTCTTAAACTTATACTACATGTTACATATACATAATGCATATGTAGCACATACGCTAACCCAGTTCCTGCTGTCAGCATGGAGACAGCAGTACACTATTCACCATTTCAGACTTTAGAAGACTACTTTTCTTTCCAGCAAAAATCTGAAAAGATTCTAAATATTACAAGGCACTGCAAAAGTCTGCAGGCAAACAAGAATGATGAATTATATGTAAAACGGATGTTGTAACAAAATGCAGGACATATGACATAGAGCAGCTATTAAGAAACGGAATTTTACATATCATTTTCATGGAGCTTTTTTCATCCTGGGGTACACTGTTTAAAAAGACTGCAACTAGAGAAAAAGAGGTCTTAAAACCTGTAGTATTTTCATTTTATAGGTTGTATGTCTAATGTAATTACACAAAGCCAACTCTTACAATAAAACGTGAACAGTTATAAAGAATTACAGATTTTAGGAACATTGCTTTTGTACACATGGAAAACACTGCAGTGTAAATATTTGCATTATACTAATGTCCTAAAATCACCTCAACTTGCAAACCAATACCATAGAAGAAATCTGAGGAATCTGTACATAAGATTTGGAAAAATTCATCCAAAAGAGGATGAAACTGTAACTCTTATCAACGGCATGCCTTACAATGCTGCCCTAAATGCCCCACATAACAGTGACAGAATCATGATGATGGGTGTTATCCTTATGTAAGCAATATAAGACACATGTTTTGAAAAAGTGTACTTACTGTCACAAAGTATACTATGCAAGAAAAAAAAGAAGTAGAAGTACACACATTAAGTTTCCTTGTTACCTGGCAAGCCCACAGGGGTACAATATTTTTAGAGGAATATGGAGGAAAATCTGTTAACAGAAATGTTGAGTGACAATTTGGAGTGTTCACTAATAGACAGAACTCCTAATTAGGTAAATATGTACCAAAAATGACCTTGAAATCTTAAGTGGAAGGTGAGTAGTTTGAACATATATACTTGGTAAGTTGATAGATACCATTTAAAAATTCTATTTGGGTTTCACAGACTGAGCATTAGGTAACCCTCTGACCAGTCTTTATGATTATTATAGTTAACCTTCTTAAAAACCAAAGGTGTACATTTTGACAATGCCTCCCTTCCTCCTAAAACTGGATAAAACCCAGTAAAGTGCAACTTGACAGTGATCTCTCTCAGATTCTAAAGAGGCTGCCAAACTCATCTAAGATCTAAAATCACCCGACATATTATAGATACTAATAAAAATCTATAACAAACAAAAATGATAATCGAAAAATGCTAAGGGCAACTTAAATAGTATCCTTCTAGGGTCTACTATCTCACTGCAGGACAGTGTATACCCCACATCTTTTAGAACCCTGTAAAGCCAGTGTTTCACGTGTAAGTCTCAAAACCTACAAAACCTACTGTGTCAAGTACATTTCACTTTAGAAGAATGGGTCAACAGAGGTGTTAACTTGAACCCCCTTTGTTAGGAATACAAGGATTCCCCCCAAATGAGATTCCTATCAGCTGCAATATACCCCTTGCAAAAAGAATGCAAGTCATACCAATGCCTCTCAGATGCTTAAAACCAATGTAGCATGCACATGAGAAACAAAGAGATAGCTGCTTTGAATTATTACTGAAATCCTAAAGCAGCTATATTTTCTGTAGAGTAAAGGAACTGTTACAGTTCTGTTTTTTCCTTTCCCTCCGCCTCACTCAAAACAAGGCTTCACTCCTACTGCTGTGACGACAGGAAGAAAAATCACATTAAAAAGGGCTCATGTTCTGTATTAGTTGACAAAATTATTCTAATTTTATACACCAAAACATTTCCTGCAGCAAGTTACCCTGCCTTCGGTGAAAGGCAAACCTAAGATAAACATGTGAAGAATCCCACAAGACTCCCAGCTATTAGAGGGTCTCACTTCATCCACATTTGGGGAGAGTCCATCTACATGATTTTTACACATTTGAAAGAAAAGTATCATTGAGCTGCAGGTAGCAGCAGTTAAAAAAAAATATGAGGGCTTCTCAGCAATGCGTGGAACACGTCCTGGAAATGGCAATGCTCCAGTCGAGCTTATTAAAGCATTCTAAACAGTATTTTTTAAAAATCAAGTATCAAAGAGGATAGGATTTGAAGTGAAAAAACATTTCTCTGTGCAGTGTTCTATGTGCAAACTGCACATTTCTACAGAATGATGAACTGTATCAAATACCACACTGGAACAACAACAACAAAAATACAGTTGAAAGTAAACTCAAACGAGGGAAAATATGGCAGAACCCAAGAAGAAACTTTAACATCTTAGGCGTCCTGAAAACAATTCTGAAAATCTTCCTTTTCTTCATCACCAGTTGTGATTCACTTAGGACCAGGAGGGATTGTAGCCGGATTCTGCGCTGGTGGAGCTTGAAATGCCTGCAAACTCATCCCTGGCTGGAATGGTCCCCCAGATTGGGTAGGAATTACTACAGACTGCTGTGTTGTTCCTGAAATTCCTACCCACTGTAATGGATACCCTGTGCCCCCTACAGCATTATACTGACAAACATGGGGCATTCCATACGATGATAATGACCCAGGAAATGAAGGGATTGGGAGTCCTTGTGGCAAAGAAGTTGGGACAGCTCCACGGATTTGGGAAAGAGAAGAAATCCATGTTGATGTGTAGCCCATAGTAGATGGAGTATTCTAACAAAAACAAACATAAAAACAAAAGATCAGTTTATTTGCCATATACTTTTATCAATCTATATTCCTTCCTATTCTTTTTGGTTTACTATTCCTATTATAGCTTTGAGTGGCTACTATTTGGGAGAGCATGATTCTATGCATTAAGCATAGTTACACGTTTCATTTCAGTTCATCTTCCTAACTGTCCTGACTTGAAGTGTAGGTATTTTCAGATGAGAAAACAGAAGCTCGAAATTAGCAACTCACCTAACAGCAGTAAGCAAGTTAATAATGAAGTGGGGATTTGAACACATTTCTAAGTAATTCCAAGGCCCATATTAAATCCCTGTTCACATTTCATTTTACTTTATTAATTTGTTTTTGAACTTAGGGCTTTGTGCTTGCTAGGCAGGTGCTCTACCACTCAAGCCACACCCCTAGTCCCTTGTTCAAATTTTCTTCCCTTCTTTGCTCCTGGTAGCACACTTCTCCTATTTTTATTTCCTTCTGCCAGCCTTAGGCATGCTTTCATATAGTTCCATTGTCAAGAATAGTTCATCATACTACATAATTCTTTGGAGACAGAAGAGCGCTATTCTGTGTAACACAGAGGAAAGAGCCTGGCATGTAACAAGTGTTCAATAAATGTCACCTTCCTACTTCCTTTTATTCAGTTTTAAAGTATGACATTTCTTTTTATGTTTGAAAACACTCATTTTTCTTTTTGCTTTTCTAGATATTAAAATGTATTATAAAGCTACAAAAATTGAAGCATTATGACATGGCATATGAGTATGCTAATAGATCAATGAAACAAAGCAATGGTCAAAAATCAAACCAAGTCACTGGGAAAGCTAGTATGTTATAAAGAAGGAGTCTGATGGCTGAGGATGTAGCTCAGTGGTAGAGCTCTTTTAAAAAAGTTTTGGCAGTACTGGGATTTGAACTCAGGACTTCACCCTTGTTAGGTGCTCTACCACTTGCACCAATTCACCAGCCCCTAAACTTTTTTATTTTTCATTATTTTATTTTATTTTTGATTTATCATATATTAATAATACAAGGGATTTCATTGGGATAATTACATGCATGCATACAGTGTATCTTGAACAACTTTACCCAAGTCTGATATTTCTGTTACATTGTTATAAAACTAAACAGAAGATAATAAGACAACTGTTCTGAGCAGTACTGAGAAACATTCCTGCCTGACTAGGCTTATCATATTGTAATTATTCACGTGTAAGAGATCATGGATATCTCAAGCACATGCGGATAATATTGAATGGATGTAAATAATTCTTGGTCTTAGATCCTTAGTTCTTCTGAATTATCAAGCTAAAACTAAACTTTCAACTGAACTTAAGTTAGAAGTTTCCAAATTTAGTTAGGATAAAGGTTTTTAGTTTAAACCAAAACTGAATGACATTATCTCTTGAGTAAAAAAACCATTTAAAGTTCAGCAATCCCATCTTCGTATCAGTGTATACTTTCTGTTAAAGTAAAATTAAATTTAATATTTTTAATTCAAAACAGCACATCACAGTTTTATAAACTTATTTCTGTGCATCCATACACAAACATAGAGATCTGAAATTATGTTTACCTAAAGTTGACAACAATTTCTGGGTGGTATGATTTGAAAAATTATATAAACTTTGGCAGTAATGGGGCTTGAATGCAGGCCTTGTGCCTGTCAGGCAGGCACTCTACCATTTGAGCCACACCTCCAGCTCTTTTTGTTTTAAGGCAATTTTTCGAATAGTGTCTCACATTTCTGTCTGGGATGGCCTCCTATTTATGCTTACTGCATAGCTGGAATGACAGGCGCATACCATCATGCCCAGCTTTTATTGATTGAGATGGGGGTCTCACAAACTTTTGCCCAGGCTGGCCTCTAACTGTGATCCTTCTTATTTCTACCTCCTGAGTAGCTAGGATTACAGGTGTGAGCCACCACACCCATCCTGAAAGTAGTATTTAAAAATTTGTATTTTTGCATTGATTAAATTCTGTAATTAGTATTATTTTACAAATAACAATTTTTTATCTTTTAAAAAAGACTGAATTAAAATTTCTCTTGAATATTGGCCAAGGCATTATCCAATTTAAATGCCCCAAACCAAACATGCAATCTTTCCTTAACAAAACACACTATCTGCTCATGTGTTCCATCTCAGAGACTGGTATCCAGTTATACACAGCAGAACCTAGCTTTGACACCTCTACTCTACCATGCAGCCATTTAACCAGCAAATCTTCTCCATTGTATCTTTTAAACAATTGTTGGAAACTGTTCACTTGTTTTTTCCAACTTTCCCTTATTTGGATTTGGGTGAATAACTTTTTTTGGTGGAACTAGGACTTGAATTCAGGGCCTTGTGCTTGCTAGACAGGTGTTCTACTGCTTGAGTCATGCCTCCAGCCTGCTCTTGATTTGTCAGCCAACATCTATTCTGACCCAGCCAAATCCTCTCTTCTTCCTTTAATCAGAATGCCCTTTAAAAATATCTGGTCTTATTAACACCTAGGGCTTCAATGGCTATCTATCTTTCTTAAACACAAAATCCCTTATCAACACCATATTTAAGGCCTTTTCTACCTCCTTAGATTAATTTTGGAATGAAATCCCTGCTTGCTCTCTCTTTCTCTCTCTCTCTCTCCCATTTTTGTTTTTGGTGGGAATGGAGTTTGAACTCAGGTCTTCCCACTTGCAAAGCAGGCACTCTACCACTTGAGCCATACCGCCAGTCCATTTTGTTCTGGTTATTTTGGAGATGGGGGTCTCTTGAACTATTTGCCTGAGCTGGTCTCAAACTGTGATCCTCCTAATCTCAGCTTCCCAAGTAGCTAGGATTATTACAGGTGTGAGCCACCAGTACCCGGTTCCTTTCTCTCTTAATTTCATCCCATCTGGTCTACTTTCAGTCTCTTCATGCTTTTGCATATACTGTTCTTTCTGCTTGGAATCATATCCTCTCCCCCCTTTCATCTAATTAACTTCTACTTTTTCATTACAGCTCAATCATCACTTTCTCGGGGAAGCTTTCCTTCATCTCCTTTTAGTAGGTCAAATTTTCTTGTTATAATATCCTGTATCTTTCTTTTGTAGTTTTTACTACAGTTGCAGTTTTATATTTATTTATGTGAGTCTGCTAATGCCTGACTATACCAACAGAGTAAGTTCAATAGGATAGGGACAATATTTGTTTTTACTCATCAAACTTGTGTCTAGCAGAGAACGTGACACACAACAAAGAGCTTGGTAAATGAATGTGCAAACAAAAATGTCTACATAAGGCTACAGAACAGTAACATGCAAGAACATTAGTGAACTGGGTTCTCCACACAATGATATAATAAGCAAAATATTAAAATACCAAAATAGTTATATATACTATGTAACACCTATAATGGTACAGCTTTATGGGTACTATCTCATTCAATCCTCACAGCAATTCTGTAAGGAAGAAGTTGTTTGGAAGTCATGAAAACTCTAGGCATAAACACAAGATTCTATCTGAAAAATAGCAAAAAAGGGATAGGGGCATGGCTCAAGTAGTAGAGCATCAACCTAGCAAGTGCAAGGCCCGAGTTCAAACTCCCGTACTGCCCTTCCCCCCCAAAAAAGCAAAGTTTGACTTGAAAACTGAAGAAAAAGAGATAAAGTCACCCAACTAGCAATTGACTAGCTGAGACTGGAACCCAAGTCATTAAAAGACCTTTACTGCTTGTATTCACATAATATTTTCTCTTTACCCTTCCTCCAGACAATCTCCCTTATGCTGCAACAAACCACCATCCAACTACTCAACAAAAACTTCCTTTTGCAAAGTACTCAGAAGGTCTCTTACTGGTAGTACAACATACATTTATGTCTATATATTTGCTTCTAAAAATTCCTAAACTTTACAATGGTGCTACTATCTATGTTCCAATTGGTGCCAAAAATAAGATAAATTCACAGAAAATCCATGCAGATCACTGCTTACTAATTTTGGAAATCTAGGATTTGAACTTTTTTCGGGGCGGGGGGGAGAGATACTGGGACTTGAACTTAGGACCTCACACTTGCTACACAGGTGCTCTACCACTTGAGCCAATCCACTAGGCCAAGGATTTGAACGTTTTTATTCAATATTAACAATAAGTTTTTTTTTTGGAGACAGAGTCTTAATATGTAGTCCAGGATAGTCTGGAATTCACTATGTAGTCACTATGACTGCCTTAGTCTCCTGGTATGCATCACCACACCCAAAGCAAACTGGTCATTTCTTTTTTTTTCTCCCTTTTTGTGGTGCTGGGGATTGAACCCAGGGCCTTGAACATGCCAGACAAGTACTGATAAATATATTGTCAGACACTCTTTACTAAACTACATTTGATGACTATATATACACTCATGCATGTACCTAAAACATAATATAGAAACACACAGATATAACTCTTCCAATTATGAGGTTCAGATTCTAAGCCTTGATTCATATTTTGTATGTTGGGGGTAGAGGGACTGGGGAACTCAGGGTTTTGCACTTGCCAAGTAGGCACTGTACCACTTTAGCTACACCTCCAGTCCATTTTGCTCTGGTTACTCTGAAGATGAAGTTCTCAAGAACATTTTAATACGTTTACTTATTTTGAAAAAATAGTATATAAAAAATTCAAATACAAAACAGTACAATAAAACAAAGCCCAAATTTTACTAGCATGTTTTTCAAATTTCTCTATTCATAAACATGTATCTAATTAACATAATTTTGCATAAGTTATATTATCCTATATATGATGTTGTACAAGCATGCCTTCTTCTCACTTCAGAAAGTATTGTGGCCATCTTTCCATATTTTAATTGCATATATACCTGACTACGGCCACATGCAATAACTGGGAATCTCTTCCATAAACTCAAAATATCTCATAATACTTTAGCTTATATGGCTTTAAAATTCTTTTTCATACTAAACAAAGATAGGTAAGATAACTTACTGGCTTTCTTTATTTATTTATTTTTGGTCTTTCTGGGGTTTGAACTCAGGGCCTCACACTTGCTAAGCAGGAGCTCTACTGCTTGAGCCACTCTGCCAGCCCTAACTTACTGGCTTTAAGAATATTGATATAGATCATATCCTAGGGCACAAAGCAAGCCTCAGCAAATATAAGAAAATAGAAATAATACCGTGCATACTATCTGACCACAATGCAGTAAAAGTAGAACTCAACAATAAAAGTAAAGACAAAAAACATGCAAACAGCTGGAAACTAAATAACTCATTACTTAATGAAGAATGGATCATCGATGCAATAAAAGAGGAAATTAAAAAGTTCCTAGAAGTCAATGAAAATGAAAACACAACCTACCGGAACCTATGGGACACAGCTAAGGCAGTCTTGAGAGGAAAGTTTATAGCCATGAGTGCATATATTAAAAAGATTGAAAGATCCCAAATCAATGACCTAATGATACATCTCAAACTCCTAGAAAAACAAGAACAAGCAAATCCCAAAACAAATAGAAGGAGAGAAATAATAAAAAGAAGAGCTGAAATCAACAAAATAGAAACCAAAAAAACCATACAAAGAATTAATGAAACAAAAAGTTGGTTCTTTGAAAAAATAAACAAGATCGATAGACCCCTGGCAAACCTGACTAAAATGAGGAGAGAAAAAACCCAAATTAGTAGAATTAGGAATGCAAAAGGGGAGATAACAACAAACACCATGGAAGTCCAGGAAATCATCAGAGACTACTTTGAGAACCTATATTCAAATAAATTTGAAAATCTAAAAGAAATGGACAGATTTCTAGATACATATGATCATCCAAAACTGAACCAAGAGGAAATTAATCACCTGAATAGACCTATAACACAAAATGAAATTGAAGCAGCAATCAAGAGTCTCCCCAAAAAGAAAAGTCCAGGACCTGATGGATTCTCTGCTGAATTCTATCAGACCTTTAAAGAAGAACTGGTACCAACCCTCCTTAAACTGTTCCATGAAATAGAAAGGGAAGGAAAACTGCCAAACACATTTTATGAAGCCAGTATTACACTTATCCCATAACCAGGCAAAGACACCTCCAAAAAGGAGAACTATAGGCCAATCTCCTTAATGAACATTGATGCAAAAATCCTCAACAAAATAATGGCAAATCGAATTCAGCAACACATCAAAAAGATTATTCACCACGACCAGGTAGGCCTCATCCCAGGGATGCAGGGGTGGTTCAACATATGAAAATCAATAAACGTAATAAACCACATTAACAGAAGCAAAGACAAAAACCACTTGATCATCTCAATAGATGCAGAAAAAGCCTTTGATAAGATCCAACATCATTTCATGATAAAAGCTCTAAGAAAACTAGGAATAGAAGGAAAGTTCCTCAACATTATAAAAGCTATATATGACAAACCTACAGCCAGCATTATACTTAACGGAGAAAACCTGAAACCATTCCCTCTAAAATCAGGAACCAGACAAGGATGCCCACTATCTCCACTCCTATTCAACATAGTACTGGAATTCCTAGCCAGAGCAATTAGGCAAGAAGAAGGAATACAAATAGGTAAAGAAACTGTCAAAATATCCCTATTTGCAGACGACATGATCCTATACCTTAAAGACCCAAAAAACTCTACTCAGAAGCTTCTAGACATCATCAATAGCTATAGCAAGGTAGCAGGATATAAAATCAACATAGAAAAATCATTAGCATTTCTATACACTAACAATGAGCAAACGGAAAAAGAATGTATGAAAACGATTCCATTTACAATAGCCTCAAACAAAATCAAATACCTAGGTGTAAACCTAACAAAAGATGTGAAAGACCTCTACAAGGAAAACTATAAACTTCTGAAGAAAGAGAATGAGGAAGACTATAGAAAGTGGAGAGATCTCCCATGCTCATGGATTGGTAGAATCAACATAGTAAAAATGTCAATACTCCCCTAAGTAATCTACATGTTTAATGCAATTCCCATCAAAATTCCAATGACATTCATTAAAGAGATTGAAAAATCTACTGTGAAATTTATATGGAAACACAAGAGGCCACGAATAGCCAAGGCAATACTCAGTCAAAAGAACAATGCAGGAGGTATCACAATACCTGACTTCAAACTATATTGCAAAGCAATAACAATAAAAACAGCATGGTACGGGCACAAAAACAGACATGAAGACCAGTGGAACAGAATAGAGGATCCAGATATGAAGCCACACAACTATAAGCAACTTATCTTTGACAAAGGAGCTAAAAATATACGATGGAGAAATAGCAGCCTCTTCAACAAAAACTGCTGGGAAAACTGGTTAGCAGTCTGCAAAAAACTGAAACTAGATCCATGTATATCACCCTATACCAAGATTAACTCAAAATGGATCAAGGATCTTAATATCAGACCCCAAACTCTTAAGTTGATACAAGAAAGAGTAGGAAATACTCTGGAGTTAGTAGGTATAGGTAAGAACTTTCTCAATGAAACCCCAGCAGCACAGCAACTAAGAGATAGCATAGATAAATGGGACCTCATAAAACTAAAAAGCTTCTGTTCATCAAAAGAAATGGTCTCTAAACTGAAGAGAACACCTACAGAGTGGGAGAAAATATTTGCCAATTATACATCAGACAAAGGACTGATAACCAGAATATACAGGGAACTTAAAAAACTAAATTCTCCCAAAACTAATGAACCAATAAAGAAATGGGCATGTGAACTAAACAGAACTTTCTCAAAAGAAGAAATTCAAATGGCCAGAAAACACATGAAAAAATGCTCACCATCTCTAGCAATAAAGGAAATGCAAATTAAAACCAAGCTAAGATTCCACCTCACCCCTGTTAGAATAGCCATCATCAGCAACACCCCCAACAACAGGTGTTGGCGAGGATGCGGGGAAAAAGGAACCCTCTTACACTGTTGGTGGGAATGTAGACTAGTACAACCACTCTGGAAAAAAATTTGGAGGCTACTTAAAAAGCTGGACATCGATCTACCATTTGATCCAGCAATACCACTCTTGGGGATATACCCAAAAGACTGTTACTCCAGAGGCACCTGCACATCCATGTTTATTGCGGCACTATTCACAATAGCCAAGTTATGGAAACAGCCAAGATGCCCCAGCACTGACGAATGGATTAAGAAAATGTGGTATCTATACACAATGGAATTTTATGCAGCCATGAAGAAGAACGAAATGTTATCATTCGCTGGTAAATGGATGGAATTGGAGAACATCATTCTGAGTGAGGTTAGCCTGGCCCAAAAGACCAAAAATCGTATGTTCTCCCTCATTTGTGGACATTAGATCAAGGGCAAACACAACAAGGGGATTGGACTATGAGCACATGATAAAAGCGAGAGCACACAAGGGAGGGGTGAGGATAGGTAAGACACTTAAAAAACTAGCTAGCATTTGTTTCCCTTAATGCAGAGAAACTAAAGCAGATACCTTAAAGCAACTGAGGCCAATAGGAAAAGGGGACCAGGAACTAGAGAAAAGGTTAGATCAAAAAGAATTAACCTAGAAGGTAACACCCACGCACAGGAAATCAATGTGAGTCAATGCCCTGTATAGCTATCCTTATCTCAACCAGCAAAACCCCTTGTTCCTTCCTATTATTGCTTATACTCTCTCTACAACAAAATTAGAGATAAGGGCAAAATAGTTTCTGCTGGGTATTGAGGGGGTGGGGGGGAGAGGGAGGGGGCTGGAGTGGGTGGTAAGGGAGGGGGTGGGGGCAGGGGGGAGAAATGAACCAAGCCTTGTATGCACATATGAATAATAAAAGAAAAAAAAAATAAATAAATTAAAAAAAAAAAAGAATATTGATATACAACATAGGATAGCTTTTCTTCTTGTATAACCAGATTAACCTCACTGTAGGGACTTCCTTTTTCCATATTTGATGTTTTTTGTTTTTTAGATAGAATAACTAAAACAGGAGTCAGGCCCATCACCTCCTTTCATAAATTATGTTTTAATGGCACAGAACCACACCATTTGCTTACATATTGATTGTCTAAGGCTACTTTTGCACTACAAACAAAAAAGTTTTGATAAGTTGTAACCATGTGGTTTTAGAAAGCCTACTAAATGGCCCCGTCTTGAAATTTCATTGCCCATTGGTCTAAAAGACTTCATAAATCTAGACAAAGATCAAAGTTTCAATGTTATCAAGTCATGCCACTTTCTCATAACCATAGGCCTAAAATAAATGAATTTTTATGGTTTTAGTTTTCATAAAGAGGAATGAGGATAAACAACTTACTTCATATACCTTGTTCCAGTTTTCTGTTTCTAATTTTTGTTGACTCTGTTTAAGTTGGTTTAAACTTGGCTTACTAGGGAAATTTCCTACTGTTTCCTTTGTCCAGTCATCCACCAGCTTGTGTAAGTCATCTGTGAACATCCCTTTTTTACTGGCTGGAGATTGCTGGCATGATGCTGTATTACTCTCCACACACACTGGATCTGTAAGAAAAAAAAACCAGGGAAACTGTGAAAAAGAATGATAACTGATAAATAGATAACTCTTCCTTGAACAATGAAGTTGGGCTGGTAGAGTGTCTCAAGTGTTAAGAGCACCTGCCTAGTAAGCATGAGGCCCTGAGTTCACACCCCAGTGCCACAAAAACAAAAACAAACAAACAAAAAATGAAGTTAACAAAACCACACACAGGGTATGAACAAGGTTGACCACACTAATTAGACTACCACTTTCAGTCTTCAAAGTTTCTTGATGTTTAGATGTAAAATTAAATGATTAAGTATAAATGAAGTATAATAAACAGAATCTCCAAAAATTAGTATAAACTTTAATCTTTCTATCAGTTTCCACAGGTAGATACTTAGATACAGGGCTGGTGTACCTCAGTGGTACAGTGCTTACCTAGCATGCATAAGGCCATGGGTTCAATCCCCCCACACACAAAAGGAAGGAAGGAATGAAGGATAATAAGAGTCATAAAGCATTAAAGATGGAAAGAACTGTGCTGAGAGTAAGCTGTAGTGGCAGGACACTTCCCTGGCAAGTGTGAGGCCCTGGATTAAATCCCCAGTACTGCCAAAAAGAAAAAAAAAAAAAAGAGGAAAGAATATCAACTACTTCTTTTAAAACGGGGAGACCAGGCCCAGAAAAAGTAAATGCAACCCATTACCATCACAAACAGGCCTGAAACTCTAATGACTTTCAACAAGCTTCAAAAACTAGGACCACATTTTATATTTATACTGATATTTCTGTTTATGATTAAAATTTAAAAAGACTTGGGCATGGCTGCACTTGCCTGTAATCCTAGCATTTGGGAGGCTGAAGCAAGAGGATTATGAGTTTAAGGCTAGCCTAGGCTACATAGCAAGACTCTGCCTCAAAAATAATCAAATTAAATTAAAAATAAATAAAAAAGAATACATATCTAAAATAGCAGAAATGAGAACACAGATGGTTTAATAGGTCTCATGAGTTCTAGAATGTAAGATGTCTAAGTAAATGAAATCAATTTTCAATGACTCCCATCATTGCAAAGTCTCCTAATCTGAACATTACACTAAGTCTTTATATTACAATATAGTACTATTATTCATACTTACTAAATCATTTGCATAGAAAAGATGCATAGGATTCTAATACCTCTGACTAGTTGGTTGGTTGGTTGGTTGATTGATTGTTTGATTTATTAGTACTGGGGTTTGAACTGAAGGCCTCATGCTTGCTAGGGAGGCACTCTACCACTTGAGCCACTCCTCCAGCCCTGTTTTGGTTTGGGTATTTTCTGAGATAGGGTCTTGTGACCTATTTGCCCAGGCTGGCTTTGAACCTCAAACCTCCTGATCTCTGCCTCTCAAGTAGCTAGGATTACAGGTGTGATCCACCAGTGCCCAGCCCTCTGATTGACATATAAGCCAGCAACTTAAAGAGTGGGTCTAAAATTGATTTTACACAGTATAATTGTGAAATTTAGGCTGGTAAGAGTGGCTCAAGTAAAAGAGCACCTGCCTAGCAAGCGTGTAGCCCTGAGTTCAAACCCCAGTGCCACCAAAAAAGAAAAAAATTTTTGGCGCCCCCAAAAAAATTTGAAAAAGAATAGTTATGAAATTTAAACATAATGACATAGTTATGAAATTTAAGCATAATAACATTTCCAGGCATTTAATTAAACATGCACATTAACATTTCATGTATATTTGCTATGAGTTTTTTGTTTTTGTTTTTTTTTGCAGTGCTGGGTTTTGAACTCAGTCTACACCTTTAGCCACTCCACTATTATTTTGATGGGTTTTTTTGAGATAGGGTCTTGAGAACTATTTGCCCGGGCTGGCTTCAAACCACGATCCCCCTGATCTCCCATCTGTCTCCTGAGTAGCTAGAATTATAAGCATGAGCCACTGGCGCCCAGCTATGACCCTTTTTTTTTGTGGTACTGGGGCTTGAACTCAGGGCCTACACCTCAAGCCACTCCACCAGCTCTTTTTTGTGATGGGTTTTTTCGAGATAGGGCTTTGCGAACTATTTGCCTGAGCTTGCTTCGAACCTCCTGATCTCTGTCTCCTGAGTAACTAGGATTACAGGCATGAGTCACCAGCACCCGGCTATGAACCTTTTTTAATTATAAAAAATATGGAAAATACAAAAGATAATGCAAGAATCCTTTATGGTAATTAGGTATAGTGGCTCATACCTGTAATCCTAGCTACCTGGGAGGCAGAAATCAGGAGGATAACAGTTATAGGCCAGGTGGAGCAAATAGTTCTCAAGACCTCATTTCAACCAATAAAAAGCTGGACATGGTGACACATTACTTTTATTCCAGCTATGTGGGAAGCATAAACATGAGGATCGTGGTCCAAGCCAGCATAAAGTAAGACCCTACTTAAGCAAAACAAAACAACTAAACAGAAAGGGCTGGTGGTATGGTTCAAGGGGTAGAGTACCTGCCTAGCAAACATGAGGCCCTGAGTTCAAACATCAGTACTGCTCCCCACTCAAAGCCTCCATTTCAACTCTATTCAAAGCACTTTGTCATTTCTGAACCTTTTAACAGGCTTTTGATACAGGCACAACAAAGTATTGTTGTATTATATACATAGTGGAACTTGGACTGAGACGTTAAACAAATGGGATTATAAAGTAGAGCTAGAATCCAGGCATCCTGATTGATATTATTAGGTCATATGCTTCACATTGTACTATGCCAACTCATGTAATAAAGTGGGAAATAAGAAAGAACATGATAACCTCAATGATTATTTATGCATAGTCTGTACTTTTCTACGAACTCTGCACTACTGAAAGCTTACATTCAAGAAGACTAAATATAAATACAAACATTAGTGAAAATTGCTTAAGAAGTTTACTGAATTGATCCCATATTCACATATACAAGTGTTTTATAACAATAATATTTACAAATTTTAGGCAACCATGATATACCAAAATGACATACCAATCTTGTTGGAATTCCTATTTTTCTAAGGCCTAAAATCTTGAAACATACAAATCAGTTCATAATAAAAATATCATTTTTTCTTTCTTTTTCTTTTTTTCTGGTTTTTGGTGGTACTGCTGTTTGAACTCAGGGCTTTGTACTTGCAAAAGTTATTGTTATCCCTCTGCACATACACCTAATTCTCTGCCAACTTCAGTGAGGGAACAAATAGCACAAAAAAGCTGGAGAAGACTTCAGAGCTGAAGACATTATAGATTGTGTTCTTAACCTGTTAGAATATCAGCAGGTAAGATTAAAAGAAGATAGCCAGAAACATATACATATTAGTGCCCATCTAGCTTCTCTTAGGAATATTTTTGTGCTCACTACCTTTGATTTCTAAAAAATTTAGTTGCAGATCCTGGTCTGGTGGTACATGTCTGTAATTCTAGCACTCAGGAGGAGGAGGAGGAGGCAGGAGGATTACAAGTACGAGGCTACATAGAGAGTTTCAGACCAACCTGAGCTACAGAGTAAGACCCTGTCTCAAAAAAACATTATTGCAGAGAGATCTGAGTGCCACTCACTTAAGAGCATTCTGTATTAAGGGAAAACACAGTATCAGGACTTTTCTTGTGTACAATTCTACTAGGATAAGTTATCTTATTTACTAGCTTGACAGTCAGTGATGGTTGGTATGGTAGGGGCACAATAACTAACAAGTGGAAGAAAATTAAATAACAAACTAAAACAAGAATTTAAATGACCAGGTACAGTGGCTCAAACCTGTAATAACAGCTATGAAAAATTAGCGAGACCCCCATCTCAATCAGTAAGCCGCGCATGTTGGCACGTGCCTGTAGTCCCAGATAGATAAGAGGCTATAGGTAGGAGGATCGCCGTCTGAAACTGCCCCAGGCAAAAATGGGAGACCCTACCTGAAAAAAAGGGCCAGGGATATAGCTCAAGTGATAGAGCACCTACCCTCCTAGCAAGCATGAGGCCTTGAGTTAAAAAATACTAGTACTGGAGATGTGGCTTATATAATAGAGCACCCACTTTGCAAGCATGAGGCCCTGAATTCAAACTCTAATCCCACCAAAAAAAAAAAAATGAAAGAGCTGGTGGGCTGGTGGAATGGCTCAAGTGGTATACATGCTGCCTGGCAAGCGTGAGGCCTTGAGTTCAAACTTCAGTACTGCTAAAAACAAAAACAAAAACCACCAAAAGAAAAAAGAAAATGAAACAAAATTACCAGTATCACCAAAAATAACTATGGTATAGAGGTAGGTAAGTAAGTAAGAAGTAAGAAAATGTAACAGAGGCTGGGGTAATACCACTCTAGAAAGCAACTAAAAGGTACACACACAAAGTAGGCATGTTTTATATATGATAGGAACATTTGTTTATTGATTTCACTATTCATATCATACCGTAAAAGACTACCTGATTTAAATTCCTAAGCCAGGAAGTACCCAATCAATGTACTTTGCATATGTGTTCTTCAATATTCATTTTTATTAATAAAATGAATAAAACCAGAGTTCAGTCATTAGTGAACTTTTTTGTTCTTCCCCCAAGATGATGCCTATATTCAGATACTTTCAATGATTATCCCAGTGCAAATGTTTCTATCTCTTATCTCAAACTTCAATTTCTCTCTTCAATTCAATTTCACACCCAACCCCAAGTGTACTTTTCTACCTGAATGTTAATATACTTAGTCAAACCTGTCATAGTACTGTCATGACAGTTTTCCTTTATGTCACATTCCTATTAAAGATACCATGTTTTCTCCAAACCACCTAGACTCACATCCTTTGGATTGCCTCACAAACACGCACATCCAGCCCATCACCAAGGCAGGACGATTTACCTCATGCAATATCTCTTGTCTATAAATCATCTCATACATGGTGTACTATGACTGCAACTATCTAAATGAAATTGCTCGCTTACTCTAGTCAATATATTCTTTAAAATGTCACTAGAGTAGTATCAGTTAAATGCTGTTTTCTGCATTTCACTACTTTGTTAAAACAAAAAGTATCAGTAATTCCTTAATGCTAACAATTGGTTCTCAACTTGTTTTGGTGGTAAAGTCCTTGGAAATCATGGTTGTCTTCATAGAACAACTTATTGTCCTTAAATAAACACCTCACTAAGCTTAAATATGTAATTCTGTGCTCGATTAGATACATTATCTTACACTAAACAGAAGAACAGATTAGCTGTGGCAACTGTCAAAAGGGTTTTTTTGTTTTTTGAGACAGGGTTTTGCTATGTAGCCCAGACTAGCCTCAAACTTGTGACCCTCATGCCTTAGCCTCCTGAGTGCTGGGACCAAAAGTTTCATTTGAAAAAAGTTTGGAAGAAAAACTTTTTGGTGTAAACCCTCCATTTTATCCAACTATTATATTATTGTCTTTCTCCCAAATAAACCTTGCATTTTACCATTTGCATGCATATATAGCATGAAATTCTCCCTATTGACGATACTATTCTCATTCCACTTAATTTATCCTTCAAGATCAACTCAAATCCTACCTCCTGCATGAAGCACTCTCAGTCTACTAATACCCTTGATGATCTTCAATTCACTCCTCCCAACCCATGGCAAACACAATTTATGGTATTGGGAAGTATAAAGGTTAATCTTGATTATAAATTTGGCTGTACTGAGAGATGCCTAGGGAATTAGGGAAGCATACTTTTGGGTGTGTCTGGGAGTGCTTTTCCAGAAAGGAGTGATATGTGGGAGAACAAATTAGGGGGAAAGACTCACCTTCAATGTGGGAGGCACCATCCAATAGGCTGGGGGCCTAGGTGGAATAAAAGTGGAAAAGAGGAAGCCAGCCAGCATGTGCAAGCTCCATTCTTCCTAGGCAAATGCATCTACTGGACATCACCTATGGACATCAGACTCTAGTTTTTCTGGCATTTCAGTGTTGACTCAAAGCAGTGACTCTCCAGGGAGTTTCCAGGCCTTTGGCCTTGGACTGGGACTGCATCATTGGTCCCCCTTGCTCTTAGGCTTCCAGCTTCTTGGACTGACCAGCTACTGCCTCTTCAGCATGCAGATTATCATTGTTGGACTGCCCAGCAACCAATCCAATAAATCCCCTTTTATAATGGTATTTATTTTATTGGTTCTGTTCTCTAGAGAACCCTGACTAATACAGGAAGCAATACAGTATAACAGTATGGGTATGGAGTTACACCAATTTGGATTCCCCCATTATTAACTGAGATCTTAGGGACATTACTTTACCTTATTAACCTCAATTTCTTTACCTTTAAGATACAAACACTGAAATCTATCCACCTTACAGAGTTCTTTTAAGGATTAAGAGAAAACATGTAATATTATTATCTTTCAATATCCCTCAAACTACCCACATTTCTAGAGTTCAAAAGAAGAGGTATCACAGGTGTCTGCATATAGTGGTATTCATGAATCAGGTTTATTACACAGAAAGGATATAATAGCATCACGAAATCTAGAGAAATTTATGCACAGACATCCTTATGCTTTCTCCCTATTGTTAAGGAGCAACATGAACATGCTCCTTTCTCTAGCAACAACAACAACAACAACAAATGCAGCAAAACAGATGTGTGATTTTCTGTTCATGGAAACCCAAGGTTTTCATTTGGGGGCTAGTCATGCAAAAATACATGCACATACAAAAATTCCAGAGTCTCTGAAGAAAAACATGTGTTCAGCATAAATCACATTATTTATAACAATAAACTAGGCAAAGTAAAACTGCTTACCAGTTAGGAACAGAGGGAAACCAAATTTCCACAAACCAGCCAAACCTTGCAAGTAGGCCTTTCTAAAGATATAGCAATTTGATGCCTGTTATGTAAACTCTATTCTGCAGTTTAGCACAGTGCTCATATTATAAGTTAACCACACATATAAATTGTGGATAGCATTGTATTGCAGTACAATGCATCAACTCATGCTTCTCATGGAGCAGGTATAGTTGTGGGTAGAGAAGGACAACTGTGGACTTGTGTATAAATATGTTAAGGCAGTACTTCTGGGAATGTGTCCTGTAAAAAATAGGTTGTCTGGCAAAATTGTTTTTGGAGAAATGTATATAATTTTTTAAAAAGTAATAGCTGAAAACTTGCCAAATTTGGAAAAGGACATAAACCTACAATTTAAGGAATTCAATGAACTCCAAATAGGAATAAATAGTCAAAAATGCCCAGGCACATAATAATTACTGAAACTGAAGGGAAAAACTAATAAAAAATCAAAGAGAAGGAAAAAATTCTGAAAGCGATCAGTGAAAATAATGCATTTTATGCAAGGAAAAAAAAGATTCGAATAACTGTGGATCTTTTTTTCTTTTTTTTTTTTTTGGTGGTACTAGGGGTTAAACTCAGGGCTTCATGTAGCTAGGCAGGTACTCTTACTATTTGAGCCATGCCTCCAACCCTTTTTGCTTTTGTTATTTTTGAGATAAGGTTTCACATTTGTGCCCAGGTCAGCTTGGACCATCAACCCCCTATTTATGTTTCCTGTGTAGCTGGGATGACAGGCATGCACTGTCACACCCAGATTTTTATTGGTTGAGATGGGGTCTTGCAAACTATTTGTCCAGGTTGGCCTTGAACTGATTGTCTAGATCTCCATCACCTGAGGAGCTAGGATTACAGGAGTGAGCCACTGCACCCAGCTAAATTACTGTAAAGATTTTTTGGTGGGACTGGGGTTTGAACTGAAGAGCTTTGTGCTTAAAAAACAGTGCTCTACCACTTGAGCTAAACCTCCAGTCCTACTGTGGATTCTTGAATCACAAACCATGGAAGCCAGAAAAAAGTGACATAATATTTTATAATAATCAAAAATTCTATATAGAGCAAAACTACTCTTTAGGCCAGGCACAGTGGAAGAGCACTTGCCTAGCTCACATAAGGCCTTAGATTCCATTCCCATCACCAATAACAAAAACTCACTTCAAATACAATAATAGCAGTCAGTCAAAACTAAAGGGATAGGGGTCAGACATGGTGGTAAATGTCTGTCATCCCAGCTACACAGGAGGCACAAGTAGGATTGTAGTCTGAGTCTGGCCCTGGGCAAGAAGCATGAGACCTTGTATGCAAAATAACTAAAGCAAAAACAATAATTAAAAAGCCTGAGGCATGACACAAGTGGTAAAAAGTCTGCATGAAGCCCTGTGTTCAAACTTCAGAATCATCAAACAAAGAATAAATAAAGTGATGAAAAAGATATACCATGAAAACACTAAACCAAATGAAAGATAGCCTGAGTATGTTAGACAAAGTAGACACCAAAACACACAAAAATATCAGGAATAAACAGGGTATTACATAATGATAAAAGGGGTAATGCACCAAAAAGACAAAGTAATGTTACCTGTGTATGCAACTGACAAAAGAACTTCACAATACATGAGACAAAACCTGACAAAATATAAGTGAGCAAGGATATTGAACTGAACAATGTCATCAAACATCTAGATCTAACTGACATATCTATAGAACAATGTACACAGCAATAATAGGATATATGTTACTTTCAAATACACAAGGAATATTCACCTAGACCATATATCCTGCACCATAAAACCAACCACAGGAAATTCAGAATATTGATACTTGAAGATATGTCCTTTAACCATAATGAAATTAAAATACAAATTAAGCCAGGTGCTGAGATAGACAAGCCAGGTGCTGGTGGCTCATGCCTATAATTCTAGCTACTCAGGAGCCAGAGATCAGGAGGATCCCACAAAACAAGGGCTGGTGGAGTGGCTCAAGTGGTAGAGTGCTTGCCTAGCAAGCATGAGGCCCTGAGTTCAAACTCCTGCACCACAAAAAAATTAATAAAAGATAATGAGAAAAATATCAAAAACACTTGGAACTTAAACAACACACTACCAAATAATCCACTAATCAAAGAAAAAGTGTCAAGGAAGTTTAAAAAAATACATTTGGAACTTTAAAAAACAAAAACACAACAAAACTTAGCCTAGGAAGGATGTAAGGGAGACAGGGATAAAAAGAAGATGGCTAATGGGTATAGGATACAGTTTGATATGAGGAATAACTTCTGTCCTATAGCAAACCCCAGTACCACAAAAAAAAGGTTGAAAGAAAAAGACTATCAAATAAGAAGCCAACTAAACACTCTTTCAAATAGGAAGGAGACCCACACACAACATCCTTGAAGGAGATGACCTACAGACATCATGTAGGTGGAGATTATTATGTTTTAGGAAAATGATTACCAATGTTCTACAGGTGAATTTTAATCTATGGAAAATGAAAGAAGAGTGTCTTGTAGTAATAAATAGTAGAATTAAGGGCTCCAAATAGTATACAATCTTTTTAGAACCAACTGTTCAGTTCTAAGAGCTCAAAGAGTCGGTACACCAGGAGAGAAGTCAATACAATTGAGATTTGGAAATAATTAGTTACAATGGCAAAACTGTATATATCCATATTTACTTGACTTTTATTTCTAGTGTAATCGAGGAAACAGCTATATATGCCCTCTAGCTTCACTTGCTTTTAGTTGACTTTAAAAATCACTGATTTAGGATGTCATGCAGATAACCAATACATTCATTAGTCCCCCACTAATTTTGCTGTAGACAATACCTCTGAGGTGTGAGATAGGAAGATTAACAGTTGCCTAGGTTACTTTTCAGGGACTTGAAAACCACTTTTGCTGAAAGCAGTGACTCTTCACTTGGGTGTGCAAAAGTGTCCGATGGTTGACTAAAACAAGGTCAAAAGCTTGGCATCTTAGCTTTCATATAGTATCTGTCTCTTCTGCTACTTTAACATTTGGGTCAGATTTCTGCTCAAGTCAAAATGCAGGCATGTTAGTCACTTGAGGAATGTTTCCTGTAAACATGCCTAATATCTATCCTCCTCTTTCAAAGCGGAAGACACCAAGATAATAATAACTAAGTTATTTTCAAGATATAAAGAGACATCCTGATGTTGTGATTGCGTGTACAAAACACCAAGTTTCACAACATTCCATTCCTGACCATTGGAGAGGTGCCTAAAAGTCTCTAGCCATCAATCCGCTCCTAACCTGATCCCCACTTCCTTCCTCCTTGACTAAGGATAAGAAGAGCTTAAAACTGAGTTAGGACATTTTTTTTTCTTCCTGGGTACTTTCTTGTTAACTTGTTCTCAATTCATTGTGCCCCTTTCAAGTGGTGAGTAAGTGGACTTAACAATGTAAAATATCAAAAACTGTTTTTTGCAGTACTAGGGCTATTCCACCAGCTCTTTTGTGTGATGTTTTTTTTTCGAGATAGGGTCTCACAAACTATTTGTCCAGGCTGGCTTTGAACCATGAACCTCCTGATCTCTGCCTCCTGAATAGCTAGGATTATAGGCATGAACCACCGGCATCTGGCACAAAAAGAAAATTTTTTGGTGGCACTGGGATTTGAACTCAGGGCTTGCTTGGCAGGAGGTCTACTACTTGAGCCACTCCACCAGCCCCAAAACAAAAGTTTTTATGTGAAAAAGTCTTGGAAAAATGAAGATGGCTAATTCTTGGGAACATGCAAAAGGAAATGTATTTTTCAATACTAATTCTGATAACTAGTTTAATGACTAGAATAGCATATAAAGAATATCCAAAAATTTGAATTTCCATTTAACCAACCAGTTTGAGAATAAGGCCTTCTTCAATATGTCATGATTTTGACTTCTGCTTTTTATTAAGAATCAAATGTAGCCTTTATTATTTTACATTATTTCCTGGTGTCCTGGAAAATTTGAGTCAAAATGGTTGGCTCTTTTTTACAAAACTGATTATGCCTTTTCATATTTTGGGGGCCTTATAGCATAGTAAAAATTTTGTTAATAGATAATTATGCAAAATACTTTTCCTTTCAATTTTATACTTTTTTTGTTTGTTTGTTTGCTTGTTTGTGGAACTAGGGTTTGAACTCAGGGCCTACACCTTGAGCCACTCCACCAGCCTTTTCTTGTGAAGGTTTTCTTTGAGATAGGGTCTCTAGAACTATTTCCCCGGCTGGCTTCAAACCGTGATCCTCTTGATCTTTGCCTCCTAAGTAGCTAGGATTATAGGCATGAGATACTAGCGCCTGGTAATTTTATAATTCTGATTAGCTTTTTCATTAACTTTATGGCAGAAAGGGATGCATCTATGTTCGTTGACAGAGGAATTTTAAATAGCTAGTTATTTTTGAGTTCTGATTAAAATAGGGTTCTACCTGTTTTAAATAATTAAGGGAATTTAACTCTGGGCCAGAAGAAGGTGTTTCTTTGAACTGGATGTTGTCATAGTGATGACTTGAATTGGAAATTACTAAAATTTCTTTCTGATTCCCTAGTCATCAAACAAAACAAAACACAAACATCTTTTTCATATTTTGGGGACAGGAGAAGAGCTACTATAAAGCTGAATTACACTTGGCCCTTTTAACAGGCTTTGACAGAATTCAAGGTAGCTTTCTATATCCTTGTTTGTAAAAGAATTTGATAAATTAAAAAAATAAAGAAAAATTTCTCAGGAAAAAACTTAAAATTAATTGCTACTTGACCTGCCTTACAAGAAATTACCAGAGAAAGTTCTTTAGGATGATATAAAAAGATGCAAGATGATAAAAGTCCACATGATGAAATAAAGCACAATGTGAAAGAGAACTCTATGAGTAACATAATACTTAGTATAAGTGTACTTTTTGTTTATAACTTTTTTCTTCTCCCATCTGATTTAAAAAATGACTGCATAAGGCATTAATTAAAAAACTGTCAATGGCTAATAACATGTACAAATGTAATATATATAACAATAACAGTATAAAGAAAGTTGGAGACAACTATAATTCACGTTCAGTGATTGACAGAACAAGTCAAAGCTCTGTGAAAGTCAAAGTTTTGGTGAAGAAAATAGAAGCCATTTTGGTGGGCTAGGGGTGTAGCTCAGTAGTAAAGCACTTGCCTAGCATGTGCAAGGCACATGGTTTCAATCCCCAGCATCACCAAAACAAAACAAATTGTTGGGTGCAATACACTGTAGTCCCAGATACTCAAGAGCCTAAGGCAGGAGAATCACTTGAGCCCAGGAATATAAGGCCAGTCTGGTCAACATAATAAGACTTCATCTCAAAATAAACAAACAAACAAACAAACAGACAAACAAGCTTTTGGGGGTACCAAACAGAATAAAATGAAGTATTAATGGAATAGCAACAGACTGAAGGTCCTAGTACTTTTGCTATTAAATCCCCAAAGCATCTTTCAATCCTAGTACACTCCAGTTCTGTCTTTATAAGGATCATCCAAAGTACAGTTACCTTTCTTTTTTTAAAGCAAGGGTCTCACTATATAACCCAGGCTGGCCTCTAACTCACCACCTACCTGCCTCAGCATCCCCAGTGCTGGGAATACAAGTGTGCACCAACATACCCAAGTAGTTCCTATTCGTAAGTTCTGTATTAGTTGTTTATTACTGCTATCACCAATTACCAAAAACTTACTTCAAAAACACAATCTTACTGTCTTACAGTTTTGTAGGTTAAAAGTCCAAACTGGGTCCACTGGCATAAAATCAAGGTATGGCAGGACTGCACTCCTGGAGAGCCTAGGATAGATTTTTTTTTCTAGCCTTTCTAGCTTCTAGAGACTGCCAGTATCCCTTGGCTTGTGGCCCTCTTTCATCTTTAAAGACAGCAGTGTTATAGTTCTTTGACAGTGTTCCCCTCATCGAATCTTTTCTCTGACCCTCTCTTTCTCTTTCTTCCACTTTTTTTTTCATTATGCTGGGGATGAAACACAGGTCTCGCATACAAAAAGAAAGCACTTACCACTAAGCCCTCCCTTTTCTACTTTTAAGGATCCTTGTTATTACGTTGGATTCAAGATTATCTCTCTTTTTTGTGGTACTGGGGCTTGAACTCAGGGCCTACACCTTAAGCCACTCCACCAGCCTTTTTTTGTGAAGGGTTTTTACGAGATAGAGTCTCACAAACTATTTGCCTAGGCTGGCTTCAAACCCCGATCCTCCTGATCTCTGCCTCCTGAGTAGCTAGGATTACAGGCGTAAGCCACTGGTGCATGGCTTATCTCTCTATCTTAAATTCAGATGATGAGAAACTTAAATTCCACCTGGAATCTTAATTCTACTTGGCTATCTTGCAGAATATAATCATAGGTCCCAGAAATTTTCACATGGACATCATTCTGCCTACCACAAGTAGGCACAATTGAGATTTCACATAGGCCCTTATAGTGTATCTTCAACCCAACCTGACTATGCACATATAACTGAAGAAGCCTGATCAATTAATACCTTCTTTATTAGCTAAGCAGATATTGACACTTCTCTTTTACTAAAGAAGTGCATTTTACTAATACTCTTATGAAGATCCACAGCATAAGAATATTTTAAAGGTTAACTTTTATATTGACAAATTTCCCAATAAACTATAAATGCAAGACCAGCAGTTCTCACTGACTGCTAACATTTCAAAACTAATCTGTGGGGCTGCCACAGTGGCTCAAGTGGTAGAGTGTCTACCTAGCAAGAATGAGGCCATGAGTTCAAACCCCAGTGCCGCCAAAAAAATAGATCTATTTCTAAACTATTCTGTGGAATGATATTGGGCTTCCAGCTCTTTGTTTTCCAAATGAAAACATAAAACAAACTCAGCTGTTCTCCAAAATCTATCAATTATCTTCATCGTTATTTCATAAAAGACCACTTACATCAACAAGATAGAAAAACATTTTAGAATAAGGTGCACTTCTTTTTATTTATTTATTTTTTGTTTGGCAGTACTAGGCTTTGAACTTAGCCACTTAAGCCACTCTGTCAGTCCTTTTTGTATTAGGTATTTTTGAGACAGGGTCTTGATTTTGTTGCCAGGCTGGTCTCACACTGTGATCCTCTTGATTTCTGCCTACTGAGTAGCTAGGCATGAGCTACTGGTGCCCAGCAAGATGCACATCTTTAAATGATTTTAACCTAATAAAACCCAAACTATATTATCATTGTACTTCAATTTTGCCAATTTTTGACAAGCATTTTTTAGACAGGGTCTTTGTATGTAGCCTAAGCTGGCCTTGAACTCCTGATCCTCCTGCCTCCACCTCCCCAGTGATGGGATTATAGATGTATATCACCATGCCTGGCTCTGACCAGTTTTTTTTAATTACTTTTATGATTGATTTACCTTTTGCAACTATGCTGCTGTCTGTATGTGTCAAGGACTGGGGACGGCTGCGAAGTTTACTTTTGAAAGACCTTGGTCGACGTGGTGACGCAGGTGGCAAAGGAATTTCCGAAGATTGAGTTTTGCTATCTTTAATAGACCGAAGGCGTTCATAGAGCTCCTGCAGCTCTTTATTCTGCTGGGTTTGAAGATTTACCACCTCCTGAATGTGTCTGAATGAAAATTATACAGAAAACATTTTAATGATTATGGCAACATAAACATGAACACAGCAATTCTGTGCCAGTACAAGTTAAGTTAAGGAATGGAGATTAAGAATGGAGAAATAGCTGGCAGTGACTCAAGTGTTACAATTCCTGCCTAGCAAGTATGAGGCCCTGAGTTCAAACCCTAGTACCACGCCCCAAAAAAAGAGAAATACAGCATTTTCATAATTTTAGGTAGAAAACACCTTCCTACACATAATATTAAACTAATCAGTCATAAAGAAAAAGATGAGTGAATTGATAAGAACAAATGTCTAACCTTTTAATACTGTGACAATAAAACAAAATTTTAAGTAAAATAACTTAATATTATTAACATTTTCTTTATTATAAGTTGCAATATGAACAGGAAGAAAACATCTGCAATATATAATCATGAGATAATTTTCAGAATGTTTAAAAAGCTCCTAAAATTCAAAAAGAAAATAAGAAACAATGTCAAAAAAGGGCAAAGAAGGTGAAAAGGTTATTCCAAAGAAGAGGAAATATCAATAGCAATAAATATAAGATGCTATACAACTTCACTAGTAATCAGAAGAACAAAATTTTAAAAAATTGGGGGAGAGTCTTGATATGTTGTCCAGGCCGGCCTTGAATTCACAATCCTCTTGAAGACTCAGTTCCCAAGTGGCTGAGATTACAGTACAGGCGTGTACCACCACACCCAGTTTTAATTCATTTGATTAGCACAAAAATAAAAGATTGGTCATATCCACTGTAGTACTGTTAAGATGTGGGAAAACAACATCTTTATATATTTTTGTTTGGAGTACAAAATGGTATAACTACACTCTAACACAATTTTTTTGGTAGGACTAGGGTTTGAACTCAGGGCTTCGAACTAGCAAAGCAGGTACTCTACCACATAAGCCATGCCTCTAGTCCATTTTGCACTGGTTATTTTGGAAATAAGAGTCTTGTGAACTATTTGTCAGGGCTAGCCTCAAATGGCGATCCTCCTGATCTCAGCCTGCCAAGAAGCAAGGATTACAGGTGAGCCACAGGCACCTAGCTTTAGAACTGTTTATATAAGCAAAACATGGGGAAAACTGAAATTTTTATTGAGGAGGAATTAAATACACTTGGTACACCCATACATTGGAATAACACGCAGTTTTAAAAATGGTAGATTATGCAGATACGAATATCTATAGGTAACAATGTTAAGTTAAAAAAATTACAGAATAATATGTGTATTATGGTCCTGTTTTTGTAAAAAGACAAAAAGAATATATTTGTAAATGCACAGAAAGTGGACCAGCAAGATATATACCAAACAGTTCATAGTAGTTGTCTCTGAGAAGTGAGACATTGTCTTATTTGCATTTTCACTGTGTTATTTGAATATTTTCCCTTATGTCAATCACTTTTAGTATAAAAAACCTCACACATACAGTTTATTCAACATAGCTTAGGTCCAAAAACTTGGCTCACCATTTTGGGCCTATAGGACTCTAGGCCTTGGAAACACTATTCGGAGGTCTAAAAATGTTATAAAGAAGCCATAATGTCAAAAGAACATTGAAGACAGAACAGAATATTTTTAAAGATCCCTTAAAGGTCTTTTTAAAAATCCTTTTAATCATGTTACTCGGGTTTTGAACTCAGGGCCTTGTGCTTGGTAGACAGGCACTCTACCACTGAAGTTGTATCTCTAGCCCTCTTTTGCTTTTAGTTATTTTTCAAGTAGACTCTCTTGTTTTTGCCCAGGCTAGCTTCCAAACAGAATCCTGAGTTCTACCTCCTGAGAGCTGGGATTGCAGGTTTGAGCCAGTATGCCCAGTCCAGATCTTGGTCTTAGTTTCTGTAAGGTTATAAGAATCTATTTCATTAAAATCAAGTATTCATAAACATTACAACCAGCTTTAACACCCAACAATCTTTTAACAATGGTTTAAAGGATTTACTAAATCCTTGGGAGGCTAAGGCAGGACAATCATGAGTTCAAGGCCAGCCTCGACCAGATGGCAACACCCAGTCTCAGAAGAAAAAAAATAGAATTCATTAAAAACAAAATGGAAGCTGGGTAAGATATAGCTCAGTGGCAGAGTACCTGCCTAGTATGTATGATATCCTGTGTTCAACCCCTGCATACACACACACACACACACACACACACACACAGAAATGGAGTACTAACATCACATTTTAAACCACTTTAATAATAATTATTTTATTATAAAAGTGTTATTGTACATATACTGCATAGTACTTTATAGTAAAGTTGATGTACACATAATGTAACCTCAACATACATATATGTGTGTGTGTATAGAACATCAACCTTCTACTGATGAATGCTTAAAGCAAACATTTGCAAATTTCTTCCAGACTCTAGTCAAAAGAACACATAAATAAATTAAAGAGAAAATGTATTATAATCTCTCACTGGAATGCCATGTTTGGGGTTTGGGTTTCTTTCATTTTCTCCTTTGAGGAAGGCCTTTAAAAGTGTGTGAAATTTCCAAGGACTTTTAACCTGCCTTAGTTTTTGAAGCACCAAAACAGCATCCAAGTGGAATGTTAACCAAGTATGTAAGAATCTCACTAAAATCTAGCTTTTTCTATACTTGTATATTTATCTCCTTTCTGATTCTGCTTGCTTTGAAGATAGAAATTCTCAAGGTACATGCAAAAATTGCTAGTTTTCAACATTTTTTTTTTGCGGCATTGGAGTTTGAACTCAGGGCCTCACGCTTGCTAGTCAGGTGCTCTACCACTTGAATCACTCTGCCAGCCCTGTTTTCAACTTTTTAAAGTAATGGCATGGGGTCATCAACAGGAGGCTAGTAATTAACTTATAAGACTGTGTGTATAATAGAATACTATAAAACTACAAAAAATGGAATAATGTACATGTAGATCCAAGAAATACTGGAATGGTAAAAAAAAAAGCAAGATAAAAGAACAGTTTGTAGTATAATTTACTATTTGTGGGGGATAAAGAATAAAATATGCATACGTTTGTGCATACACAGACTTACACTGGAATATACTAGAAACAGATAATATTTGTCTCTTCTAAAAAGAAAATCTGGTGCTTGCTTCAGTAGCACATATACTAAAATTGGAAGATTTTAGTATATGTGCTACAGAGAAGATTAGCATGGCCCCTGTATAAGGATGACATGCAAATGTATGAGGCCTTCCATATTAAAGAAAAAAAAAAGAAAGAAAAGAAAAAAAACTGGGTGGCACAGTGCTAGGAGCAAGACTCAACTGGTTACCCTTTGTTACTTTTTTGAATTTTTTTTTTTTTCATTTTTCTTTTATTATTCATATGTGCATACAAGGCTTGGTTTACTTTTTTGAATTTTGAGCCATATGAATAGAATTAGAAAGGATTCACAACTTAATACTAATTTCTTAAAAGTATGAGCTAATTTATAAAATTAAATACAACAGTACTCTGAATAACAAAATATTACCACAGTATCATTAGTGAAAATTGATGACTTCATTGACCAAATAGCACTTGATTTTAGAAGGATCTTATCTTTTGCTAAAGAAAATGAACCACTATCTGCGACTATATAAACTGCTTACTTGCGAACTTGTATAATGAAAGCAGTTGTACAATCTTTTTTCTCTTTTGTAAATTAGGATATTTTATTTATACAAAGGGGTTTCATTGTGGTACAGCTACCTATATATACAATATACCATGAGGAAACCTACCCTTTCAATAGTTGTAAAATTTTAATTCAAAGGTCCTGAAGGACAAGAATTTTAAAAGTCAGCAAAAAGAATAATTAAAATCATACTGGTAGATAATCAATTGTAATTAGTCTTCAAACTGAAAATATTTTATATACAAGAATTTAAATTCTTGTATATAAATGTTCATAATTGTATATAAATTGTTCATAAATGTCTTACATTAGCATTCTTTGTGTTTTCCATCATAAAAAGGTTTTAATCATTAAAAAGTCACCAATCTTAAATTAGCTACCAAGCAAATATTAAGTTCTATAAAATCCAGAACAACTAGATTTATGACAGAAGAGTCCTTACTTTTCTCGTAATCTTTGAAGCTCCACTTTCAAGTCCTCATCCTCGATTTCTGACTCATCATCACTGCTCATTGGAGAAGATGGAGAATAGAAGAGTGAACTCTGTGTTTGAGCATAAGCTTGTTCTTCATGGAGTGGTAAACATTGATCACTCTCTGAACCAGTTTTTGCCACTGTCTTTTCATTACGACAAAGAGTGGCTGAAAATTCACTATTAGAATGAGGCTGTTTCCTGGCAGTCAGGACCTCTCTTTCTATATGCAACAGTTCAGATCCAGATTGCATTCTATTTCCCATAGCTGAAGTTTCTCCCAATTCCTTTTCCGAGATCACTGAAGATACACTGGTCTCACAAGCTCTGCTGAAAGATAAGAAGTTGTCACCTTGTTCGGGAATTTCTTTATCTTCTTTAAAAGTTTCATGAAGAGTTTGTGACTTCTGAGAAGAAACTGAAGTTTGAGGACTGTGCCCAGCAGGTTCCACCTCTACCAACTGAGACTTCGCAGTTTCAGTAAAGACTAGAGCATCTTCACTAGATTGGTTTGTCATTTCCTTTAATGCTGGTCTCTGTTCTATTCCAAAAGATGTCACTTTCACTGACTGTTGCTGAGGAACTGTAATCACCTGAGATATAATATAAAAGGGTAAAACGTGTATGGCTCCACCTAACTGAGAGTAAACCTCATGAAGAAATTCAACATCAATACACAGCATAGACAAGTGGATGGCCTGCTGTGATACTACCACCAAAACTTATACTCCCTGTATTCAGTCTTTCAATTGGTCCCTCTGAATAAAGAGTTGGCTTCATATTATTAAAATAAAATCCCATAATTAAAGTTTCTGAGATTCTAAAGGACATGAAATTAAGTTGATAAAAAAGATGACCAAATGCCCACCAAAAAAATTATGATTCATTTCTGTGGTCTCTTGAAGCTACTGAAATCCCCATATTCTTTAGACTCACCTTTACTGATGGCTTCAAAGGCTGAGGGGATGTGTGCAAGGTGAACAAATTAAATATGAAAAGATCCACACTTAAAGCATCATCTACAGACCAACCTTCAAATGACATCACTTTCTTTTACAGTGCTGGAAAAGGAACCCAGTATCTAATGGATGAGCTAAATCCCCAGCCCTATTATTTCTTTAAGGCCCTTGTAGATAAGGATTCAACCAAAGACACAAACCTGGAACCGACCCCGCTGAAATGATCCACTCATCGCTTTACATCTACTCAAAGCCCTAGTATCAGCTGTGGCCTCCCGTGTCAGAGGAATGGGATCAGGAGCAATTGCTGATCTTATATCTTCTGTTTCCACTGTAAGTTTTGTCAAATTGTAAGCAGAAAAGAGAAAATTGGTTTTTAAGACTAAATTTGTTTACGTTACCAAAAATGAAGTAGAAAAAGCTTAACTCCTGCTAGACAATTAAAAGGTGTTAATGTAATAAGCAACATCGCATAAGACCCTAACTCTAAATCAGACATTGCAAGATTTATCCCGAGACTTAGTATATGAAATGAATAACTGGAAAACCAAATTGGTTACAAAAGGAAAAAGTAAAATGGCAATGACATTAATGGGACATGTCACATACATGGGCTACATGGAAAAAGTGGCAAGATTTGTGTATGAACAAAAAAAAATAAGTAAATGAAAAGTGATGTTACCTAGTCTATGTCCCTGACTGTAAGCACACTACCTTGACGGACTTTTGATCTCTTGAAAAAGCTGGATGACTGCCGTAGCCTGTATGCCCAGCTTTTTAATTTGCGAGTCCAGGATTTCTTGCTAATAGGATTTTTGAGACTAGGACAAGTAAAGCTTAGGCCAAAATATCCACCTCCTGTCTGCAGATGAATGGCTCCACCGCTTGACACAGCAGCAGGATAGGCCTCTGGATCCGCTGGAAGTGAAGCATCTGGAGACATCTCCTAATGGAGACAAAAAAAATGACAAAAATGAAAGTGGTAATATTTTAGGTAAGGTTAATAATTTTTTGGTATACTGGAATTTCTCATATAGAGCTAATCATTAATCAAAAGTAGTACAGTTTCATTAAAGAGTATATCAGACTGAAATGAAGTACTCAATTTATAGGAATTAAGATTTCCCATTTCTTTGAAATTATTCAGCCTTCAGATGAATAAAAGATAATATTACTCTTCCATGGCAGAATATATTTCATCATTATATCAACTTTGAAAACTGAAGAGCAAAATAAAAATTACTTCCTTCATAGTGCCAATTTACTAAAAAAAGTTACTGAAATCCCATGGTATTAAAATGAAATTTATTACTATACTATTTAAGAGGGTTAAAGATGGCTGACACATATGACATAGAAAAACAAAATATTTAAGGTACTTAGATTGACAGAGAACTATATCAGGAAATCAACTCTTTTACTTAACGTAAGCACACAGAAATCTACAAAGGAATTAAAGATTATTTTTAAATTCATGCTCTAAAATTTTGTTGGTAGCAATGGGCTTTGAACTCAGGGCCTCTACCACTTAAGCCTGGACCCAGCCAAAATTAACATAAGGCCATGCTAGCTAGAAAATCATTTCCCCCCCCCAAAACAAAACCCAGAATTAATTGTTGTATTTAATTGAATGGTTTGCAAACAAATTTTCTATAATAATTAATACAAAAAATCAATATAGAGAAACACAGATACTTAGGGAAACATGAGAATGGTCACTACTAATCTAGAAGATATTTTTGGTGGTACTGGGGGTTGAGCTCAGGGCTTCATGCTTGCTAAGCAGATGCTCTACTACTTGAGCCATGTGTCCAGCCCTTTTGGCTTTTAGTTATTTTTAGAATAGGATCTCACATTTTTGGCTAGGCAGGCCTGGACTGTAATCCTTTTATTTATGTATCTGTATAGCCGGGATAATAGCTATCCAAGAGGATAGTGAGTTCAAAGGCCAGCCTGGGCTACTTAGCAAGACCGTGTCTCAAACAAACAAAAATCTTTAAATTTAAAAGACCTACAGACTGATGCACAAATGAACAGAAAAATGACATAGATAGGCACATTCTGTTCATCAGAACTCCACTATAAAGTATTTCATAAAAGCCTCTAGATCTGTGTTACATAATACAATAGTCATTAACCATATGTAGCTGCCTAAATTTAATTAAAATTTATTTATTTATTTATTTTTTAAATTTAAATTTATTAAATAATCCAGGCACTCAGTTGCACTAGCCACATTTCATATGCTGAAGTAACATATGGCTAGTGGTTGCCTGACTGGATAGAACTTGTAGAAAATTATTCTACACTTGTAGAAACTTATTTCAGGCAGCATTGGTCTCGAGTAAAATTCAGCTACCTACAAACGATAATCAAACAAATATTATTCTCATCAGCAACATTACAGGCTAAAAGACAGTGAAAGAATGTCTTCTAAATTCTAAGAGGAAAAGATTTTGAATTTACCTCTATATTTAATCAAGTGCGAAGCAAAATAAATACATTTCAGAACATGTAACATAAAACCCAAACAAATTGTCACCCCTGTAGCATATTTGAAAATATTACTCATAGAAATATTTCAGGGGACAAAAATCAGAATTTTAGGACCACAGAAACAGTGGCAACTAAATATAATTCAGATATAGCAGTGGACACTGAAACAAATAAAGGAATCTAGCTGGCCTTGACAATTGGAGGAGACTCCTCTGCGCAGCAGAATTTAAATGACAGAGAATAATATTTCATTTTTACAGTCCTAATCATGTCATATGATATTGGATAACACACATAATCATAATATAAATACAGAAATGCTGCTTACAAATTTTCAATTCTTAGAATCAACTCTCAGACAAAACATAGAAAACCAACTATTCAAGAACAGAATGTATATGTTATAAATTATGCCAATATTAAAAAAGTAGCATAAATAATAAAAATTGGGAGGTATATGGGGAAGGAAAGTAGAAAAAGGGGAAATATAAATAATTTCCTAACCCTTTATAGCAATGAGTCAATAGACATTATCTTAAATTACTAAAACAAGAAATAGATGAATACACATATTTACAAGTTATTAAGGGCAATGACCACAAAAATTAGAGGAAGGAACTTAGCAGTGTTTAAGAAGTAGAATGTAGTAACAACAATTAACTTACTATCCTTCTGAATTGCTTTTGGGTTTATATGTTAGTTCTATAATTTAAAATTAATAGTTTATAATTTTTTAGCTATGTAGTCAGTGGATTGTTATGTAGTTGTTAAATAAGGTAGAACTAAATGTAATGACATGAATAGTATGCACAATTAGTGGGAAAATGCAGAACAGCATATATATTTAAAGAGTATGTAAATAAATATAACATATATCTATGTCTACATAAAGAATTATGTTGATGTAAATATTCACTTATTAATTAACACCATGTCTAGAAATGTTTATTAACATGTCTATAGCTTTGGAGATATGACAGAATTAAAGTTGCATAAGCATATATTACTTATAACAATGATAAAAAATACAGTGTGGGAGCACAGTGGCTCATGCCTGTAATTCTAGCTACTCAGGACATGATAGGGAGGATCACATTTCAAGGCCCAGCCAAGGAAAAAAGTTCACAAGACCCCCATCTCAATCAATAAAAGCTACATGGTGGCACACGCCTGCCAATGCCAGCTACATGTGAGACAAACAGGAAGGTCTCAGTAGGCTAGCCTGGGCAAAAATGCAACACCCTGCTCAGAAAAAAAAAAAAACACAAAAGCAAAAAGGGCCGGGTACATGGCTCCAGTGATAGAGTGGCCTAACATGCTTGAGGCCCTGAATTCAAACCCTAGGGAAAAAAAAAAGAAAAAGAAAAAGTCAAGAAGGACAAGCATCAAACAACTAGTGGTTACATCTGTGATTTGAAAGGGTAGAAAAGGGAAAGTGGGGCTGGGGGTATGGCTCAGTAGTACAGTGCTTGCCTAGCATGCATGAGGCCTTAAGTTTGATCCTCAGTACAAAGAAAGGAAGAGAGAAAGGCGGAAAGAGAAAGAAAGGGAGAGGGAGGGAGAGAGGGCGGGAAGGAAGGAAGGAAAGATGGAAGGAAGAAAGGAAGGGAGGGAGGGGAGACAAAGGAAATTAATGCTTCTACACTGTATAGGAGAGCATCCCTAATCTGAAAATCCAAACTCTGGAACTTTCTGAATGCCACCATGATGCCACAAGTGGAAAATTCCACAGGTGACCTCATGTAATGAAGTTGCAGTCAAAATACAGGTGAACTAAAAATATTATAGGAAACTGCTGGCAGGCTCTGTATATAAGGTGTATATGAAACATAAATGAATTCTGTGTATCGATTTGGGTCCTTCCCCCCAAGATATATTATTTGTATATGTAAGTATTCTAAAATTTGAGAAACTCCAAAATCTGAAACACTTCTAAGCCCAAGGACTTCTGAGAAGTTATACTTAACTTTAAAAAAAAGTCACAGGATTATGTGATTTTCACTTTCTTTTTTCAAATAAAACTCCCCCAAAACATGATTAAATTAATACTATAAAATTTTTATGAAGTAACATAACAATTTCCTTTTAAGTAGAAATTCAAAAGTATATTTCTTCCTATCCACTAAATAATCTATAAATCAGTTTCCATTATGTCTTTAATACAAATATACATATTGCTTGAAAGTTCTAATTCACCAGAGGGCTCTCTTAGCTAGACAAAGAAATATAGTGGTTGGCTGGGTGTTGGTGGCTCACACCTGTAGACCCAGCTGATCAAGAGGACTGTGGTTTAAGGCCAGTCCAAGCAAAAAGTTAGCAAGATCCCACCTCAACCAATAAAGCTGGGATCTGCCATTTCTACTGAGAAGTTCTAAGCAACTGCAGCCTAAGGCATGGCCTTCTTAAATACCTGTGACCAGAATCTCAGGATGTAGACAATTTCATTTCAAAGGCTAGAACTTTATAAGGGAAGGCATTTCTTTAAAATCATAAACAAAGAATAAAGAATTAGTTAGAAAGAATGATACTTACATGTAAACACAATTCGCTGGGTACAGAAGTTATCACATTCAGGTCTCTTTTAAATACTGAAATATTAGCAGGCTGACTTGCAGCCACATTGGACAGAATCTTAGACCCTGTTGGTTGGAAACTAGGGGATTGTGCAGAGCTATCTTGAATTCCACAGTGACTGATAGCTATGACTTCTGGCATTGGACAGGAGAGTGTATCTTCAGCAGAAGAAGAAAACGGAGAATCTATGCTTTGGGTATCCTTCTGACTCTCAGGACAGATGCTAGAGATGCTGTGTTCCTGATACAGCAAGTTTCTTAATTTTTCATCCAGTGTTTTAATTCTGTTGTCTGCAAACTCCATTTTTGGAGGTCTTTCTCCATCCGATTCGAGAACAGTAGAGGGTAGAAGGGTAGTTGGTTCAATGCCAGGGGTCTGAGTGGGAATGACTGCCTTAGGAGAACTTGTTTCAGTGTTCACTGTGGTTTCTCTTTCTTGGGAAATAAACTCTGGATCCATAGTTGGCTGCTGTATTGATAAGGTTTGAGGCTTTTGCTCAGATACAAGTGCCGAAGTTGGTACAGCATTACCAGCAACCTGAGTTGATTCACCAGGATGGGCCATAAGCACATCAGGCTGACTGGCAGTTTGGTGACATGGATACACAGGTATGAACATGCCTGCTTGGCTGATGAGTCCCTCACATTCAAGTGAAACTGCACACACCGAAGTAGCAGAATAATTGGAACTACTAGTAACTGGTGCTATTATCTGCCTGTCTTCTTCCACTTGATAAAGAAACTGCTCAGTTTCTATACTAGCACATTCAGATATCTTACCATCAACCATGTCCTTGTGTTCTGATTTGGAGGTGAAAAGTGCACGCTGGCATGAATTATTTTCTATAGTGAACAGTGTGTCCTGTGGTATTTCCTTATTACTTGTGTTTCTTGAACCTAGAATAATAATGAAAGAATTATTAAGCATAAACTGATGAATACAAAGTATGGGCTAGTATCCAAACTCAAAAAGGACAAGGTAAAAATGAAAAACTGTGTGAAAGTACACTTGAAAACAAGACTTGGAATATCACAGAATTCAAGTCAAGGAAAACAACTATTTCTTTTCTCATAAGTACTAAGTAAAAATGGCTTCAGTTGTACCGTAATATTAATGTCTTCAAAAATGCTTAACAAGGGCTGGCAGAGTGGCCCAAGTGGTAAGAGTACCTGTATAGAAAGTGTGAGTCCCTGAGTTCGAACCCCAGTATCACCAAAAAAAAAAAAAAGCATAAGAAAATTGACATAGGCATAAAATACCTGTGAAAAAATTAAATATATGGGACATATTTTGCATCCATATCCTCCAAGTCTGGATGAGAATGGCAGAGAATAAAAGCTTACTAGGAAGTAGATGTAGCCCAGGAACTATACCCGTGGAAGGCTGAAGAGAAGGAGGAGACTGAGCCTCACGGTTTCTTATTGTTTGATTGATACAAAATCGCCACCGACCAACTGGGGACGACTGAGGAGCAGATTCATCTGTAGAAAGAATTAGCAAAAAAGTAATATGCTAAGCAATTGTCAATTTGTTTATTGGCTAAGAAAACAAGGTTAAAAAACTAGTAAGTGTTGTTATCTCTGTTTCCAACTGCACTAGGGTAATCCTAAGTTATAGGACCAGACCTCTCAACTCTGACAGATAGTCTAAAGAACTAAGTACAACATATCTATCAATAACAATTTCTAGAAGTAAGGTATTCTTTCTCAATAAATAGAAGATCACTTTTCCCATTAAATCCTACATCTTCTATTCTACATACTGATTATGGTGGTGCTTATGTGGTATTATGATAGTATAAATCTATATAAGTATTAAAATTTATAGCACTATACATCAAAAGAAAAAAGTCAATTTTACTGAAAGACAATATAAAAAGGAAGTAAAACACATCCCTACATTTTAACTCCTACTTTGTAAACTTAATATAAGTAATTCTTTTTTGAACTTTACCTTACTTTATTAGTCAGAAACCTACTCAGATCTTTGCTAACAAAAAACCAAGATACAGAAGGCCTCTGGCATCCTAACACAGTTGAAATAAATTTCAGAATAATGGTATCTGGTTCAGTTACTCCCACACCACCTTTTGCTTCTTCATGTTGTTATAATTCCTTCAGAGGTTCTCATGTGTCTATGGTTTTCTCTCCCTCCCAGACACTCTTAATATACCCATGACCAGAGCTAAGAAGAATGGAGAGATAAAATTGTCAGAAAAGAAAGCAAAAGAACCCCAGTTTTAGTCTCTGGAAATTTATCTGGTATCTAATTTACAAAAAGTTATCAGTGTTCAGAGCGGGTAGACGTATATCATGGTGGAGGGAGATAAAATCAAGAGATGAGCAACTGTTAAAACATGAGGAAAACTTAGAATGTAATGATTTCAGATATGAAACTTTTCACCTCCGAGCATAATAAACAACATGCAGTCAAGTTTCAAACAGGCTGTTAGGGGTCATCAGTACTGTGACTGCTTTTCTGGTAACATACCATATAATAACTGAGAAGTAAATTAATCTGATAAATAACCAACACCGGATTTTTCTCTCTTGGACACAAAGTCCTTTTAAAGTAACAATTTATCAAATTACTTTATTGGCTAAAATCTTTTCAATGAATATATACAAAGTTCCCAAACATCTTCTTTCAAAAGCCAAATGGTAAATTTTATTAAATATACTTACTGCTGGTTTGAGTGGATGCAGAATTAATCTGTACTTGTTCAGATGATCCTGTCTGAATTAAAAATGAATAGATAAATAAAGATATCCTGATACATATCCCAAAAAACCCTACTTGCTAAACAATTGCTCTTACTTGGTTACTATAGGATTCTAAGGTAACAGAGTCAACACCAATGGCTTTTTCTGCAGCAGAGTGGACATGAAGGATCTCCTGGGCTTGGCCTACGATAGCCCTCAATTCTTCTACAAATTTTTCTTTCTCATTTTCCAGCACAAAGTTATCTTCAACCTGTCACAAAATAAAAGTCAGTCTATTCATGAAAATGGATTTAGTTTCATCAAAATTTATAATATTGTATTAATGGTACATGCCATAAACAAAAAATAAAAACTGAGTATCTAGCCAGGTACCCTGTAATCCTAGCTACTTAGGAGGCTGATATCAGGAGAATTGCAGTTTGAGGCTAGCCCACTCAAATAGTTTGCAAGACCCCATCTCCCAAAAAATAACCAGAGCAAAATGGACTGGAGGCATGGTTCGAGAGACAGAGCTCCTGTTTTGTAACTGCAAAGCCCTGAGTTCAAACCCCAGTCCCACCAAAAAAAAGTACCTAAATTCAAGAGTTGCAACAGAATTGAGATAATACATAATACACTCGACTATTCTATTTTGAAACTACTGATACTTGTCAGATTGGTACTACCTACTAGAGAAGAAGCCATTATTTCCCACAATATCTGGAATTCTATAAATTGGTTGTCATTTAAAGAATGTCACTGAGGCTATGTTTGAAACTAGAATGTCTTTTTGTTTATTTGGTTGGTTAGTTTTGCCTCTTTTGAGGGGGGAGGTACTGAGATTTGAACTCAAGGTTTCACATTTGCTTGCAGCATTCTATCATTTGAGCTATGCCTCCAGCCCCAAAACTAGGATGTCCTAACCTAAAAGCTTTTAAATCACAAGTCAGAAAATGAAACATCTCAATGTTAGGTGTAGTACCTCACATCTATAATCCCAGGTACTCAGGAGGCAGAGATTGGGAGGATTGGAGTTTGGGGCCATCCCTGGCAGAAAATTAGCAAGACTCCATCTCAACCAATAGCTGGGCATGGTGGTGTGTGTCTGTCATCCCAGCTACATGGGAAGTGTAAATACGAGGATCATGGTCCAGGCCAGCCCAGGCTTAAATGAAGACCCAATCTCTGAAATAATGAAAAGCAAAAAGGGCTAGGGGTGTGGCTCGAGGGGTAGAGTGCCTGCCTAGCAAGCACAAGGCCTTGAATTCAAACCCAATACTGCCAAAAAGAAGAAAAACAGAAAAGTGAAATATCGCCAAAGATGATAAATAATAGCCAAAGAACTTTAATTAGACTAAAGGTGCATGAGAAATATAGAAGAGGAGACATTTTAGAAAATATTATGCTAAGCTATAGGTTGAACTGACAAAATTTTAACTTTAAAAGATTTAATTCTGCTTAGCCAGGAATGCAGAAACAAAATCATTATGTATTCTTTGTGCCACTCTAGTCCCATCTCCTTCAAAAAAGGGAGAAACACTAACTTAAGCCTAAAAACTCAAAGAAAATATAAAAAACCTAAATGTACTGAGGAACATAACTTGATGCAAGATGTGGCTAACACATTAGAATTACCTGGGTAGCCAGAAAAGCTATTGATGCATAGGCTTCACCTTCAAAGATTCTGATTTAATCAGGGGCCCATGCAACAAAATTGTTTTGAAAAGCTCATCAATATATACAATACAGCCAGAGATAAAAGAAATATTAGTCTAGAATAAAACTCTCTTATATTTATCCAGATAAATACATTGAAACCAGAGGAGATTCATTGGGTTATCCCTGACCATAACCAATTTTGCTCTGTTCAGAGTTTAAAAACTAATTACACCCTTTAAAAAAACAAGAGTTGGCTGCTCTGGGCTGGTGGAGTGGCTCAAGTGGTAGTGAGCCTGCCTTGCAAGCACGAGGCCCTGAGTTCAAACCCCAGTGCTGCAAAAAGAAAAAAAAATAAAGAGAGATGACTCTGGAAAATATTGACAGGGAGAAAAAGAGACTGAGAATACTAAAGGGAAAATAATTTTGTCTTTCTAGATTTACCATATAGTCTGCAATGTCCTCTGGTGCATCACCATCAACATCAAACTTGAAGGTGACCATCTTGTTGTTGTGTGTCTCCAGCTGACACTCCACCATGTTGTCTCCGGAGGTGGACACCTAAATACACATATTTCATCAGTTTAAGAGTCAATGTCTTCTCTTTGCAAATTGCACAGGGACTATCTAGATAAGTTCACAGACAATATATGTGGAAATAGTTTAAATAGTTCAGAATCTAAGAAGATTCTGTTTTCCCTTGGTGAAATTCTATGTCACATCTAACAGGCACAAATTATGCAGTAAAAATAAGTTTAGAAGTCTGATCCTGTGGAGAAGAAAATGGAACTTTATTAAAAAGGAAAAACTTACAATAGATAATATAGCTCTCTGCAATGTAACATCTAGACTCAGTCATTCATTTAAAAAATTCTCTTAATCTAGCAACATCTATTTAGAAACTTTTTAAATCTTCACAATTTTGGGGTATGCTGGAGATAGAGCCTAGAGCCTTGCACATGCTATGCAAACACTTAGCTATGCCTCCAGCCCTCAAATTTTCATACTCTTTAACCCACTAATTCTACTTCTGTGATCTATCATAAGGAAATAATCAGGGACAGATAGTTCTAGGATGTTTGTATGTGTGTGTGTGTGTGTGTGTGTGTGTGTGTGTGTGTGTGTGTGTGAGAGAGAGAGAGAGAGAGAGAGAGAGAGAGAGAGAGTGAGAGAGAGAGAGAATGAGAATGAGAATATGGGAAAAAGACTGGCAGAAAGAAAGAATCTACAGAAAGAACGAGAAAGTATGATTCAGTTATAATGTCTGATCTGGGTTCAGATTTGACTATCACTTGCTAGTTGAATGACTTCAGGAAAATTTCTTCTCTGATCTTCAGCATTCTCATTTGTAAAGATGGGTATGCAATCAATCTTTATATGATAATATAGGGTTTTTGAAGAGTTACATAATAAAAATTAACGCATATATTTGGAATGCCTATCACAAAACAATTAACAGATTTTTGCTACTATTTACTAGTAGTATTACAATCTTAATACAAAATACTACACATACAGGAAAAAAAGATGAAAATAAACTAAAATGTTAGTAGGAGCTAGCTCTGAGTGGTGGTTATAGTGGTTTTTATTTTCTTCCTTTTATTTCTCCTGTATTCCACAAATTTAACAATTAATATGTAATACACTTATCAGAAAATTTTTTTGGTGGTACTGGTCTTTGAACTCAGTGCTTCTCACTTACTAGGCAAGCGCTCTACCACTTGAGCCATGTCTCAACTCCTACTGATCAGAAATTTTTAATGAAAGTTAGTTTGCAGAAGGTTTCATAATGTTCTACACTTACATTGACCTGATAAGACCTCAACATGTACTCTGACTAAACAATATCTACACACTGACCTGAAGGACAGTAAGCTGAAATTTAGTCCCCTTGTCTGGTCGAGGACAGGAAGCTCTTCTCTGTTTGATCCGATCCTGTTTGCCATTTCCACTTGGGTTATCAGAGTTATTGGTATTCTCCTTCATAGCTGCCACAACTTGATTCACGCTAGTAATTTAAATAAAAGTAAAACATTCCAATCCTGATACTAAAAATGTAAGAAAAACTTACATTTATAAAATCATAAAAAATCATAAATAACGAGTTTAAGGAAAATCAATACTACAATATCTTTAAGTTATGATTATGCAACTCTCTACACTAAATGTCACTGAATCAAAACTTTATTTTTTTTCATATTATTGTACTGGGATACATCATGACATTTACAAAAGTTCTTACAATATATCATATTGAATTCACCCCGTCCATCATTCTTCTTTACCCCTCCTCCCCCATTCCTGGAATAGTTTCAGCAGGTCTCCTTTTTCCATTTTCATACATGCGTACATAGTATTTCCACCATATGCACCCTCCTACGCCCTTCCCTATATCCTGCCCCCTCTCACTTGTGCCAACCCCCAGACAGGACCTACTTTGCCTTCCTGTTCTCCATTCTTTAAAAAAAAGACATCTTGTTTAAGATAGCTATATGAGGAGCTACATTATTACATTTTCATGCATATATGTATTATATCCCATCCCATGTTGGTTCATTCCCTACATTTTTCTTCTTTTCACCTTATTCCCTTTCTTATGGTGATTTCAATAGAACTAAATACTCTACATTTATTCTTATATAGAAAGTAAAGTACATCAACCATATTCACATATTCACCTTCTTTACTTCCTTCTTTTACCCTCTCCCTCTCCTTTTTGCCCTCCCCTTAGTGTGACCTGTTTTTCATTCTTGTCCTTCATTGTTTAGGTGTCTGTTTGTTGTTGAGTGGGATTTCTGTCTTGGTATTACACCTGTGCATACATGTACTTAAGTCAAAGTAACCTCCCTGCACTGCACTTCCTCACCTTGCCCCCAATCCTGTGTTAACAGTTTTCAGTGTGTTTCCTTGTGTCTTGTTCCTACACAGATGTGAGTAGAATGGCTACCATCAAGAACACAAACAACAACAAATGTTGGTGAGGATGTGGGAAAAAGGAACCCTCATACACTGCTGGTGGTAATGTAAGCTAGTACAACTACTATGGAAAACAGTATGAAGGCTCCTCAAAAAACTAAAAATAGAACTGCCATATGATCCAGCAATACCACTCCTAGGGATATTCCTGAAGGAATGTAAGTCAGATTATAATAAAGACACTGGCACACACATGTGTCTATTGTAAAATTATTCACAATAGCCAAGCTATGGAAACAGCCAAGATGCCCCTCAACTGATGAATGGATTAAGAAAATGTGGTACTTATATACAATGAAATTTTATTTGGCATAAAGAACAATGAAATTTTGTCATTTGCAGGTAAATGGACGAAACTGGAGAATATCATCTTAAGTGATGTTGGTCAGGTTCAGAAAGCCAAACGCCATGTTTTCTCTCATAGGTAGCAAACAGGTCCAATACAAATACAAGCAATATTATATATATATACAAATATATACAGAACATGTATCCAAAAGTGGGACTGGTAGAGGAGAATAAGGAAACAGGAAAAAAGGAAACAAAGGTAACAAATAATAATGAAATAATGTGTAGGAACAAGATACAAGGAAACATACTTAAAAGTGAATCATAAATTTTAAACAGATAAATTGTATGGTATACAAATTATATTTTAATAAAGCCATTTGTTAAAGTTACGAAAAATGAAATCATATACACTTGGCACACATTTACTTAGAATAATAGGAATAAAAGAAAAACATTGTCAGTGGTAGACCACTGTAGAGTCTTTTATTTGAGGATGCTCTTGATCAATTTTATCTTGGTTATTTGGAGGTTATTTCACAAATATGCTCAAATAAAACTTCTAAAATCGAAACAAATTCTTACTCAAAATGGGGATATATCTCAATAAAAGATAAGATTAACCAAGTGTGGAAGACATGAATAACGTAGGAGACAGAACATGAAAATGAATGATATGAAAAGTTTAATATGATCTATGTAGTTATAGTTTACAAATTCAATGAGTATGACTAAGAAATAGCAGGCTACCTTTTAGTTTATCTGTATGAAACACATTTTTCAGCTTTTTCTTTAATAAACTTGAGATACATGAAGTACAAAAATTCCAATAAATGTATTTGAACTTTTGTTTTGTTTTGTTCTTTTTTAAAATTTTTTTTTGCTTTGTTGTATTTGAACTTTAAATGACAATATGAGTAAGCACCAAATAGCCACCTGTTTTATCCAAAAAGATACATTTTAAATTAGTTTTTGGGTTAAGTTCTTTCTTCTAAAACCTACTTATGAAGCATCTATATAGAGATGCATAAAAAGAGATAAAAATAACTAAATTTTTTCTATGTATGAAAAAGAATTTGCATAAGCACAACTGTTGGATGATAACACATTAATATTGCCCCTAGGTGGTTGGAGATGTGTCTCATTGACAAAAGTTTTTGAGTTTTTTTTTTTTTCGGTACCAGAGCTTGAACTCAGGGCCTATACCTTGAGCCACTCCACCAACCTCTTTTCTGTTAGGTATTTTTGAGATAGGGTCTCACAAACTACTTGCCCAGGCTGGCTTTGAACTGTGATCCTCCTGATCTCTGCCTCCTGAGTAGCTAGGATTATAGGCATGAGCCACCAGCACCTGGCAGTGATAGAGTTTTTGCCTAGTACCAATGAGGCCTTGGGATCCATCCCCAGCACTGACCACCCAAATATTGTTCCCAGAGTTTTTTAATTAATGGAGAAATGGCAGTAGTAAACATACGTTCAGGGCTGGGGGTGTGGCTCAAGTGGTAGAGTGACTGCCTAGCAAGCACAAGACCCTGAGTTCAAACCCCAGTAATGTGGAAAAAACCCAAGAAATCCAAAAGAACGAACAAACAAACAAAACTCCAATACCTTCAGATGAGAAGAGACATAATATGAGCCAATGGGGCTATCATGTTCACATTCCAAAGTTAAATTAAAACAACACTACTTTAGGGTTTGAGACAAGATGGCAGAAACTCAATTCCATCTGTTTGTCCCCACCTAAATACAGCTAAAAAACCTATAATAATAAAACCAATAATAAAGTTGGCAATCATTAATCAAAGGAGGGCACTGAAGAATGAAAAGATTAGAGTAAAATGGCTAGGGACCCACAGCACTTGAAAAATATAGCAGCTTGGCATCTTGCAAAACATCCACCCAGTGATAGAAGGCCTTCCAGGCTCAGTGTCTCTTATCTCCCACTCCAGATGCAAAAGCAGCCCAAACCCAGTGTCTCCTGACTCCTAGCCGAGCAGCAGAAGATGACTTAAGTAGGCCCTTTCTTCCTCAGTGGCACTGGCTGGAGTCCCACCAAGACAGTGGCCTGGTCAGTTGGCATAGAGAACTCTCTACCCTTTGGCCCCATGGTAGAAGCCAGCGGTGTCAGGTGAACAAAACAAACCAGAATAACACCACAAGGACTCTGAAAACTAAACTGTCATTTAGAATCACGGCCGACAGAATTAGGCCAGGACATATGCACTTAAACAGGGTGAATGCCTGCTAAAGTAGAAAATTTAAGTAGGATCCAACATCTCCTTACAAAATATCTAAAATGTACAGGAGACAAATGAAAATAAAACCCTTTGTCATACAAAAAAGAAAAACAGGAAAATTACAACTTGAATGCAAAAGAATGATCAAAGGTTGTCAATGCCAAGATGAATCAGGTATTGGAATTTTCTGACAAGGATTTTAAAGCAGCCATCATCGAAATACTTCAATGGGCTGGGATCGTAGCTCAGTGGTAGAGCACTTGCCTAGCATGCACAAGACCCTGGGTTCAGTAGCCAGCACAAAAAGAAAGGAAAAAAAGCTCTAGTGAAAAGCTGAGTGGTGGTACAGTGCTTGCCCAGCAAACACAAGGCCCTGAGTTCAATGCCCAGTACAACCCCCCACCAAAAAAAGAAAAAGAAAGACTGCGTGGAAAAGTGCTTGCCTAACATGCACAAGGTTCCATCCACAATAATGCAAACAAAAAAGAAAAAATTAAAAATGCTTCTGTGAGCAATTACAAATACACTTGAAACAAATGAGAAAAATAAAATCAATACAAAATAGAAAACATTAAAAAAGAATCAAATTATAGAACTAAACATACAACCACATAAATTAAAAACTCACTGAATGGGCATAATGAATGTACAGGAACCAGGAAAAGAAATCAGTGAACTTGAAGACAGAACAATAGAAATTATCCAATCTGAACAACATATAGAAAAATACTAGTTTATAACTACCAAATAATACAATTATGTATCTTGTTATACTTCATTTCTTGAAATTAGCTGGAATTTTACTCTAAATTATTTTTTATTTCCTTTCTTAACTCTTTACAGCTTTTCTTAGAACAGAATACTAATAATACTAAAAAGGATACTAAAATACTAATAAAAAAACTCAAGAATTTTATACTGTACGATTGCTATTAACATAAAAATAAAAATAATACCTCCCATTCTTTTTAATACCAATACCAAATCACAGAAGCTTCTCTTGTCAAGATATACTAAAGACCTAATTACTGCACATGCTTTAGAATCCCCTCATTGTTTTCATAGTACTAATTTGATGATACTTACCTTCGGACTAAATCTGATTTTTGAAGAGCTGCTTGTTGTTCAGCTCCAACTGGTTGAGATACAGGCTATAAACAACACAGAAATAAAACCTATTATAATACCAGCAAAACTCAATCTAAAGATGTTATTTCAGAAAATGATTGTTACATCTCATATTTTGGTTACTTTGCAAACCAGGTAGAATGTCTTTATTACTGAATATCTATATCAATCTTATTATTGAGACTATTGCATCAAGTACATATTATTCATCGAGATTTTTCAATAAATTAGCACTATTTTATCTACTTTTGTTTGTATTATTTTTCAACAGAGAACACTATTATTGAACTTCCAGTCCTGGTTGTGAAACTACTCCTTAAAAAAGAGTTACTGCGGGGTGGTGTGTGGCTCAAGTGGTAGAGCACTTGACTAGTAAGCAGAAGGCCCTGAGTTCAAACACCAGTATGCCAAAAACAAAGTAAAACAAAAAAAAAAAAAGAGTTACTGCCATTCCACAAGAAAATAAATTAACAACTTAAGCTTCCCATAAGAAGGCAAATACTAAATCTTGTTGGAAAATAATTTTAAACATTTACCTAATTCATACTCTATGTACTTTCACTGGTGATAGCAGAGAGGGATCTTAGAATACAAATCTAACAAAAGCAATCATTTCTGTACCCAGTTAAAACCTGTATGATGGCTCATCTTCTAAAAGTTTCTTCAGACAGCACATTAAGTCCTCAGTGATACCTGACTGATTCTCTAGCTTCATCTCTCTGCTTGAAGCCACAGTAAACTGGAGTTCCTCTGCATATATTATGACTCTATTTATTGTCTTCCATGTCCCCAGATTATTTGAATCCCCCTCAGTTCTGTCCATTTAAGAAGCCTATATGGCTTGGGAACTCTTTTAAAACACATACACATATACACACAAACACGCATTAGCTCATATCTTGGTTTCTAAACTAGAAAGGATGAAGATAACCTTGGAGAAATAGCTGCTTCCAACACTGGTTCAAGGAAAGCACATGATTAGCTATATTATGCCAAAAAGAAAAGAACTGGTCATGAAGGAACTCCTACTATCCAAATCTGGGATAATTTTGGTATCAAAATAAATGATAAAAGAATATAGACCATTCAATAAAAGAAGAATTGAAGAATTCATACTCATATGAACAAATAAATAGAGAAGGAAATGTTCTTACAGTTAAAAGGCAACTAATAAATATAAGAAGGGATGACAGAAAATAAATTGATGTTAAATTAATAAGTGAAAGTTAGATGAAGAACAGAGGATTTACATAGTGTAACTGGTGAAATTTTAATGTATACAACAGATTAAATACTAGCATTATCTCCTTGTAGTTATGTAAGAAAATGTCCTTTTTGGTGTGCATATGGTAGGAATGAAACCCAGGGCCTCACCCATGCTAGGCAAGTGCTCCATTGCTGAGCTATACCTTCAGCCAATGTCCTTGTTCTTATATTGAAATACTTAAGGGTAAAATGGCATCATGTCTGCAACTAGCTCTCTCCCATGCTTCAAGGGAAAAATTACAAGTAGATATATGAATAGGAGGATACATCATTCAATAATGCCATTAATCACATTACTCTTTATCATGTATATTTAATGTCTAACTCCAAGTACTCCATCTGATTCATTTTGGATTTTTCCCCTTTGGTGGTACTGGGGTTTGAACCCAGGGCCTCACGCTTGCTAGGCAGGTGCTCTACCACTTCAGCCACTCTGCCAGCCCTCATTTTGTATTCTCAGTGTCTCTTAGCACAGTCCCTAGCACATGAGCTTCCAATAAATGTTTGATGCTAGAAATAAGAAAGGAAAAGATGATATGAGAAGAAATGTGCATAAAAATGTTTGTGATCTGAGATTATCATTCCTGGACATTAATCCTAAAAATGTGCAAAGGAACAAAAAACATATATAAAGCTTGTTTCACAGTAAATGTTCAATAAATGTAATTATCTTTGTGTTTTTATTGTAATATTATAAGTAATACAAACTGATAGAAAGTTATCCAGAAACAGAGGAAGAGTTAGGAAAGTGTGAATATTTTATTACCATGTGGCTATTAAAAATTAGAATAATGAGCTAGAGGCATGGCTCAAGTGGTAGAGCACCTGCCTATAAAGTGTGAGATTCTGAGTTCAAACTCCTGTACTATAAAAAAAAAAAAAAGAATCATGAAGGCCAAGTAAAGGGAGAGAAAATATTTAACAATGAATGAAAAAAAAAAAGCAGAAAACAAAACTATGAGAAATTATAGCCACTTTTGCACACAATAAAAGCTAGTTGACAAGTATAACAAATATAATCACAGTCATGTTAGAGAAATAGCATTTGAGGTGTTTTCTTCCATTTTCCTACTTTTGTAACATTACTGTATACATTTTGTAATTAAGAACATTTTTTGCAATACTTGGGATCAGCATTATCACATAGTTGCTATCCATCAATCAATTTTATTATTATACCTTTCAAAATTATTATATCTTTCATTGCAAATGCAAAATAGGCATTTCAAAACTTCATTTTATAAACTAAAAGAATCAAAGCTGAGTGATATTAACTTTCCTCAAATCACACAATGAGTAAGTGAAAGAGCTAGAATTCAATCTCAGGTCTAAATAATGATGCAAACTGGTCAAGCCTATAGGTATGCTTTACCTGTTAATAGTAGAAGTTTTGCTTACTTAGTTGAGGAAAATTATCACTGTACATGATTCCATGTTATATTTATATAGAAATCTTGATCTATAGTCATGGGTTATTTAGGCCCAATTTTTTGTGAAGCCAAAATTCAGGATAATGAAATTTATCTGAAGAAATAACTTATCTAAAGCATAGTTCCTTTGGTAAAATTCACATAAAACTCATGCTATTACACAGTCCAAAAATTTAAAACATAGCAGCACCACAAAGACTGACAGATAAAAGAGTGATAAAAGCTAGGAGGACGTTTCACTAATTATGAGGCAGATAAGAACTGGAGACTTACAAGAAAGAAGACTTATAATTCATACTTCCATCTTACTATCTGCTCATAGTTGATTAACCAAGGGTCTCTTCCAGCTACCAAACCGATTAGGCACTGGTCGTATCCCAACCCAACAAGCTTTCTGCAGATATTTGGAGAGCAAGTTTTTTGAGACAGGGTCTCACTATGGAGCCTACACTGGCCTTAAACTCACTATGCAGCCCAGACTGGCCTCAAACTCATGATCTTGCCACCTCCGCCTCCTGAGTGCTGGGATTACAGGTGTGTACCACCACACCCAGATAATTTTTTAATAGCAGGAATGAGAATGCATCCTGGAGATGAAAAGAGAGGACTGACAGAGTCATTTAGCATTCTGAAAAGTAGAAAACCCACAAGTAAAGTCAAATTAGTAAGGATGCTGAAACGAAGAATTTTGGTAGCTATGCAAATTAGAGATTGTAGTCTTTAATATATTTGATTATATTGCAGCATTAGAGAACTTATAGGAGTAAAAGAAAAACCACATCTCAGTACAGAAGTACTACAGTAGGCAAAACCTACTAATAGACAAAAAAGTATACAGCCACTTGTCCTCAAGTTGTAAATCTTTGAAAGGATTTAATCATCACTCAAGAGGACAATCTATGTAAGGTTGGAGAGTTGTGCAGGGGAGTCTACGTCCTAGGGCTTTGAAGGCCATTAAGTACAGTATTATGGCTTTTTACAAGATATGGGCAATGAAAAGTTTTGGGTACAGTTGAGATGTTGTGACTTGCATTTTAAAAGGATCATTCTGCTTCCTATATATAATGAGAAAAATGCTATAAAGGAGCAAAGATAGAAGGAAGAATAATTAGGGAGCCAGTGCAATTATTCAAGTAAGAAAGATTGGACCAGCATGATAATGAAAAGGAGGTGGAAAAAAAGTCAGGTGGTTGATATATCTTAACATAAAAGTCAAAAAACTTGCTAATGGTTTGAAATGGGAGCTGAGAGCAAGAGAAGAATAAAAGCTGACCAGATATATGGCTTGAGTAACAGCAAAGATGGAGCTGCCATTTGCTGAGATGAGGATGATACAGAAAAAGCACGTTTGGGATGGCAGGAAGTACAAATAAATGTTTGATTCAGAATATGTTAATCTTTTTGAGTAGCCTCCAAATTTTTTTCCAGAATGGTTGTACTAGTTTACATTCCCACCAACAGTGTAAGAGGGTTCCTTCCCCCCCCCAACCCCGCATCGCTAATGATGGCTATTCTAACAGGGGTGAGGTGGAATCTTAGTGTGGTTTTAATTTGCATTTCCTTTATTGCTAGAGATGGTGAGCATTTTTTCATGTGTTTTTTGGCCATTTGAATTTCTTCTTTTGAGAAAGTTCTGTTTAGTTCACTTGCCCATTTCTTTATTGGTTCATTAGTTTTGGGAGAATTTAGTTTTTTAAGTTCCCTATATATTCTGGTTATCAGTCCTTTGATGTGTAGCTGGCAAATATTTTCTCCCACTCTGTGGGTGTTCTCTTCAGTTTAGAGACCATTTCTTTTGATGACCAGAAGCTTTTTAGTTTTATGAAGTCCCATTTATCTATGCTATCTCTTAGTTGCTGTGCTTCTGGGGTTCCATTGAGAAAGTTCTTGCCTATACCTCCTAACTCCAGAGTATTTCCTACTCTTTCCTCAAGGGCAAACACAACAATGGGATTGGACTTTGAACACATGATAAAAGCGAGAGCACACAAGGGAGGGGTGAGGATAGGTAAGACACCTAAAAAAACTTAGCTAGCATTTGTTGCCCTTAATGCAGAGAAACTAAAGCAGATACCTTAAAAGCAACTGAGGCCAATAGGAAAAGGGGACCAGGAACTAGAGAAAAGGGTAGATCAAAAAGAATTAACCTAGAAGGTAACACACACGCACAGGAAATTAATATGAGTCAACTCCCTGTATAGCTATCCTTATCTCAACCAGCAAAAACCCTTGTTCCTTTCTATTATTGCTTATACTGTCTCTACAACAAAATTAGAAATAAGGGCAAAATAGTTTCTGCTGGGTATTGAGGGGGTGGGGGGGAGAGGGAGGGGACAGCGTGGGTGGTAAGGGAGGGGGTGGGGGTGGGGGGAGAAATGACCCAAGCCTTGTATGCACATATGAATAAAAAAAAAAGAATATGTTAATCTTGAAATCCATTATACAACCAAGCAGAGCTGGTGGGTATTGTAGACATGTGGTTGAAAAGAAATCTCTCCTAGAACACAAAGTCAAAAGCAAAATGGGCTAAAGATATAAGTATGAATGAATACATACATGGGGACACACACACACACACACATACACACATACCTCTAGCCTGTGTGCTAGTCCTAGAATCACTGACTCCCAAATAACAGCTAAGAGTCCTAATACCAAGATTTATTTTGTTTTGTTTTGTTTTTACCTAAATCTAGTTACCCACTAAAAGGAATCAGGACTCCATGGAGAAATGGCTTGAATTCAGGGCTGGCTCAGGGAAAATACAAAATGAACCTGGAATGGCTTATGTCAAAAAGTAAGGAACTATTTAAAGAATGATGGGAACATGTCAAAAGAATATGAAAAGCCACCTTAAATGGACCCTTACATCTGGGTTATGTTAACTATCAACATAAATAATGACCATGTATGACAACCTAATAATTAAGATCCCATGAGTTTATAAATAAGTAAATTGGGGAGAAGAGCCAACTAATTAATAAAAAGAGGAATGATGGAGTTAGGAGATTATAAACGGATGTTGATACTAGTAGGTGAAAGTTTGATGAAGAAAGGGATATTTTTGTAGTCTTAAAATATTTCCCCGCAAATAACTCCTAAAATATGAAGGTGAAAATAGCAACTTTAGAGTAAAGAAGCCTGACAGGCCCGCTTAAACCACAGAACAAAAGTTAACTTGCCAAGAATGGGATCATTTAATATTCCTCCTAATATAATGCACTATGAAAAATATAACATCTGCTACATGGTATTCCTACCAAAAATGTATGCTCCAAATCTAATCATGAAAAAACTCAGACAAATCAAAGACATTAAAAAAAAAACTGGTCTCTGCTTTTCAACATTGTCAAGAAAAGACAAAGAAGGGATTGGGAGATTGATAGACTGCAGGCCTATCATGCATCAAGTCGAGTTTAAACCACAGCACCCCCTACCCCCCCACCCCCAAAACAAAAGAAAGTCTAAAGAAATGCTCAAGATTAAAACAAACTTAATAAGACAACTCAATAAAAGACTTTAATAGGAACTGCACAAAAGAAGGTGTGTGTGTGTGTGTGTGTGTGTGTATATATACATATATATGTATATATATGTATTTAATAATTATATGAAAAGATGCTCAATATTATTACTTATCAGGGAAATGCAAGTTAAAGACTACAATAAAACGTCAGACACACACCCAGACAATATTACATGTCGCTGTATACCTGCAATCCCAGCACTAGGGAGGCTGAGGCAGGAAGGTCGTGAGTTCTAGGCCAGCCTGGGTTATATATAGTGAGGCTACCCAGAGAAACTCTGTCTTGAAAGACTAAAAGGATGTAGAGTAACTGAAAATCTTACACATTTCAGGCATGAATGCATTTTGATATAACTGCTTTGAAAATCTGACTGGCATTGTCAAATATAGCTACATATACACTTATCCTGTGACATACCAATCCCATTCCTAGGTATAAAAGCAAGAGAAATGAGTACACATATGCACCAGAAAATATACAGGAAGGCTAATAGCAGCTTTATCCTCAAGAGTCAAAAATTAGAAATAATCCTAAAGTATAATGACAAAGAACGATAACTGAATTGTGGTATATTCTATAATTTATAGAATGAAGCAAACTACAGGTACATGCAACAACAAAGTTAAATCTCAGTGAACTTTCCAGGGTAATGGAATTGTTCTACTTATTAACTGGCATCTCATGGAGGTATAAATATGCAAAAACTCATCAAGCTGCACGTTTACAATTAGGATGCATTAATGTAAATTCCCTGTATATCTCAATAACAAAGGATATTCAAAAAACTGGTATGATCCAATTCTGATAAAATACTAAAAGTTATGATTATGTACATATTTGCATAGAAAAGGGTCTGAAAAACTTCATAGGTTTTATTTTTGAGCAGAATAATAGACATTCTTAACTTTCTTTACACTTTATTGTATTTTCCTGAAGTATTTATGATAAGCAAAGTTACTTCAATAAAGCTATTTCCATGTGAGGAAATAAAAGATCTATACCAATACATATAAAAGATCTACATTAAAATTTTCACTTATAAAGATAAAGGGTCAGGGGAGGGGGGAGATGGCCCAAATAATGTATATACATGTAAGTAAATGTAAAAATAATAAAATAATATTAAAAAATAAAGATACAGGGTCTGTCCCTTCTCACCTATAAGCACTTAGGTAGAAAAACAAATATAAAATCAGACTGGTCTTACACTTCTCTTCTGAAGTATTAACCAGACGAAGATAAAAGGACAAAACACACAGAAGGGAAGAAAAGGTTGTAAACTACTTTTTTACCAATCCAAGTTATTTTGCATTTGTGAATGTAAATGAAAGGTCAGTTTCAAATACCCAAAGAATCAAAAATTACACAGGCGAGTAACCTTGAAAAGTTACAAATTCATTCTCCAAAGTACAAAGACACTGAGAAAAATGTTAAGGATCAAGAAGAGGGAAGTGTGGCAGAAAAACTGGCAGTATATACTAAAACCAGCAATCAGTATATTAAGTCAAATTAGATCCATGGTTTCAAAATTGAATGTGCATATAAGAATTGAGAATGTAATTTGTATAGGATGATAAAATTTAAAAACAGCTTTCATAATTGCTATTACCCCTAAAACAGTAATTTACCTTTTGCTTAAATAACTTATAATGGTAATCCACAGATAATCGATCTATTATTTACCTCATTCTACCAACATCCCAAAATTAAAGATTTCAACTATGCTTGCTATTTAAGAAGTTAGCTTCTGGGAGGGGGAGATAAGGGAGAAAGGTGGAGATGAATTCAAGTATGATATATTTGATGTACTGTAAGAACTTTTGTAAATGCCACAATGTACCTCCACGCAGCACAATAAAAAAAATTAACAATCCCTTGAGAAACACCAAAGCTTAGAAAAAGATAAGCACCAAACTCCACAAAGACATTAACTATTAGAGCAATTAACTTCAAGACGGTCCTTAATGTTTCCTGGCAATCTCACTACATTTTCCTTGTCTGTTTATTCTCCTACACAAATATTTTATACGTTTTACCTCCATCACCAAAATTTAATGCACACTCCCTTCCCCAACATCATGCTCACTTGATGACCTTGCTTCTATTTCTCTGAGACTATTTTAAAAACAACAGGAAGAGAATTTCTATTGTAACTATCTTTTGTGTCCATATATATTACCTTACTCATTATTATAGACAACCTGTCTAGCAAACCTGGTTGGGCAAAAGGCCAACCAATAAATATCTACCTATCTAACTATCTAGGATATCATTTGTTTATTATAAAAGAGAAACATAAAATAATTCACACGGTAAAAGATTTGTGAACTTCAATGGAATGGGTGTTTTCACATTATTTCATTTCATTTGTGATTTATTTCAGTCTGCATACTATCCAAGAATGTTACCATCTCTAAAGAAGAAATAATCCTTGTTGTATACAATTACTTTGGTGCCTCCATATTCTGGGACTATCTCCAACCTTCAAACCAACTGCTTGAATCTCACCCTCCCCCCCCTTTTTTTGTGGTTTTGGGGCTTGAACTTAGGACCTACCCTTTGAGCCACTCCACCTGTCCTTTTATAGTGATGGGTTTTTTTTTGAGATAAGGTCTCACAAATTATTTACCCAGGGTGGCTTCAAACCACGATCCTCCTGATTGCTACCTCCTGAGTAGCCAGGATTACAGGCGTGAGCCACAGGCACCAGACTCTCTACCCTTCCCTTTAGAGTTGGACCCAACAGCTACTACTGTTGCTTGTAATGCTTTTTCTTTCTTTTTAAAAAAAACATTTTTATTAGCATATATTAGTTGTACAGGGGGCTTCACTGTGACATTTCCATATATGCTTACAATGTACCTTAGGTTCATCCCCACCATCATTCATTTGCCCTCCTTCCCCTACCTTCTACTTAAAATGATTTCACAGATTTCAATGTTCCATCTCCATACAAGCATATTAAGCATATTCACCATATTTGCCCTCCTTTACCCTTTCCATTCACCTTCCCCTCCCACAAGTACCCTCTCCCTAACAAGACCTATTTTATATTATTGTCCTTCATTGTTTCAAAGGAGTTTTGCCATCATATTTCATCTATGAATATACTATATTTAATCAGTCTACCCCATTCTATTACTCTTTCTTACCCTTTCCCTCCTACCCCATATTGTTCAATGACTTTCAGTGCATTTTGCTGAGCTTTCCTTCTATACAGATGCAATGCATTTCAATATTATTCATTCTCTGTCATTCTCTTTTCCTCTTCCTCCTCACCTATTCTCCTCAAGCAGTCAGGTTCAGAAAGACAAGGGTCAAGTTTTCTCTCATATATGGAAGACAGATCCAAAAGATAAACATACACACAAACACAAACATGATCACATATGTTATGTGTACATGTACATGTGTATATATATATATATATACACATACATATATGTGTATATATATATATATATATATATATATATATATGAAAGAGAGAGAAAGAAACGTTTTCAACAGTGGGCAATGCTTTTTCTTGAAACTTTTCTGAAAATATCACACCTCCTCCTTTAGTTAGTTTTGGCTGCACTCCTTTCAACCAATACTTATTCAAAGAGTGGAAGAAACTTTTTAAATGCTTGTCATGCCAGGATTCTTTTTTTGGGGGGGAGGCAGTTAAACTAATCTTTATTTTTTTTAAGTTAACATGTGCATTACAGGAAACAAACACATGAAGCAAAGAACAAAATCATCCATAGCCACAAGCAGTACAGCTGGAATGTCCTAAACCCTGCGTGTACAGACAAAAATTCATTTTAGGTAACTGAAATCATATGGTCTGTGTCATGCTTTTCCACACACTGTGAATACTCACCAACTCAAAATCTCAAAGCTACATGAGTATTTTGATAACTAAGAATACACTACACCAACTCAATCTGTTAGGAAAAAATTGTAATCCTGCCTTCCTTGGGGACAAAAATTTCACTGAAGACAGAAATGGCAACCAGCCTCTTTTAGACAGAAGTATTGGCAGAGGTAGAATACTGCATTCCCTTAATGCTCCATTTACAATGAGACATAAAGCAACAGAGTACACTAATCATAGTTTCTAAGATAGTGAATTATCATATCTATACTATTAAAAATTAGCAAGAACTGCCATGACTCTTGCTGCCATATTTGGACTTTCCCAACCCCTATCTAGAAACTAAATGTATTTAGAAACCAAATGTCATCTTCTCTTACCTTCTCAGAGACATCACTTTAGCAATTTTCCTTTTTCTCTTATAACTCATCAAATTTTCCCTCATTCCTAAGTCATGCTTCTCATAAATATGGTATTATTTCTCCATCAAACAAACCTTCTCAACCTATGGCTTGTTGGTGATATGACTCATTGTGAAGTTGGGACGGGGGAAATAAGATAGCTATGGAACATCTTGTTGTATAAAGATAAATTCAAAGAATGCTGGTAGAGTGCTTGCCTAACATGTAAAAGGCCCTGGGTTCCAGCCCCAGCACCAAAAGCAAACAAAACACACACACACATACACACCTTAAGAGTGTATTTGCACCAGCCAAATCTGAGAAAGACTGCATATCAGAATAAATTATGATGGTAATGTATTAGAACCCATAGAATAAAGGGCTAGGGGCATGACTCAAGTGGTAGAGCACCTGCCTAGCAAGCACAAGGCCTTGAGTTCAAATCTAGTAATGAGAGAGAGAGAGAGAAAAGAACACATAGAATAAAATGTAAGTCCATAGTATTATGTTTAACTAAGTGGGGGAGAAAGGAAAGCTCCAATCCAAACAATACAGAAGTAGAAAATCACCAATTGGCAACTATAGTTATGACTGTTACAGGCAAGAACCTTCAATGGCTGCTGAAGCTATGGGTGAAAGTTTTATGAGAAACAGTCTCAAAATAAAATAGTGGAAAACTGAAGCAGCCAAAATGTGCATCAATAGAAGGAATACCTATAAGTGGCATAAATGAATACTATGGAGAAATTAAATAAAATGAAGTTTAACTTTATGTAATAACATATATTTCCAGGGCTGATAACCGAATTAAAATTACAAAGAGACACATATAGTAAGATCTTTTTTACATGCTTAAAGACCAAACCACAAAACAGTATTATATATGATCAAAAGGTACATGTCTACATGTGAGACTACAATGAAAACTATCTGGAAGGATATACCTCAAAATGGTAACAGAGGGACAAGGACACGGTATTAAATGAAACTCCCCTAAATTGTTCTAAGTTTTTATGAGGAGAATAAATTGGTATATTACTCACATAAATAAAGTAATTAGAAAAACATTTTTAAAGAAAAAAACAATGTAAATATTATGGCAGAGAATCAAAGCAATACTCAATCACTAAACTGAGTAGACCTGCAATTTCATACAGAGTGGTGACATTTAAGATTTCTCTCTATCAGCTGAAAATGAACCCATTTAAATGGATGTTTGATTAGACTACAATGTTAACTGAAAAAGGAACCAATCTCAGTCACCAAAAGCACTACTGAACTAAGTATTAACAGATAATACTACTAGAGGTAACAAATGATGACCTAAGCAATGGATAAAAACAAACTGGGTGTCATGGTATACACCTGTAATCCTAGTACTCAGAAGGCTGAAGCAGGAGGGTCACGAAGCTAAACTGGACTATGTAGTGAGACCCTGTCTCAAAAACAAACAACAAAAAAACCCCCAAATCAGAATCAATGGTTTTCCAAATTATTTGATAAAACAATCATAACCACATCTGAACTCTGATACACTTCCTGTCGCTTTCTTTTTCTAGTTCACTGTCATATGGAGGCATAAAATGAAGAAATAATTCAGGCATTATGGTACACGGCTGTAATCCCAACACTCAGAAGGCTGAGGCAGAAATATCAGGAGTTTCAAAACATACTGTCTTGAACATAATAACAAAATGAGGAAATAACAGTTGTTAGGTTGTCCACCAAACACAATTCATTAATCAATTTGGAAGTCTTTATTAGGGAATAAGAATGAGAATCATCCACAAAAATCACTCCCCTTTTAAGGGCAGGTTCATATGCCCCCTATAACTATTCTTATTAATCAATTCATTCAGCCAGCATTTCTCTCCAACCATCAGATTTAAGAACCAACATTTAACAAGTAACTATTTGTATAAAATACTATGCTAGTAGGGGAGGTGGCCCAAACAATGTATAACATGTGAGTAAATGTAAAAATGATAAAAGGAAAAAAAACCCCACTATGCTAGGTGTTAGAGATGAATCCGGTATAGAGAATACAGAGATGAGCAGGGTATAGATCTCTGCCCCAAAGAATTTTTACCTTTTTTCTTTTCTATTTTATACATTAATAGTACATAGAGGTTTCATTGTGAAAATTCCATAGATGTGTACACAGATTAAAAATACTAGCACAGCTTGCTCTTTGACCAGAGTGAATGTCTCTTTCCCCAAACAAACAAAAAAAAAATCAGAAATTCACTAATCACTTTCTCATCAACTCTTCAGGGGTTTACTGATGGCCATATAACAATTAGCTTAATAAAGTGAGGGATATTTTGCAATGGCAAAACTTAGGAAAGAGAAATTCAACTTCTAGTAATGATCCTATGAAACCAACTTTCCCACAGATACCAACTAAAAGTGCCAGGCAAGTACCAAAACAAAACAAAACAACTGCCTAGCAGAAACTAGTAGGAAGGTACAATTGAAATTGAGGGAAGACAGTGGGTGAGTTTGTCATTTTTACAGCTTCCATCTGAGGGATGGCCCAGTAACAACTAAAACTCAGAAGGAAACCCACATTCTCATAAGATTGAAGAATCAGAAGGAGTTTAGTGGAACCAGAGCATGAGGAAAGGAAAAGAAAAACAGCATAGAGGAAATCCCAAATCATGCATATAAATTCTATGTAAATCTTTGCCTGACCCCAGAACCAAGCATACCACAGACAGATGCCTAGCATCTCATTTAAGGCTAAATGAACTGAACAAAGATTAGATCTTCTGCCCATTTATGGGGAAAACAGAGTTTGGACTTCAGTCAAGTAAATTACCTACTACAATAAATATATCTATATTCACTAGAAGAATATAATATGACCCAGAGTGTTAATATAGCAGTCATAATATTTAGTATAAAATAGATTATTAGATCTATGAAGAAATGGAAAAATGAGAACCATACTTCATGAAAACCAACTCTCACTATGACCTAGATGCTACAAATAACAGACAAGGATTTTAAAGGAACTCATGGACATACAGGAAGATATGCTCATAATGAAAAAAAATTAAAAGAAAATGCAGTAGAAATGAGGCAGGTTGAACCACTCCATAATCCCACATTCACTGGTGGCCGGGTGCCTAATCTACCTGCAGGAGTAGCAATAGAATGCAGGCATGCCAAGTCACATCATACCCTATACCTACTGACAGTAAGAGGTCACTGCAGTGCAACACAACATGGGTGGGCCACCCCACACCACACCTCACATCTGGTGGTAGCACTTAGCACAATCTTATCTTTAAAGCAGCAACCTGTCTGTCACAAAGCCTGAACACTACACTGCACCACACACCACAGGCAATAGGACAAATCTGCATGCAGCAACAGCTACAGTGGGCAAAAAGGCTTGAATACACAGAGCAGCAACAACCTGACTCATCTCACCCATCACATATAATAGCAGCAATGATATTTATCTGCAGATAGGAGCAGCAGTCTAACCCATTAGGTCTAACACTTGCCAGCAGGTACAGGGTTGATTTTCCCACAAAAGTAGTAACAAGGGAACCAAGGCACATTGATATATCCTCATACAACACCATGCAATAGCAGTTGTGGGTTTCCACCCAAACAGGTGGTGCCAGCAGGCCTACTATTTCCTGGTCCTTCATTTAGCAACAGACAGTGAGTAAGGGCCAGCATCTGCCACTCCTCCCTTCAATAGCACAGAGCCTCTCAGACCTAGGAAACTCATGGTGCTCCACCAAAAACAGGAAAAGACACACACCAGCAATCTAGGGCACTATTTTCTAGTCATCTACCCAGTAGCAGAGAGCTGTGTAGACCCCATAATTCCTGGCCTTCTTTCCAGCAGTAGGCAGTGGCCAGGTAAGTATTTCCATACCCTGCTAGCTCCAGCAGAAATAAAGGGCAAAATCATCCCCTATCCCTCATCTAACAACATTTGGCAACACAGAGAAACACCTTTTACCTCTATAGGTAGCACCAACAGAGACCCAATGAGAGATAAACTGGAACCAGAACACCAAGCAGAAAGAGATAAAGGTTAAAACAGAAGATTTAAATATGATATTCAAATATAATATTCAAAATGTCTAAGATACAATAAAACCATCTGTCACACTAGAATAAAAATCACAACCCAAATGAGAAAAGACAATCAAATCACACTAGGACAATCAAATTCACCAGGATGAACCGGATGTTGGATTCATCTGAGAAAGATTTTAAAGCAGTTATCATAAAAAAGAGCCTCACTGAGCAATTATAATTTTCTGAAAACGAATTTACAAAATAGAAAATTTCAGGAAATAAATATAACTTTAAAAAAAGCATGGGGTTAAAAAAAAAAAAGCATGGGGTAAGGGCATAATTCCAGTGGTATCACACTTGCCTAGCATATGCAAAGCCCTGGGTTCAATTCCCAGGACTACTAAAACACCCATTGAAATTATAGATCTGAAAAATAAAATAACCTGCCAGATGCTGGTGGCTCATGCTTATAGTCCTAGTTACCCAGAAAGCAGAGATCAGGAGGATCATAGTTCAAAGCCAGCCTCGGCAAATAGTTCATGAGACCCTATCTTGAAAATACCCAACACAAAAACACGGCTGTTGCTAGGCATGTCTGCCTAGCAAGCATGAGGCCCTGAGTAAAAACCCCAGTACGGTCAAAAAAAGAAAAAAAAACTAGCAGAGGGGCTAAATAATACACTAGAGATGAAAAAAAAACAAATTTCATGAACTTGTGGACAAATTAATAAAAATGTACTTAGTTTGAATATGGAACCAGTCTAGGTGCCCATCAATTTGCTGAATGGATAAAGAAAATGTGACATACACACACAATGGAATATTATCAAGTTATGTCATTTGAAGGAAAACGGATGGAACTGTAAATACCATGTTAAGCAAAATAAGCTAGACCGAGATGCAAAATCTAGATCTAAAAGAAAAAATGAAAGAGTATAAAACAGGGGAACTGTTTTGGGTTGGAATCCAGGAGGAGGGTGAAAGGAGAGAGTGAGGGTAGTAAATATGATTGAAGTACTTCACACACATGTATGAAAATAATGAAATGCACTAAAAATTGTTTTTAAAAGGGGGAAGGGGAATAAGAACAAATAATAGAGGGATGAATTTGATCAAAGTACATTATACGCACATATGGAAATATCAAAATGAAACTTCCTTATAAACTAATAAATGTTAATAAAAACAAATTTACTTAGTTCAAGGCCAGGCATGGTGGTACACATCTGTAATCCCAACACTTAGGAGACTGAGGCAGGAGGATCACAAGTCTGAGGCCAGCCTGGGCTACACAGAGAGACACTGATGGAGGGAGGGAGGGAGGGAGGGGGGAGGAAAAGAGGGAGGGAAGGAAGGAAGGAAGGAATGAAGGAAGTTACTGAATTTGAATAGACAGAAAGGGAATAAACATAAATAACAAGGCATCTAATGGGGGGGCAATAAAAAAGATCAAAAAAGCACACGGGCTGGGGATGTAAATTAGTGGTACAGCACTTGGATAAACACATGCTAGTTTCTGGGGATCCTGGTGGGTTCCTGGTGGGATCCCCAGAAACTAGAAAAAAAAGCATACAATCAGATAATCGAAAGAGATGATAAAAAATGTGGAACTGAGTAAATATTCAAAATGGTAATGGTTGGAAGCATCCCAAACTTGGCTAAAGATATAAAACAACATATTCATGAGATTCAATGAACCCAAAAAAGGGTAAGCCCAAAGAAATCCATGCTAAGATCCATCAAAATTACATTTCTGAAAGCTAAAAACAAAACAAAACAAAAGTTTAACAGCAACTAAGAAGAAATGACACATTCTTGATAAGGGAATATCAGTTTTAATGACAGGAAATATCTCATCTGAAAATATGGAGATCAGAAGGAAGTGGCACATTTTCCAAGTGCTGCAAGAAAACAACTGTTAACTAAAAAAAATCTGTATCTAGCAAGACATAAGGAAAAATGATATATTCTGATGAAAGAAAACTAGGAGCTGTCTTTCTCAGATCTATTAAAGAACAACTAAAGGAAGCTCTCCAAAGAGAAAGGAAATAATAGAAGAATGTTTATATTCAGAAGGGAAACAAAAATGCAATGGGCAAAAAATAAGGGTAAACACACTATTCTCCTTGTGAATATTTTACATCATATTTAATGGCTGAGACATAATTTATAACAACATTGATTATAGTGCACAATATACGTAGAGGAAATATTTGAGACAACTATGTTGAAAAAGTGGGAGCAATAAAGAGACTTAAATAGAAATAAGATTTCAATGCTTCACCTGAAATAACAAAATGTCAATGTCAATAAGGTAGGATAAGATTTCACAGTACCACAAAGCAACCACCAAGAAAACTACACAGAATAATCATAACCAAAACAGTATAAATAAAACAAGAAAAAAAAATCTTTAAAATTTCAAGTAATCCACAGGCAGACAAGAAAGGAGAAACAGGAAAGAGAAACATAGAAAAAGAAACCAAATTCTAAGATGTCAGACTTAAGTCCTAACATATCAATACTTATTTCAAATGCAAATGGTCTAAATATACAAATTAAGAGACACTGGCAGGCAGAATGGCCAAAAAACGTATGTTTTTATAAGAAACTCACTTCAAACACGAGATAGTTTGAAAGAATGGAAATGATGTATCATGCTGACATTAATCAAAAGAAAGCAAGAATGGATTATAATATCAGGTAAAGTAGACTTCATAAGAAAGAAAATTACTAGGGTTGAAAAGAACATAATATAACGGACATCACTCCACCATCTTGTAGATGTACCAAACAACACAGCTTCAAAACAGATGAGAAAAAAATGTCTAAGCTAAAAGGAGAAATACATAAATCCACACTTTTACTTAGGAATCTCAATACCCTACTCTCAGCACCTGATAGAATCTCTAAATAGAAAATTAGTAAAGATATAGAAGAAGTGAACTACAGACTAATGTCTAATGAACTTAAGATTCAAAACTCTTTTAGATATTAGTAAATTAAAACCAATGGTATATACATATATTATGACCAAATGAGTTTATTCCAAGGATGCAAGGCTGTTTTAATATTTGCAATCAATGTAATCTACTATATATCAACAAGTAAAAATTATATCATATTTTAATTAATACAGAAAAGGCATTTGAAAATGGCAAGAATCTATTCACGATAAAAATTCTCAATGCAGGCTGGGAGTACTTGATAAAGACCATCAGTGAAAAATTTATAGCTTATATCATATGTAGGAGTGAAAGACTTGATGTTTTTCCCCTAAGACTGGGATCAAAACAAGGATTCATTCTCACCATTTTTACTCAGCACAGTACTGGACATTTTAAGCCACTACAGTAAATGGAAAATGTAAGAAATGAAACAGCATACAAATTCTAAAGGAAGCAAATAAATTGTCTCTACTTTGGAAATTCCATGATTGCCTACATTTAAAATGTCCCAGGAATTCTACCAAAAAAACCCAAAGCAGAACAAAACAAAACAAAACAAACAAACAAAAAAACCGAAGACCACCTCTCCTAGAGCTAATAAGCAAATTCAGCAAGGTCACAGAATTCAAGATAAGCAACAGAAACAAATCAATCACATGTCTATAAACTAAAACAGAACATAAGAAAACTAACATAAAATACAATTTATAATACTTCTAAGGAAAATAAAATACTTGGGCATAAACTTGGCAAACTATGTTCAGGATCTGTATATTCAAAATTATAAAACACTGATGAAAAAAATAAAAAAAGACCTAAATAGATGGAGCAATGTATCATGTTTATGAACTTGAAAAGTCAACATAGTAGAGTCAATTCTCTCCAATTTTACATATAGGACTAATGCAATTTTTACCAAAATTCCAGCAAGGTTTTTAGTGGACACAGAGAAGCTTATTCTAAAATTTATACAGAAAGATAAAAGTTCAAGAATAGCTAAAACAATGTTTAAATAAAATGAAATAAGGGGGAACAGGTGAGGTGGTACATGTCTGTAATCCCAGTTACACAGAAGGTAGAGAAGGGAGGATTACAGTTTGAGGCCAGCCCAGGCACACACACACACACACACACACACACACACACACACACACACAAGTGAGACCCTATCTCAAAAAAACAACCCAGGTTGGGGGTGTGGCTCAAGTGGTAGAGTGAGTGCATAGTAAATATGAGGCCTGAGTTCAAAACTTATATACCACACACATAAAAAAAAAAGGCAGAATGCCTGCCTAGCAAGCGTGAGGCTCTGAGTTCTGAGCCAGGTATGCTGTCACATGCTGTAGGCAAAAAGTGAGATCTACCTGAAAAATAAACTAAAAGGCAAAGAGGGCTGGGGTACAGCGCTTGCCTAGCCATGAGTTCAAACCCTAGTCCTGCAAAAAACAAAAGCAAACCAAAAAATGAATGAAGTGGGAGAAGTTGCTCTATTCAATATTAAGGCTTTCTGTACGGCTACAGTACTCAAGACTGTGTAATGAACAGAGCAAAAGATACATAAACAAATTAATAGAGAATCTATAAAAATGATCTACACAAACATATCCAACTTATTTTTGATAAAAATGTGAAAGCAATTAAATGGAAGGAGGACAGACTTCTCAACAAATGTTGCTAGGGCAAGTGAACATCTACAGGCAAAATAACCTGAAAAACCCTCAGTCTAGACTTCAGTAACTTATACAAAAATGAATATAGGGGGTTGGGGTAGAAGAGCGCTTGCCTGATAATTGCAAGGCCCTGAGTTCGGTCCCCCGCACCGAAAAGAAAAGAAAAATGAACATAGATCAAAGACTAAAATTAAAATTGTAAAAAAAATGTTTAGGAAAAATAATAGAGGAGAAAATCAGGATCTAAGGCAAGGCAAAGCAAAGCGTTCTTAGGTTTCCTACCACAAAGGCCAATCAAGGGCAGGTAGAATGGCTCAAGTGATAGAGCACCTGCCTACGAAGTGTGAGATCCCGAGTTCAAACCACTAGTACCACCACCACCAAAAAAAAAAAAAAAAAAACCCCAATCAATAAAAAAAGCACTGAACCTCATCAAAAGTTACAGTTTTTACTCTTTATAACTTCTTGAAAAATGCATGTTTATATAAGGCAAAAATTATAACACTGCATTGTGTGGTTTGTCATGTATGCACAGGTGATATATATATATAACAAGTTGTTATGTATGCACAGGTGATATATATATATAACAAATATAGTTTAAAGCCTGGAGGAAATAATGGCTGTATGGTTCTTACATTTTATGACACAATAAATACAATATAAAATCTATGTAGAAACTGTGGAGAATTAGGAATGTAAATTAAAATTAACATTAAAATCCTAACAGCGAATATACAAAAAATACTAGAGACAAGAAATTTTTGAGTGTTGTGGAAATATATGTTATCTTGATTATGGCATATATGTCAACTTTTTAAACTGCATGTTATAAATATATGCAGTTTATATTATGTACTTTATACTAAATAGGATTGCAATTATACTAATAGGATGGCTTAAAAATGGAAAAGAAATCTGCAAATAACATTATACTTAATAGTTAAAGGCAAAGCTTTCTTGATAAGATCAAGAACAATAAAAGAGTATCTTCTCTCACCTACTATAGGATACTGTACTTGAAGTTCCAGCTGGACAATTAGAAAGAAAAAGAGAAAAATGATAGCCAGTGTGGAGGTACAGGCCTGTAATTTCAGTTACTCAGGAAGTGGAGACAGCAGGGTTGCACTTAGAAGCTAATCTGGGCAAAGTCAGCTCTAGACCCTATCTGAAAAACAAACTAAAAGCGAAATGATTAGGAGTGTCACTCAAGTGGTATAACACTTGCCCAGCATGTCTCAGGCCCTGAGTTCAATTCTGATAACCATACACAGACACACACAAACTATAAAGAAAACATTAAAACTATCTCAACTTCCAGATGACATGATCTTATTATAGAAAAAAATCTAAGGAATTCATAGAAAACCTATTAGAACTAATAAATAAATCTAGCAAAGTTGAAAGATACAAGAGAGTAACACATAAAAATCAACTGTATAGTATACGTAAACAATGAAAGGTTCAAAGAGGAAATTAAGGAAACAATTTTAACTGGGCGTGATGGCACTCACCTATAACCCCAGCTACTTGGGAGGTAGAGGCAGGAGACTGAGTTCCAGGCCACCCTGGGCTACACAGCATATTTGAGGCCAGCCTAGGCAACTTAGCAAGACACTGTCTCAAAATAAAAAAGGGCTAGGATATGGCTTAGTGATAGAGTAGTGCTTGCTGAGCATGTGCAAGGCCCTGAGTTCAATCCCCACTACCAAAAGAAGGAAAAATATTGCATTTACAATAACATTAGGAAAAAAATAACCGCAGAATAAAACAACAACAAAAAATACCCCTTGGAAAAATAAGGAGATATGATTTGCTGAAAACTGTAAAATACTGCCGAAATGAAAGAACACCTAAATTTTCCCAGGTTTATAGATATATAATGGAGAAAAAATTGTGTACATTCAAGATGCACAATATGCTGGGCATTGCTGTACATACCTGTAAACCCAGCACGTGGGAGGCTAAGGCAGAAGGATCATGATGTTTGTGGCTACCCTGGGCTTTGTACACAGTGAGTTCCAGGCCAACCTAAGCTTTATACTGACACCCATTTTAAAATTATTTTATTATATTTTTATTTTCTCAGAGTAAATTGATTTTAGTATGTGTAGAAAGATGAGATACATGTTTCTGGAGATACATCTATAAATATAAATATATTGCTAAAACAGTAAGTACATAGCATTTCCCACCAAATCACCTTGGTGCTATGAGGCCAAATGAATTAACATTCCCACACCATTCTACTCAGGTAATGAAGAAGTGAATGGACTGCAATTTATAGTTATATTGTGTAGCTGTCACTGAAGACGGAATGCAGCCATATATAAATGTATACGTTGTTTATTTCCTTAAAATGCCACCTCTGATGAATATTAGGTTCATTCCATCTTACTGTTACTTGAGCTGAATTAAAATGGCAAAATTTCATGAATTGTTCCATGAATGGCAAAACTAAACATCTCTTAAAATTAAAAAAGTAAAGTTAATTGACAAACATGAATTTAAAGTAGTAAGAAGAGTTTGTGGGTTTATATTACAGGCTAAATGATAAACTGAGATAGACATTACCTTAAAGATAAAATGTTCCAGTGCATGTGACTTGAGGTGAAGATTTTCAAGATAGTCATTTATTTGTACCTTAAATCTAATTTATAGTGAAACTGCTAAAGTGATTATGTATTTGATGCCCATGGTGCTAGAAATGGGAAAGACCATTTCCCCTGAAAGAACTTCTCAGAAGAGCATCACAAACCTCAGTTTCCATCTAGTACATAACTTCTTGGTATATCTGAATTTTAGGCTACCATATCAAAAATACAAACTTATTTCCTAACCAGGAAATTATAAGGGAAGGTATCTAAAACACTATAAAACTTAAATGTTTATTTTGGGGAGGGGTATAAAACACAATCTAAATTCATGAGAATATACTGTTTTCACTGCTAAGCAAAATTATTTAGATGACTAATATATTTCTTCTACATGTAAAGAGCTATAGATTAGAAAAAATTCAGTTTCTAGTAGAATAAAACCATGATTGTAAGATAAATTAAGAGGAACAGCACACTGTCAGTTGTCTGTACTGTGACTATTCAGACTCTTCTATCTTACTAAAATTATTTTAAAAGTACAAACATGATGACTTGATAAGCATTCCCACAACAACTTCATTATTAAAATCAACACATCCATTACCACACATTGTTTACCAAGTGGGGGACAATATCTACTCTCTTAGTGAATTTCGAATAAACAATACAATATTTTAACTATATAGTCATCATGCTGTAGATCCCTAGAATTTATTGATCTTCTAACTAAAGGTTTGTACCCTTTCACCAACATCTCTCCAGTTTCCCCACCACTCAGTCCTTCTCTCTGTTTATATCACCACTCATTATATCTCTCTGTTTATATCAGATTGACTTTGTTAGATTTCAATATGTACATGAGATCACACAATATTTGTCTGGCTTATTTCACTTAGCATAATGTTCTTCACATTTATCTATGTTGCCACAAATTGGCAGGATTTACCTTTTTATGGATGAATACTATTTCACTGCATATGTATGCCCATACCACAAACATTTTCTTTATCTATACATCCATTAACAGTCACTCAAATTGTTTCTTTATCTTGGCAATTATAAATAATCCTGCAATGAACATGATGGTGATGATATCTCTTTGAGATATTGATTCTATTTCCTTTGTATATATGCCCAGAAGAGAGATGGCTAGATTATATGGTAGTTCCATTTTTGAATCTTTGAGGAGTCTTCATACTATTTTCCATAATGGCTGTCCCAATTTATATTCCTATCAAGACTATACAAGGGTTTTGTTTTCTCCACACCCTCACCAGTGCTTGTTACCTCGTCTTTTTTTGTAATAGCTATTCTAACAGGTGTGAGGTCATATCTCATAGTATTTTTTTATTTTCATTTCCCTGGTGATTAGTGGTAGTGGGTATGTTTTCATGTACTTTTGACCATTTTGTTGTCTTTGGAGAAATATTTAAGTCCTTTGCCCAATTTTTAATCTAATGAATAAGAATCCAATACTTGTAGACTGAAGACTTGACATTATTAAGAGATAATGCTACTCTAAGCAATAAATAGAGTTTACACAATCCCTATCAAAATCTATGTTTTTACAAAAACTGACAAGCTGATCCTAAAATTCATGTAGAAATGAAAGGGACCCAAAACAGCCAAGTTAACCTTGAAAAAAGAAAACAAAGTTAGAAGACTTATGCTTTTATGGTCAATTGATTTTCAGTCATGGTGCAAAGTCTATTGAATGGGTGAAAAAATGTTTCGAATAAATGGCGCTGGGAAAATGAGATAGCCACATGAAAAAGAATTACTATAAAAATTAAGCCAAAGCAGATCAAAGACCTAAATTTAAAAGCAAAAATTCAAAATTCTTCAAAGAAAACACAGGGTGAAATCTTTATGACTTTGGATTAGGCAGTAGTTTTTTAAGACACTAATAGCAATCAAAGAAAATACACATAAATTAGACTTTCTCAAATTAAAAGAAATTATACCACAAAGGCCACCATCAAGAAAGTGAAAAAAGAAGCTGAACATGTGGGTACATGCCTATAATCCCAGCTATTTGGGAGGTGGGGATCAAGAGGCCATTCCAGGCCATTCAAGGCCATTTCAAGGCCAGCCAAAGTGGGAAAAATTAGTGAGACCCCCATCTCAAAAAATAAGCCAGGGATGGTGGCTTACAACTGTAATCCAAGCTATGCAGGAGGCAGAGGTAGGAGGATCACAGCTTGAGGCCATCATCAAGCAAAAAGCAAGATCCTATCTGAAAAATAACTAAAGTAAAAATGTCTGGGAACATGACTCAATTGGTAAAGGCCTACCTAGCAAGAAAGAGACCCTTACTCCAAACCCCAGTACCACCAAAAAAAAAAAAACAGGAAGGAAAAGAAAAAAGGGAAAGAAGGAAGGGAGGGAGGGGAGAAAAGAAAAAAGTGAAAAGATCTGGGAATGCTGGTGCATACCTGAAATCCCAGCACTCAGGAAGCTGAGGCAGGTGGATCACAAGTTTGAGGTCAGCCTGGGTTACATAATGAGACCCTTTCTAAAAAGAAATAAAAGTAAAAAGACCCAAAGAGTGGGAGAAAGTATCTTTAACTCATGTAAGTGATAAGGGTCTAGTATCCAGAATATATAACTCAGCAACTAAAAAAATACATATATAACTAAAAAAACAAAATATATACAACAGAATATGTAACTCAACAACTAAAAAAATTAAGATAGGAAAGCAATCTCTCCAAAAATATTTAAAAGAACATAAACAAAGGCCTAAAAGCATATGGAAAGATGGTCAACACAAGAAATCTTCAGGGAAATGCAAATCAAAACTTTTCACAATCACTAAGATGGCTACAATCAAAGAACAGATGACAAGTTTGGTAGGAATGTGCAGACAGCAAAGTCTTTTCAACAAATAGAGCTGAAACAATGGGCTATTCATATATTTAAAAGACCCTTAGCTTTCTATTTCACATCATTTATAAAAATTAATTCAAGATGGACCACAGACATGAACATATGACAAAAGATCATAAAAACAATGAGAGTATCTTTGTAACTTGGGTGCAGGCAAATGCTTAGGCCACAAAATAATAATAACCACAGTGGCAATTTCTGATGAATTAGACTTGCTCAAAATTAAATAGTTTGGGTTGGAGGCATAGCTCAAGTGGTAGAATACCTGCCCTGAGTTCAAACTCAAGTACCATAAGAAAAAATTAAATAATTTGTCTCATCAAGTGAGGAAATCTCATACATTGCTGGTATTTGTGTAAAATAATACAGTCAAATGGGAAAACGGTCAATTTCTTTAAAAGTAAAAAAGAAAAATCCTTATTCTACGACCCAGAAATTCTGTTCCTAGGTATTATATAAGAGAAGTGAAAATTTATATGCAAACAGGCACCAGTGACCCACACCTGTAATCCTAGCTACTCAGGAGGCAGAGATTAGGAGGATCGTGGTTCAAAGCCATCCCAGGCAAATAGTTCACAAGATCCTAGCTTGAAAAAACCTACCACAAAAAAGGGCTGGCGGAGTAGCTCAAAGTGTAGGTCATGAGTTCAAACCCCAGTACCATGAAAAAAATATTTTTAAAAAGAAAAAGAAAATATATCCACAAAAAGACATAAAAGAATGTTCAAAGCAGTTTTATTCATAACAGCCAAAAACTAAGGGCTCAGTGCATAGCTCAACCAGTAGAGCACATGCCTCTCAAGCATAAGGCCCTGAGTTCAAACACTAGTACAGTCAAAAACAAATTGATGCCTAATAGTTGAAAACTAGAAAGCACTCAGGTGTTCATGAATGGTAGAATGGATAAACACATTTGATATATTCATAAAATAGTATATTACTCAGCAGTAAAACAGAGTGAGCTATTGATACACACAACATGGTTCAATACCAAAAACATGCTCAATGAGAGAAACCTTATCCAAGAGTATATATTGTATGATTCCATTTACACGAATGCCCAGAACAGACTAAACTAATCTATGGGGTTTTTTTTTTGGAGGTGAAATTAATTCTAATAATGTTTTATTTAAGACAATATTTTTTACAAATAAATATAAAAGTTGTTAATGAGCTACTTTACATTCTTTTGTTCATACTGATTCTTTGAAATCACTGCATATATTATACTTACAACTGTCAAAGGTGCAAATTACGATTTAGTTTAAAGGTCTTTTTTTTCTTTATTCATTTATTCATATGTGCGTACATTGGGTCATCTCTCCCCCATCCCTCCACCCCCTTTCTCTCCCCCTCACTCCCCTTGCTTCCAGGCAGAACCTGTTCTGCCCTTTTCTCCAATTTTGTTGAAGAGTAGACATAAGCAATAATGAGAAAGACAGCATTTTTGCTAGTTGAGATAAGGATAGCTATACAGACAGTATAAAAAAAAGTCAAGTTTTGACATTGGCATAGTGTAGGGAGAACTTACTAGGGAGAGGCATGAGAGAACTTTTTGGAGTAATAGCAATATTCTGTATCAGGTGGGCAAGCTATAGTCTGCAGGAGACAAATCTGGTGCCCACCTGGTTTGTCAACAGTTTTATTGCAACACAGTCATGACTATTTGTTTACAAATTATCTATGCTTACTTTCATGCATACAATACAGTTGCATGACTGAAACACAGATTTTATTGCAAACACCCATATCCTGACAATGGTTTTAGGTTGCACAGGTGAAAGCATTTGTCAAAACTCATAAATTTAAACAATAAACATAAACATTGAGTTCTAGTCAAGGTTATGTATACTAAAGTATTATGAATGAAGTATACTGATGTCAGAAAATTACTTTAGCTTTTAAATGCATCAGGAAGTAAAATGGATTATTATGTGACAACACAACACATTACATTGTTAATATTTTGTATTAGGTGGGTAAGCTACAGCCTGCAGACCAAATCTAAATATCAAAATAGATAGGTGAAAATAGTGAAAGCTAACTGTAAAATCTAGGTGTTAGGTATACGGGCATTCATGCTACAATATGTTTCAATTATTCTGTGCCTTTGAAAGTTGTCAAATAAGATACTGGGGAAAATTTTAATTAGGTAAGAGGAGTATACAACACATGCAATCTGCCTACAGAAATGTATATTCTAATCCAAAATTCTTTATTACCTGGGCACTGGTGGCTCACACCTGTAATCCTAGCTACTTGGGAGGCTGAGGTTGAGAGGACTGCAGTCCAGGCCGGCCTGGGCAAAAAGTAAGACCTTATCTTCAAAATAACCAGAGTGAAAAGGGCTGGTAACATGGCTCAAGTGGTAGAGTGGCTGCCTACCAAGCACAAAGTCCTGCGTTCAAACCCTAATACCACCAAGAAAAAAAAGTGTTTTGTGAAACACTTTTAAAGTAATAAATCCTGGAATAGTATGCCCTGTAAAGAAACTTCAACTGCAAAGATATTTATCGCTAAGTCTTGTTAGGAGTCAGCTCGCACGTAATGGAATCATTATAATTTATGCCCTTGATGATAGAGAATTTTATAAAACACATAATACTTGAGGTAACAACTGTTTGGAATAGTAATTTATCATCACTAGAAAATAACTCTTACAGCACACAGCACATCTTTTATCTGTGGGCCTCAAAGCATTTTATTAGCCAAACTCAAGAGTCTTTCAGATATACCTAATGCAGAGCAGAAGACAAAAAAAAAAAAAAAACATTAATCAGATTCTCTGTTCTTTGCTTCAACTAATTAAGTCAATTCCCTGAGTTAACTAAATTTCACTGAAGTCATCATTTCCTTTTTCTCCAACTCTGGAAAGGAGGATAACTATCTAACTAAGGAGCTGTGTAGGGTAACAACTGAGTTCACAGCCTCTGGAGGCAGGAAATGAGTTTAAATGGTGGCTTTCCTTTAGGACACTGGTAAAGTTACTTAACCTCTCTGGATCTCACCTTTCTTACCTGTAAAACAGGATAATGATAGAACTCAAAGCACTGATATAAGGGGAATACATATAATGCCTTTAGAATAACATTTGGGAGACCGGAGATATAGCTCAGTGATAGAACACTTGCCTAGAACACATGAGGACCTGGGTTCCATCCCCAGTACAGCAAAAAAAAAAAAAAAATAGCGTTTGAGACATACAATTCCTTGATTGTGTTAATTACAAGCTCACAAAGGCAAGTGATTTTTTATAAATGTAGAATAAGAGAACCACAGGCTCCTGACATTTTAGGACCAAAAGGTCTTGGAAAGCTATACTAGCCTTCTGCTGTAAACTTCAAACATGCCAGATACTTTCCTCCCTTAGGGCCTTTGCATTCATTATAGCTTCTGCCTGAAATTTGCATTGCTGACTCTCTCATCTATTTCCAGTGCTCGATCAAATGTCACCTTCTCTGATGACCACCTTCTTTAAAACTACAACCTACTTTCCAACTTCTACTCTACATTTTCCCTCAGAGAATACTGTACCCATCTTGTATAATTTAATTTTTATCATGGTTATTGACTGTCTTTCCCACAATAAAACTCATTAACAGAGAGGATTCTTACATTTTATTCACTTATAAATCCCAAATAGGTGCTTGAATTTTTTTCTTGTAATCTTGTCTAATCTTTTCAGTTTGAAGAGGAGGAAACTTAGAAGCTAAGAGTTGACTCAGGGCCTTCCAGTGAATAAGTAAATGAGTCAGAAACAAGGATCATGACTCCCAGTCCAGTGCTCTTTCAACTATAGCTTACTATCTCAGAAAAAAAAATCACAATTATCCACGTTTTCCCCCAGGAGTATTTACCTTAGGAATTTCTTGGCCTTGCAAATGCTGCTGTGTCTGTAACATAGAAATGCTCTGACAGGCAGTGGAAGCCTTTACTGGAATGCTTAGTGTCAGAAGATGAGCAGATGATGGCTGATTTGGAAGGGCTATTCCAGAGTTTTGATAGAGGGTCTGCTGTTGTAATTGTGGTTCTAATGACCCGGAAACGGATGCTAAGCTAGAAGATGGCTGCCACTGTGGCTGGCCAGAAGACTGCTGCTGGATGCATGCTGGCTGGTGCTGTACTAGTTTTCTCTGCAGGGGAAAATTTTGACTATTGTCTAATAACTGAAGCACTTGAGGCTGCTCTAAAGGTTGTATTACATATTGCTGTTCTACTGCCACTGGTTGCAACTGTTCTTGCAAGGGAGGCACAATCTGGACCATGTTTGGAATGGTCTTAGGAATACCTGGAAATGGCTGAACTTGGTTAGATGTCTGTGAATCGGGTACCTCCTGCAGAGCAGCAGCATGTTGGCTATACAAAGACTGCGGTTGACTTACGGAACCTTCTTGAGTAGGCAACTGATGAATTTTCTGTGCTTGTCTATGAGAAGAATGAGTCATCTGCTGATGCTGAATGAAAGCTGAGTGAGAAACCTGGCTTGGTGTTAGTTGTGACTGGGAAAATTGTGCTGAGAAATGAGGGGGCTGTATCTGGGCCTGTGAAGAGGTCTGCTGAATGAAGGACATGTGCCCAGGGTGTTGAAGTTGTCCTTCCACTGCCCTCTGAAATGTAATATTAGTTGACTGGGCCTGAGTTTTCAGCTGCTGGTGTCCAAAACTGACATTTGCTTGGGATGGAGACACTGAATTCTGGACACTAAATAAAGGCTCAACAGAACATGTCTGTGTATCTAAGGTTGGTGTTAAATACATCTTTTGCTCTGACAATAAAGATGTACTACCTTGGGGTTGTGTCAAATAGGCTTGCTGCTCAGAAGTCCATGCTACATAAGGTGGTACAGAGTATAACTTCTGACCTGCAGAGTTTGTAATGTGTACTTGCTTGCTATCAGGAGGGTTTACTGTGTATACTTGCTGGGCTATGAAGGCTGCCTGTCCAGTTGTCTGGATGGTATAAGCAGTTTGTCCTGGGTAAGAGACATGTTCAAGAGGCAGTGCCTGAGAAGCAGACAGATCCATACATTGTACAGGGTAAGCAGACTGGATCGCATATGCTGGTTGGTCTGGAAAAGGTGACTGAACAAGAGGTTGCACTACATAAGCGGGATGCCCTTGGGCCTGTGCCAAATGAGAGGATTGTGCTGCAGGTGGAACTGGATAAGAAGTCTGCATGGAATAGGTTGGCTGTGATCCTGGTGGTTGTACAGTGTTAAGTGGATGCTCCGGGGCTAGCAGTAAAGAAGTAGGTTGTGCTGGAGCCTGGATTGGGGAAGTTTGTTCCTGGGGATATATCACAAAGGGCAGCTGCTGAGGAGCCTTCAGTGGGAAAAATGGTAGTTCTGCAGGCGGCTCTGGATAAGTGTATTGAACAGAGTAAAATGGCCATTCCCAGGGCTGAATCACACTTTCAGTACCACCCTTTGGTTGCTTCTGACTTACAAGAGCTTCAGACTCTTGTAGAATATAATCCTGCTGAACATTTTTCTGTGGTGCTGCTATAATCTTAGGTTGTAAAAATAATGGCTGCTGCTGAATAGAGGCTTGGAAGCAAGGCTCCTTCAAATGTATGATCTGGCTTTGTGGCATTGAAGAACCTGAAGTTATAGACTCCTGATACACCACTGAATATGGCTGTGATACTGAGTGAATCTTTTGTGAAGGCTGATGGGCCCCTGAATGCCCCCTGATGGAATTAGAAGGGAGCTGAGCTGTAGCAGCAGCATTCTGTGCACTGCTCACATATTGGGCAGAAGAATGATTCAACAAAGCTTGAAAATGATTAACCGGAAAGAAACTAGAAGTCTGATTGGCATCTGGTGTTTTGGTTAATGCCTGATTCCCATTTCTGGGGCCAGGCTCAAATTGAAGACCAACTGTTGGATGCTGGGAAGTCATCTGTGAAGCAGGCAATATCTGAGGAGAAACTGCAGAAAATATTGGTTGTGGAACTCCAGTAACTGACAAGTCTAAAATCATGGATTGGGCTGAAGTTTGTCCGTGTGCTCCAAGGGCCAGCTGTAGTTCCTGGTACTGATGCAAGGAAAATTCAAATTATAAATGCATATACCATGCCCAGTTAAATGGGACTGTTCCAAACAGACTGGTAAAATAATGTTATATTTTCATCAACTTATCTAAAAGGTGCTAGGTATAGCCTTAGTCCAATAAACATCAATGGCTAAATGTTAGTTGAGTACATGAAGGGGCTGAGAGCAGTCCCAGCAGAACACTGTTCATAGCTTCTCAGTTATTGTACTTACCACATAACTCATTCAAGCCTGGCAGAGACTCAGAATAACTACGTGTGACACCTTCACACACAAGACAGTCAAAGTTCCAAGAGAAAACTCAAAGGATTCCAATATCATAACTAAAATGAATGGAAGTGCTCTCTCAAAAAGACAGGAGCAAGTTGATTGAAATAAATATAGATTGGCTGTGATAACTCCTCAAGCTTGTGCTACCATGGGCATAAAACCAAACTGTTAAAGTGGTTGCTTAGGTGGGTCTTATGTAATATTTGAAAAGGACCGACTATAAAAAAGTATGTATACAATGCATCTGTGTCTATAATAAAATTAAATGTGTACACAGAGAAAAGACAAATCTAGAGGCTATATCCTCAAGCATAAATAATAAGTTCTCTCTACATGTAGGGATAATAGGTGATTTCACTTTCTTCTTTATAATTTTATAAGCATCATTTTTGTTTGCTTTTTGTTTGGGTGTTTTCTGGGGTTTTTTTGTTGTTGTTGTTGTTTTCGAGACATGGTCTCGTTATGTATCCAAGGCTGACCTGGAACTCACTATGTAGCCCAGACTGGCCTTCAACTTATGATTCTCCTGCCTTAGCCTCCCAAGTGCTGGGATTATAGACATGCACTACCACACCTGGCTTGACATTATGATAAATAACCAAATAACACTCTCATAATAATTTTTCAACTTCTTTAAATTTTGAAAACACATTTTAAATACATACACCTGTATGTGCTTGAACCTAAATTAAATTCAAGCATCCATTCAACATACTTTGCATTGTAGACAGAGAAAGAAACAAATCAAACCTCAACATGACCTCAATTACAAATATGTACAATATCACTTATAAACACTATTCAAATAGCAGGCACACTCAACTATATCAGGCTAAATCTATCCACAGCACCTGGCATTTGCCAAAATGGTGTATACTTTCTTCCACAAGACTGTGAGGTCTTTGAGGGCAAGGATCCTGTCTTATTTTATTTTATATTCCAAGAAAGTAGTAGGCATTAAAAGTTTTCTGTCAAACTGAAAGTGACTATTTACCAATTTCTTAAAGAAATCAGCTGCTAGCCAAAGAGAGAATGCCCAAGAGTTTAGACCATCTTACTCCCAGAGAGAGAAGGCACATGCAAAGAAGGTGGGGGGGGGGCAGAAAATGGGTGATAGAAAAGAAAAAAGCCCAACAATGTGTCCAGAGTCCATAACCCAAGCAACCAATATATAGTGTGGATATATAAACTCAAAGACTGTTTACTTATTGTTAAAAATGAGTAATACTGACTTCATGAGTTTGAAAGTCAAAACGCTCTTCCTTATTTCTCCTACAGAAATAAACATGAACCAAAAACAAATCGAGAATTTAGATGAATGAGTTAAAACTTATGAAAGTCATGAAATAGAGTTTTTAATTAGCTGCAACAGATATCCCTCTACCATCAAAAACAAGTTGGAAAAGTTCAATATAAAGTATTTTACTAAGAAAAAGATTTCAGAGTCCTAAATAAATCTTTGTCTATATACTGAGTTCCCTGTTTCTCCTCCAATTAAACAAGTAGTGTTTCAAGATTATAGTTATACAATGTTAGGTGTATTCACAAGAGGAATGTCTTGGATTTAAGAAAGCACAAACAACTTTTAGGTTTGCATAACCTTTAAAACTATGATGAATTTATGAAAGAGAATCTTTACTACTCAAAAAATTCTAGGCAGTGTCAAATTTGCTTGAATGAATACAGAGCCTCTAAAACCATGTCTTACCTTCATCTGTGAGACCTTCTGGACAGTTAATGGGGAAACTTGGGGCTGTGAAACAACTGTAGGTCCAAGGACATGAACAGGCAAAACAGAAGACTGACCTTGAACCACAGGCAAAATTTGAGGCTGAGTCAGCTTTGGCTGTGTCTGCAACTGCTAAATAAGAAAAAAAAATTAAAGATAAACTTTCCCATTTATAGCAAATATACTATTATATATTAAAAATGTAACAGTTCACCTCACCCCTGAAATTTGTTGGCAATGTCCTACTAGTTGCTGAGCTGGATAAATTTGCCCTGGAACATTTATGTCAGCCTGTGGGATGTGAGAAACCATTTGGGAGACAATCGCCTGGTTTGCGGAATAGCCTATATTGGGCTGACTTGAAGTATCTGAATGTATAACTGTTCCAGCTCCTGTCTCAGACAAATTGTCACCTATAACAAAGAAAACAAGCAACAGGTAGAAAAGAAAATGAAACACTATGACAAACAGAAAAAGAAACAAATCAAACCTCAACAAGATCTCAATTATAAATATGTACAATATCACTTACAAACACTATTCAAATAGCAGGCACACTCAACTATATCAGTCTAAATCTATCCACAGCACCTGGCATTTGCCAAATAGGTGTATGCTTCAAATAAAATATGTACACTAAAGCATTAATACAAAAAATATTCCAAGGTGGCTTGAGCATGTAATGCCAATTATATGGGAGGTGAAGATTGGGAGTATCATGGCTTGAGGTCAGCCGAGACCCCCATCTCCATAAATAAGCTGGGTGTGGCAGGCACAATTGTTATTCCAGCTACATGGGAGGCACAGGTAGAAGGATCATGACCCAAGACTGGCCCCTGAGAAAAAAAGCAAAAAAAAGAACTGGAACCATGGCTCAGGTGGTGGGGTGCTTGACCCCAGGACCAATTAAAAAAACCACCACTATGTAATCCCAGCACTTGGGATGCAGAAGCAGGAAGATCACAAATTGGAGGACCAGCCTGGGCTACATACCAAGACCCTGTCTTTAAGTAAATAATAAATAAATAAATAAACAAATAAACAAAACCATCATGTAAACTCTCTATGAAGCAAATAAATATTGGTATCATATTAGAGCTTTCTTTTTTTTTTTTGGTGGTGCTAAAGATCCAGCCTAGGGCTTTGCACATGCCAAATAATACACACTCTACCACTAAGGTGCATTCCAAGTCCTAAAAAAGTTTTTTGCTGGTTTTGGGAGGCCTTGCCATGTAGCCCAGGCTGGCCTCGAACTCTCAGACCTACTGTCTCAGCCTCCCGAGTATTCGGAATGTAGGTATGAACTACCACTTCTCCAGCCCTAAAAGTTTCTTAATAAAGCAAACCTAAAAATAATCATATAAAATCAACTCCAGGACTGGAGATACAGCTCCGTGGTAAATTCTTGCCTAGCACACTCAAGGCCCTGGATTTGATCCTCAGCACCACAAAAAAAGAAAGATCCCAAGCACTTGGGAGGGTGAGGCAGGAGAATCATGTGTTTGGAACCAGTCTGAACTATATAGCGAGGGGAAGGGAGGGGAGGGGAAAAAGAAAAGGGAGGGAAGGGAAGGGAATGGAAAGAATTAGTTATTACTATGCAAATACTGTGTGTTTGCAGAGAAGAGAAAAACTAGAGGGCTTATGCTTGTATTTTAGTCTAAAATACAAAAGGTCTTAACATGTAGAAAATTCCTTCTTGAGAAATAAATCTTTAGTTCTAAATTTTCATTATTAAAGGACTTATGTTAGACCCTTAAGATGTGTATACATATATATATATATACATATATATATATATATGAACAAAAGTAGCATTCTAATCCTTCTATACCTAACATATTGAACAAGTCACTTAATAGAAGATTTTCTTAATTTTAAAATAAGGAAGCTACCTGGTTTACTTCAGGAGGTGTTGTAAAAGGCTTGAGAAAACGATAGATAACAGAATGCTTTGAAAAGTACAAAAGTGCTATTTAAAGATAACTGGACATTTGTTTAATTTTATAAATTATAACTGTCTTACCTCTAACAGAGGAGCAGTGCTGCTGTGGCTTTCTCTGCAGGAGCTGCTGTCGAACATGTTGATCAACTTCAGTTTCTTCACATTCAGCCCCAGTGTGCAGAGCAGGAGCAGGGGACAAAGCTGTAGTCTGGTGCTGAGGGAATACATTCCCCACAGACTTGCACTGAGAATCCCTGCGTTCTTCCAAACAGCCAGTAGGCTTCTTCTCCCTACTTTTTTTTATCAGGGTCACCCGGTCTCTAATGGATTTAGCAACAGCTTTGGAATCACTTTCATGAAAGAATCCAGATTTGACCTACAAATAAAACACAATAAGCAAACTATTTCTTTAACATTTAAATTTTTAGCTTTCTTTTTACTTGCATCATTATTTTACACACAAATCCCAAATGCTATTAAATAACAGTTAATTTTCCCCTATACCCTTTTTTTTTTATTTTTGGTGGCACTGGGGTCTGAACTCCAGGCTCCACACTTGTTAGGCAGGCACTCTTACCACCTAAGCCACGCCACGAGCCCTTTCTTGTGATGGGTATTTTTCTTGAGATAAGGGTCTCACAAACTATTTGCCCAGGCTGGCTTCAAACCACTATCCTCCTGATCTCTGTCTCCTGAGTAGCTAGGATTACAGGCCTGGCTCTTTTTTTTTTTTTTTCATTTTTCTTTTATTATTCATATGTGCATACAAGGCTTGGTTCATTTCTCCCCCCTGCCCCCACCCCCTCCCTTACCACCCACTCCACCCCCTCCCGCTCCCCCCCTCAATACCCAGCAGAAACTATTTTGCCCTTATCTCTAATTTTGTTGTAGAGAGAGTATAAGCAATAATAGGAAGGAACAAGGGGTTTTGCTGGTTGAGATAAGGATAGCTATACAGGGCATTGACTCACATTGATTTCCTGTGCGTGGGTGTTACCTTCTAGGTTAATTCTTTTTGATCTAACCTTTTCTCTAGTTCCTGGTCCCCTTTTCCTATTGGCCTCAGTTGCTTTAAGGTATCTGCTTTAGTTCCTCTGCATTAAGGGCAACAAATGCTAGCTAGTTTTTTAGGTGTCTTACCTATCCTCACCCCTCCCTTGTGTGCTCTCGCTTTTATCATGTGCTCATAGTCCAATCCCCTTGTTGTGTTTGCCCTTGATCTAATGTCCACATATGAGGGAGAACATACGATTTTTGGTCTTTTGAGCCAAGCTAACCTCACTCAGAATGATGTTCTCCAATTCCATCCATTTACCAGCGAATGATAACATTTCGTTCTTCTTCATGGCTGCATAAAATTCCATTGTGTATAGATACCACATTTTCTTAATCCATTCGTCAGTGCTGGGGCATCTTGGCTGTTTCCATAACTTGGCTATTGTGAATAGTGCCGCAATAAACATGGATGTGCAGGTGCCTCTGGAGTAACAGTCTTTTGGGTATATCCCCAAGAGTGGTACTGCTGGATCAAATGGTAGATCAATGTCCAGCTTTTTAAGTAGCCTCCAAATTTTTTTCCAGAGTGGTTGTACTAGTCTACATTCCCACCAACAGTGTAAGAGGGTTCCTTTTTCCCGCATCCTCGCCAACACCTGTTGTTGGTGGTGTTGCTGATGATGGCTATTCTAACAGGGGTGAGGTGGAATCTTAGTGTGGTTTTAATTTGCATTTCCTTTATTGCTAGAGATGGTGAGCATTTTTTCATGTGTTTTCTGGCCATTTGAATTTCTTCTTTTGAGAAAGTTCTGTTTAGTTCACGTGCCCATTTCTTTATTGGTTCATTAGTTTTGGGAGAATTTAGTTTTTTAAGTTCCCTGTATATTCTGGTTATCAGTCCTTTGTCTGATGTATAATTGGCAAATATTTTCTCCCACTCTGTGGGTGTTCTCTTCAGTTTAGAGACCATTTCTTTTGATGAACAGAAGCTTTTTAGTTTTATGAGGTCCCATTTATCTATGCTATCTCTTAGTTGCTGTGCTGCTGGGGTTTCATTGAGAAAGTTCTTACCTATACCTACTAACTCCAGAGTATTTCCTACTCTTTCTTGTATCAACTTAAGAGTTTGGGGTCTGATATTAAGATCCTTGATCCATTTTGAGTTAATCTTGGTATAGGGTGATATACATGGATCTAGTTTCAGTTTTTTGCAGACTGCTAACCAGTTTTCCCAGCAGTTTTTGTTGAAGAGGCTGCTATTTCTCCATCGTATATTTTTAGCTCCTTTGTCAAAGATAAGTTGCTCATAGTTGTGTGGCATCATATCTGGATCCTCTATTCTGTTCCACTGGTCTTCATGTCTGTTTTTGTGCCAGTACCATGCTGTTTTTATTGTTATTGCTTTGTAATATAGTTTGAAGTCAGGTATTGTGATACCTCCTGCATTGTTCTTTTGACTGAGTATTGCCTTGGCTATTCGTGGCCTCTTGTGTTTCCATGTAAATTTCACAGTAGATTTTTCAATCTCTTTAATGAATGTCATTGGAATTTTGATGGGAATTGCATTAAACATGTAGATTACTTTGGGGAGTATCGACATTTTTACTATGTTGATTCTACCAATCCATGAGCATGGGAGATCTCTCCACTTTCTATAGTCTTCCTCAATCTATTTCTTCACAAGTGTATAATTTTCCTTGTAGAGGTCTTTCACATCTTTTGTTAGGTTTACACCTAGGTATTTGATTTTGTTTGAGGCTATTGTAAATGGAATTGTTTTCATACATTCTTTTTCCGTTTGCTCATTGTTAGTGTATAGAAATGCTAATGATTTTTCTATGTTGATTTTATATCCTGCTACTTTGCTATAGCTATTGATGATGTCTAGAAGCTTCTGAGTAGAGTTTTTTGGGTCTTTAAGGTATAGGATCATGTCGTCTGCAAATAGGGGTATTTTGACAGTTTCTTTACCTATTTGTATTCCTTTTATTCCTTCTTCTTGCCTAATTGCTCTGGCTAGGAATTCCAGTACTATGTTGAATAGGAGTGGAGATAGTGGGCATCCTTGTCTGGTTCCTGATTTTAGAGGGAATGGTTTTAATTTTTCTCCGTTAAGTATAATGCTGGCTGTAGGTTTGTCATATATAGCTTTTATAATGTTGAGGAACTTTCCTTCTATTCCTAGTTTTCTTAGAGCTTTTATCATGAAATGATGTTGGATCTTATCAAAGGCTTTTTCTGCATCTATTGAGATGATCAAGTGGTTTTTGTCTTTGCTTCTGTTAATGTGGTTTATTACGTTTATTGATTTTCGTATGTTGAACCACCCCTGCATCCCTGGGATGAAGCCTACCTGGTCGTGGTGAATAATCTTTTTGATGTGCTGCTGAATTCGATTTGCCATTATTTTGTTGAGGATTTTTGCATCAATGTTCATTAAGGAGATTGGCCTATAGTTCTCCTTTTTGGAGGTGTCTTTGCCTGGTTTTGGGATAAGTGTAATACTGGCTTCATAAAATGTGTTGTTTTTTTTTTTGTTTGTTTTTTTGACAGTACTGAGGCTTGAACTCAGGGCTTTGAGCTTGCTAGGCAGGAGCTCTATCACTTAAGTCACATCCCTAGCTTTTTTAGCTTTACGTATTTTTCAAACAGGGTCTTGTTTTTATGCCTCAGCTACTGTGGACAGTGATCCTCCTATTTATGCTTCATGTGTAGCTGGGATGACAGGAGCACACCACCATGCTCAAGTGTCCTATTGGTTGAGATGGGGGTCTCGCCAACTATTTGCCTGGGAGGCCTTGAACCGTGATTGTCCCATTTGCCATCTCCCAAGTAGTACAGGAATGAGCTATTGCATCTAGTTTGTCTTTATATTCTTTATTAATCAAAGACATAAATATATGCAAGAGCCTTGCATAGTGACATAAGAAAAATAATAGTATTAAACCTGGTGCCGTTGGCTCATGCCTGTATTTCTCACTACTTTGGAGGCTGAGATGGGGAGGATCATAGTTTGAGGCCAGACCAGGCAAATAGTTGGCAAGACCCCAGCTCTAAAATAACCAGAGAAAAATGGTTATTTGGCAGTGTGGCTCAAGCGGTATAGTGCATACTTTACAAGCACAGAGCTCTGAGTTCAAACCTCAGTCCCAATTTAAAAAATAGTACTAAGATGGGCATTGTGGCTCATGCCTGTAATCTTAGCACTTGGGAGGCCGAGGCAGGAGGATTGTGAGTTCAAGGCCAGCCTGGGATACATAGTGAGTTCCAGGCCAGCCTGGACTACATAGTGAGGCTCTGTCTCATAAAATAACAACAGGACTGGAGGTATGGGAGCATCTGCCTAATAAGCATGAGGCCCTAAGTTCAAACCCCAGTACTGCCAAAACAACAACAGCAACAACAAAAACCTCAATAGTATTACCAAGAATTATTGAAATATTTCAGGCATAAGCAAGACATGATGGCACATGACTACAATCCCAACACTACGGAGGCAGAGTCATGAGGATCACGAGTTTGAGTCCAGCCAGGGCTACATAACAAGTTTGGGGCAGCCTAGGCTACAAAGTGAGACTCTATTCCAAAAAAAGGATGAGCAGGAGGAGAAATGAAAATGAAGTCGCATGGTAGTTGAAAAATGTTAGATGAAACACACATATCCTCCCAAAGCTCAAAAAAAATCTCATAATAAATGAATTTTTAAGATATAAATCCATAAAAACAGGGACAATACAAGAAAGACAACAAAAACAGTATTTTGAGCAGCTTTGAATACATAAAACAAATAAGTTAAAACTAACCTAGGAAACCTGGGAAAGGTGAACTATGGAAAATGGGAATCATTTGCACTTATACTGAATACTCATAAAGCACAGGAACTGCCAGCACTAGATAGTTCCACAACTGACAGTAAAATCAAATGATGGCTAAAATAAGGAAGATTCAGTGAAAGGATTTAAGAAGCAGTCTACTTGTAGGCCTAAATTCCGCTCTATAACTTTACATGATTGCTTACCCCTATTCATAAGTCTGGAGTTTTTCCGATGAAGAAGGCAAAAGAAGGATCTCTGAACTACAGAACACAAAGTAATCAACGGTAAATTTTATTGAAAACAAAACTACTAAGGGACTATATGCAGCTGGAAGTCAAATGCAGAAATGCCTAGCCTTCTTCTCTACTTGGCTACCAAAATACTGGTAACCAGACCCTTACCCTCCAAGAAAGAGATTAAAAAGTGATCCTCTGGGGAATCATACCAATCTAAGAATGAAAGACTTTTAAATACTTATATCAGAGATTAACCCAATTAATGGCCCACCCAAACACCTTACAGTAGTCAGAGTTAACAAGTTCTATGCAAGCAATCATACCATCTAATCATACCATTAACTTATTAGTCCTTGTGGTAGATAAAACTATGAGCCTTCAAAGATGTCTTCTCCTAACCCCCATTATCTGTGAATATGAAATCACTCCCATCATTGAATGTGCTAGGTAGCACAGCTGACCTTAAGCTAGCCTGACCTTTTTACCAGCTGATGACACTAGAAAGATTCAACCTGCCATTGCTGGCTTTGAAGATGGGGTAGGGGCACATGAAAGGACTAAAACATGGCTTCTAGGAGCTGAAAGCAGTCTCTAGCTAAAACGGAGCAGTAAATAGGGACCTCAATCTTATAAGTACATGGAATTGAATTCTGCCAACAACCTGTATAAGCCCCAAAGCAGATTCTACCCCAGATCTTCCAGATATGAGCCAGGCCAGACACTACCTTGATTTCAGCCTTGTAAGATCCTAAGCAGGAAGTAAAGTTCACTAAGACTTGTGACCTATATGAGAGATAATAAATGGGTATTGCTTAAGCTACTAAGTACATGGTCATTTGTTACATAACAATGGAAAACTAATATAATCACTATTTAAAACAGTAGTCAAAAACACTAACATTACAGAGATGTGTGATAATTCTACATCTACAAAACAAAGAACACGATGTTTATTCTAAAAAAGGAACAAAAGACAAAAAATGAAAAAGGACTGTTGAAGTTCAAAACATGATAATAGAAATGAAACACTCAAGGGTTAGAAAATAAAACTGATGATGTCTGCCAGAGAGGAGAATAAAAAGACAAAGGGATGGAATATAGAAAAAACAAGAACACTGGAGAACCAATCTAAGAGACCCAACATCTAAACCATAGCAGCTTCAGAAAAAGAAAACAGAAGAAATCATCAACAAAGTATTTCAAGGAATTTCACAGAAAATAAATAAAATGGGTTGACAGGTTGAAAGAGTCAACAGAGTATCATCCACTGATGAAAACAGACCCAAATCAGGATCCATCATTGTGAAATTTTAGAATACTGAGAAGTAAGAAAAGATATTATGGTCTTCCACAGAGGAAAAAAAATGGGTCACAAGCAAAAGATTAGAAATCAGAACTTTGGACTTTTCAATAGCAATACTGAAAGTTAGAAGAACATAGAGCAATGGCTCCAAATTTTTATTAAATGTCATCCAAAAATGCCTTGGTCAAATAAAATGACCAAGTAAATATGAAGACAGAAAAAGGCATTTCATACATGCAAGTTTCAAAGAATTTACCTCCTATGTATCCTTGACAAACTAGCAGAAAACACTGTACTACAGTACAGACAGGATATACTATCATTTTTATATCTCTGCATGCTATTCCTTTTTAATTTTATAATTTTTTAATTGAAGTAATTTTACATTATTTTTGATCATTCTGAAATAGTAGGTTCACTGTAAAAATTAAAATACAAGGGTACATAAAATACATTTTTTTTGAAAAGTTAAAAATTCCTTAATTTTTTATTCCTGGTACCACTACCACAATTTACAGGGCAATATACCTGATGTAATGAAAAGAAAAAGAAAAAGACAAAGCTACAACAGATAAAAGACCTCAGGAATGTACATCTAATTGATACTACATTGCATTAATCAATAGCTGCACTTTTTGCAAGCTGTGGCTATGACAGTCCTGAACAAGAAGGGTTTCCTGTTTAAGCTGCAGTAACTTTTCTGACTATGGATCATCGTTCCTCCTGTGGCAGATTTTTACAGTTCCTCTAATGCATTTGGGACGACTGTCTCAAAGTAACCTGCAGCTTTCCTGACAACTCCTCGCTCTCTCTCCTGCTAAGAACTGTAGCCCTTTTTCTGCTGTTTTTAAAACCTTCTGCTACCATATCCACCACTTCCACCACCAGATCCATAACCACCACCATAGGGACTGCCAGAGCTTCTTCCACCAAAACTTCCCCCCTTCATGGGTCCATAATTTGACTGCTGTTGTCCACTATAATTTCCAAAATCATTATAGTTCCCACCACCACCATAGTTACTGCCAAAAAATTTCCTCCTTCATTGTAACCATCGTAACCTCCTCCACCACCACCATATCCACCACCTTGGTTCCCATATCCTAGTCTACCACCACCATAGCCTCCTCTACTACTATAACCAGGGCCACCACCATAGTTGCCACCATCACCTCCAAATCCATTATATCCACCATCACCTCCTCCATAACTACCTCTGCTGCCACCACCTCCACCACCATAACCTCTTCTTCCACCAAAGTTTCCACCACGGCCAAAATTACCTCCACCACCTCCAAAGTTTCCTCCACGACCCATAAAGTTGCCAGATCCACCTCCACGACCTCTCTGTGATCCAGCAGACTGCATCTCTTGTTTAGAAAGGGCCTTTTTCACTTCACAATTATGCCCATTAATAGTGTGGTATTTCTGAACAACAATTTTATCAACTGCATCATGATCATCAAAAGTTACAAAAGCAAATCCTCTCTTTTTTCCACTCTGCCTATCTTCCATAACTTCTATGGTTTCAATCTTGCCATACTTTTCAAAGTAGTCTCTCAAATTATATTCTTCTGTATCTTCTTTAATACCACCAACAAAAATTTTTTTCACTGTTAGATGGGCACCAGGCTTTACAGAATCCTCTCTAGAAACAGCTCTCTTTGGTTCCACTACACGCCCATCAACCTTGTGTGGTCGAGCACACATTGCTGCATCCACCTCTTCAACACAAGAGTAGGTCACAAAGCCAAAGCCCCTGGAACGTTTTGTTTGGGGGTCTCTCATTACCACACAATCTGTGAGTGTGCCCCATTCCTCAAAATGTTCTCTTAAACTATCATCTGTAGTTTCAAAGCTCAGACCACCAATAAACAGCTTCCTTAGCTACTCTGGTTCCTTTGGATCATAGCCCTCCATTTTGAGACCGGACTCGCCTCTTCCAACTCGAGTTCAATATGGGACTGAGAGCCATAAAATACATTTTAAGCCAAGCGCCGGTGGCTCATGCCTGTGGTCTTAGCTACTCAGGAGGCTGAGACTGGGAGGATCACACTTCCAGGCCAGTCTGGGCAAATAGTTTCTGAGAGCCCATCTCTAAAATAACCAAAGCAAAATGGACTAGAGGTGTGGCTCAAAAGGTAGAGCTTCTGCTTTGCAAGCGTGAAGCCCCAAGTTCAAAACCCTAGTCCCACCAAAAAAATTAGAGAAAAGTATATTTTAAAAAAGAAGCAGAGGAAGTGTCCACTAAAAACAAAAGGAGGAAAAGTCAGGAAAGAGAAAGACACAGAATTTAGGAAACACAGAGCCTAAATACAGGAGTGAGACAAAGAGAAGTCTAGGAAGACCTTAAAATCCTATGATAATTATGCACCAAACTTACAAGGTAATTATTCCAGATTAAGACAGCGTGACTACAAAGACAGTAATCATAAGAGATATTATCTCCAAGATCACCACTGTCATAGTCCCAGTTCCATCCTTCTGTATAACCTGAGGCCAGAATGCCTAAGGGAGCCCGGCTCAGACACACTCTCTGTCCATGGCTAGCTAGTCTTGGTCACATGCTGCTGCAGCTCTTGCCCACTCCTCCCACCAGTGCTGCAGCTGCCTGGAGCAGGTGTGGACAGGCATCTAGCCCCACGGTACTTATCTGCTGTGATCTACTGAGGGCGAGGGCTAGCCATGGGGAGATTAGAAACACAACAATCACAGCAGCCATTCTCCATCTGACCACATGATCACCAGACAACTGATTTCTAGTCCACACAACAGCCCTGCCAGTGCCCTGACTGTGCTCGGCCATGGGTTTATTTCCCTGGACTCACTCATGAACTTATGCTCTGATATCCCCAGAAATGACCCTTGTCCACTCTCAGGGAAGCTAAAGGTAAATGATGACCCAGAGACTTTTCAGCTTCTCTTCCTGTGGAACTCTTCACCTACTCATACTGATACTGTCCCTACCATAACCCACTAGCTGTGTGCTTCTCATTTTGGTTTTAAAAGTGAAACAATATATTTAAGAAAACTACAATGAAAAACAAAGGAATGAGTAACAGGGTAGATACTGACTACAGTGATGAGAAAGGGGAATGTAGCTGGGAAGGACACCGTGGTGGCTTCAAAAACAAAGATAATGTTCTATTTTTTAAACAAAGGTAGTGTTTTATTATTCTTTGTACTGTACACACAAATTTACTGTTGAGATATTTTTCACAATAACATAGCTATTTAAATAAAGAAAAAAGGAGAAAATGACAGGAAAGAAAGGAATGAGAACGACAAAGGAATCATCCCTAATACCACAAGGGGCAGGGAAATAGTGATGAGATTTACTTACCATTTCATATGCTACTTCCTCAGGTGTATCCGTTTCTAAATTGAAACTGAATTCAATAGCTTCATTATCTTTATGTTTGCCTTTCAATTTTTTAGGGTCTTCAACCCATAGTCTTAGACCCAGGGATGAATTTGAGTAATCATCTTCCTCTGCTAACTCCACCCTCAGTCCTGTATCCTCAGCAAAAAATGCATGGTTTAATAGGTCCCTGATAGACAACCTAATAAACAACAACAACAACAAAATATATATATTTATACATGGAGATATATATATATATATATATATATATATATATATATATATATATATATATATATATATATAGTTATCAGTTATTATAACCATAAGATGCAAATTCTGTAATTAGTAAAAATTAATTATATCAATAACCTTATTTTAAAATTTCTATTAATTAAACCAGTAAACTGCCATGGTATAAAAACCACATTTTAAATCCAACTTATTATTAGGGATACACAGAAATCCCAACATACAAACAAAGTAACCTTAATTAAAGATTAATTATTATCAGTAACACATCTAGATAATGAAGTTTAACATACATAAAAGTGGATTGGAAGTATGGCTCAATTGGTGGAATGCAAGCATAAGGCCCTGAGTTCAATCCTCAGTACTGCCAAAAACACAATACATAAAAGTATAACTGGAGAGAACTGGAGAAGTACTATATATAGTACATGTTAGGTGCACTCATAGCTTTCCTCAGCCACTGTCTTAAATTACAGAAATTCAAACAATAGACTCTCAAAAATAAGGAACAAAAAACTCTTCCAGATATATGAACTCTAAACCAGAAATTCAAACTCTTTTACTAATATTTTAAGTAGAAGTCATTGACCCCAGTAACAATAACCTAGTGAGTATACTTCACTTTAGAAGACTGGCATGAGTAAAGCTAATGTGGTTCAGCAAAGCTCACTAACTTCTATTTCTCTCTTCTTTTTTTTGAGACAGAATATTGCTATGTAAGCCAGGCTGGCTTCCAATTCTCTACCCTCCTGCTTCAGCCTCCTGAGTGTAAGATTACAGGCGTGTGCAACCACACCCATCTCCAGTGGTTTTCAAAAAGTATTTATGTCTGGTATTAGGCCATAGTATACATATAATAGGTACAATCCTTGCTTAATATCAGAGATTAACCATCTCAGAAGAGAAACAAAGGACAAGGCTTCTAAAGATTCTTTTATAAGCTTGGGTAGTTAATTTATTTTTCTTTTACTAACTTTTAAAACAGACATATGATATTTAATCTACCTGTATTACAGGACAGGAAGAGGTAAAACTGATATATATAGAGAACCCCTGCTGTACTGTTTAAAATAGTAGAGGCATATGGACAGTATAGTGTCTGAAAAGTGGTGGATTTTCAACTCCTGTTTATTTTTAGTGATCAAGAGACAAACACTTGTGAAAATAAAAAATAAAAAAGGCCTGCCCAAACTAATTAGTTTAACACTAAAGTAAAATATTGTTTAAGGAAATACAACCAAGTCCAGCCCTTTGTCTCACAATGAAAAATTTAAATATTTTTAACTCTTGCAATAGCGAGAACGTATCATTAATTGACTATTGTTATGTATTTCATATACATTTATTATCATTTTAATCATCAAAAGACTATCTGTCTTGAGGAACAACTAAGTAACTTGCTCAAAATCACACTGGCTAAATGTGAATCTAGATTTGAATCTTTGTTTAATGTTGGGACCTGTACTTTTTCTAACACACTAATATATCACAAATCCTTTTGAATATTCCAATATTACAAAATTATATCATTACAATGCTATAAAAATAACAATCAGCTGGTAGAGTGGCTCAAGTGGTAAAGTGCCTGTATAGCAACTGTGAAGCCCTGAGTTCAAATGCCGGTACTGTCAAAAAAATCAGAATATAAAATAAAACATCTATATTTTTAGACTCATTTAAAGAAACATGACTAGGGGCTGAGGGTGCAGCTTGGTGGTAGAGCACATGTTTAACGTGTGCAAGTTCCTGGGTTTAACAGCAATGAAAATTTTAAAAAAGGTTAAAACTACAATAACTCAACAACAACAACAACAATAAAAACAAATAAATGGACAAAAGACTTTAAAATAGATTTCTCCATAGATATGCAAATGGAGGGCTGGGGTGTGACTCAGTGGTACAGCACTTGCCTAGCGCATACAAGGCTATGGGCTGGATCCCCAGCACTGTAAAAAAGAGCACACAAAGATATACAATGGCCAATAAATACATGACAAGGTGCTCTACATCATTAGTCATTAGGGAAATGCAAATCAAAACCACAATGAGCTATCACTTACACCCATTAAGATGGCTGTCTTTAAAAACCAGAAAATAACAAGTATTGGTAAGGATGTTGAAAAATTAGAACCTTCATGTATTGCTAGTAGAAATGAAAAATGTTATAGCTGCAGTGGAAAAAATTTTGGTGGTTCTTCAAAAACTGAAATGTAGTATTATCATAAAAAAGATCTGACAGCAGGAATTCAAACAGGTACTCATATACCAACATTCATGCAGCATTACACATAGTAACCAAAAGGTGAAAATAACATGTCTATCAACAGTTAATTTATTAACAAAATGTGGCATAAACATACAATGGAATATTATTCACCCCTAAAAAGGAAATACTGAGGGCTGGCAGAGTGGCTCAAGTGGTAGAGTGCCTGCCTAGCAAGCCTACCAAGCGTGAGGCCCTGAGTTCAAGCCCCAGTACTGCCAAAAGAAAGGAAATACTGATATATTCCACAATAGGGATCAACCTTGAAATATCTAAGCTAAATGAAATAATCCAGACACAAAAGAACAAATGTTGTTTGATTCCATTTATCAGGGGCTACAATAATGGAAAGTTATTATCTTGTGGGTACAGAGTTCCACTTTGGGATGGTGAAAAGGTTCCAGAGATGGATAGTGGTGACATCTGTACAAGAATGTGAATCTATGTAATTAATGCCACTGAATTACACACTTAAAATGGCAAAAATGGTAAATCTTAAGTATATTTTTACTAAAATAAAAAAAACTAAATACAGCCTGTTTGCATGAACACTGCAAATATTCCATAAAGTCATAATTAAACAGGTCTTACCTTATTGGCTTTACATATTCTCAGATATGCAACACTAAATTTAGATAGACAACTAATAAAAACAGGGCAAGTCAATTAAATGCTAGTAGAAATGATTCTACAAAGGATAGATCACCTTTATTAATAACATTAATAAGGAGGCAAAAATTAAAAGATCAATCTACAAACTTAGGTCAGTAATTGTCCAAGGTTCAGATTAAAGATAAGTGAAAGCTAATACTAAAGGAACAGTCTATAGAAAAATGCAAGTTATAATACAAATAAATCTAAAATATTCCTTCTTGACCAAAAGTATTCATATTAGTTTTACCATTATTGTTGACACAGGATATAGGATCAAAATAAAATATATCTGTGTACTCCCAACTATTTGAAGCAAGGCAACCTGTGTGGGTCTACTGTCTATTAAGATGATAGATAATGATGGTGAAAATTTATCACAACACACACACAGAAATACAACCCAAATGTCAGTTCCAAGAAAAATTTAGCACATGATGTCAAAGTCTAAAATGGAAAACAGGGCTGGGATATGGCTAAAGTGATACAGCACTTGCCCAGCATGCATGAGGCCCTGTGTTCAATCTCTAGTACTGCAAAGAAAAAAAAGAAGAAACATTTCTAAAACAGCAAACAATATGCACTGATATACTTCACTGTAAACAGTATGGTTTGCCTTCCATTCAAAAATCCTACTGAAAATCATGAAGTCAGAAAATGACCCAGTTCAAGCTTAGAGAAATTGTGTCACTTCACTACACCTGCACCCACCTTTCAGATTTGTTTTGACGAATGCATCCTTCGATGATTTCTTTCACTTCAGGATCAGTGACTTTATTGAAACTGGCTGGTTTTATGCCCTGGGAGAAGAAAAATGGTTTCTGGTCACAAATTAAGCAACTAAGAGACCAAGTCAGCATGACATTTATTAAATATTATTTTTATCCCTAAACCACATCCTAGTGCTGATAATAAATACTTGGATGAGAAAATATATACACATAAGTTTAATAACTTTTATCAAAAGGATTTTGTTGTCACTCTATAAAAGTGAAAAACTGTAAATAATCTAAATTCACAACAGAGACCAACTTAAACATTGTATTTTATACATACGAATATGATAATATACAGAAACTAAAAATATTCTCAAAGAAATTAATGACATGGGTATTTCTCATAACATAATATAAAGTAGGGGAAAAAGTAGGATCCCAGCACATACATACAGTATAACCCTAATTAGGAAAATAAAATAAACTGTTTTTGGAATCAGAGGAAAAACAGTTTGCTTGTTTGCTGAAAGACAGGGTCTCACTACGTTGCCTGGGGTGGCCTCAAACTTAAGGTCCTCCTGCCTCAGCCTCCCAGGTATCTGGGACTACAGGCATGTACTACCACACATTGCAAAATAAATGTTATCTCTTTTTTTTGGCAGTAATGGGATTTGAACTTGGAGCCTCACGTTTGCTAAGTAGGCACTCTCCCACTTTAGCCACTTCACCAGTCCTTTTTAGTGATGGGTTTTTTTTTCAAAAGAGGGTTTCGCAAACTATTTGCCAGGGCTGGCTTCAAACCATGATCCTCCTGATCTATGCCTCCCGTGTAGCTAGGATTATCATCGTGAGCCACCAGTGCCCGACAAAAATTGTTATCTTAAAAACATTTGAAGCCAGATATGGTGGTGCATGCCTCTGATCCTAGCACTTAGGAGGTAGAAACAGGAGGATAAGTTTAAGGCTGGCCTAAGGTACTTAGTGAGACCCTGTCTCAAAAAAAGAAAAACATTTTAAAGTTCCAAATAAAGGCTTTTCTAATTCAAATTTTCTATTCAATGTATTTTAAAGTCTTCTACAATGGCTAGAATAAACAAGCAGTATGTATGTAAGTATATACAAAGATGCATGTGTGTGCATTATGAAAACATACATACACACACAAATAAAACCTTTTCAGAAATCTATATTATTTTTATCCTTAAGCAATACTAAAATAACAGAACCACCTCAAGCTAATTACTAGGTTCTAGGAACTTAATAACAAATGAGGGCTCAGCAATTCATAACGCTCCTGTGATAACTGTGTTAGCTGCCTGAATCTGCTCATTTTACATTTTAACACCTTTTATTTATGAGTTTTAGATTTTAGAAAAATAACCCAAGTGTTATTATAGTCATTTAACAGAAAATTCCAAATTAAGCTGGAAGCCGAAAGGTATAACAAAAAGAGTATTTGTCATGGAAGGAGGTGAACTAAGATCTACTTGTAAGACTATCATGCTGCCTCACAGGACACAGAATCACAAAGCCAGATATCACATACCACATAAATCTGGTGAGATTAGGAGTTAATTTGGACCCCAACTTTAAGAAGACTAAGATAGATAGAAATATGAATTGTGATAAAGCATTTTTGTGACTTTAAAATAATAGACATTTAAAATGAAGTTATGCTTTTCTATTTATAAAAAAAAGACCTCTGTAACCTTTCCACTGACCTTTTACCCATTTTAGTTGGGGAACTGTAACTTACAAATCAAGTACAAAATACTTTTCTACTTAGGGCTCTCCAAATTCAGGGCAAAAACTAAAGACATTCTAGCTCTTTTCCTGAATTTTTATAGAAACTTTCAAACATACTAAAAAGTAGAACAAGATAATGAAGCCTGGTATAACCAGGACCATCTTTAGCAACAATCATCATCATCAACCCTCTTTCAGCTATCTACCCCCATATAATTTATATCCTGGAATATTTTTAAGTAAATCTAAGGCTTCATATCACTTTATCCATACATTTTTTTTACTTTATATCACAAATAGATAAGGACCTTTTTGAAAAAAATCATGTCACTTTACTCCCTAAAATAATCACCAATAATTCCTTAAATATCATCTAAAACCCATCCACAACCCAAATTTTCAAAACTGTCTAAAAGGCATCTTTTATAGTTGGTTTGTTCAAATCAGGATCCAATCAAGGTCCATATATTACATGTAGGGTAATATACCAATTACCCTACATGTAATATACCAATTTGTAAAAGCTATGAATTTTTGTCTTGTCTTTTCTTTTTTTTTTTGGTGCTGGGATCGAACCTAGGGCCTCACACATGCTAGGCAAGCGCTGTACCAACGAGCTACATCCCAGCCCCCAAAGCTATGAATTTTTCAGTAATTTTGCAAATCAATTATAAAACAGGCATTTAAAAATTTGAATTACATATGCTTACAATTAAATTACACTAAAAGCTAAGTATCAAAAACATCACAATTATATTACATTTTACTATTATTTATGAATTTGAGGTTTATAGTAATTACATATATGTGGTAGAAATACTAAATAATGAGTGCCACTGTACATCTCTTCCCAACTCTACATTCAGTGAGATCACACTTGTAACCTGAAATCAGCAATGGTGGGAGTATTTGTACCACAAAAATCAGCAAATACTAAAAATCAGTGCTTTTCCCCTCACCCTAGACAATCAGTTGTTAAACCTTTTCCAGCTCAACACTCCTTTTGTCTCTTGTATTCTATAAAATCTTTCCTCCCTTTTTTGATAAAATTGATTTGTTAGAGAAACTATGTCATTTGTCCTATAAAATGGTTCACATTCTAGTGGATTTCAGTCTTATACCTTATTGCCTCCCTACACAAACATCTAGAGTCAGACAGACATGGGGTCAAAACCTACCGTTATCTGTAGCTGTGGGAAGTTGGACAAATCACAACCTCTCATTTTTAATCTCATCATCTACAAACTGAAGGTAGCAACTATCTTGTAGGCATATAAAGATTAAAGTATGTGGTATACAGCATACATTAAAATATGGCACACCTGTTATAAGTGCTATTATCAAAAAGATGAAGGGTAATTGTTGGCAAGGATGTGTAGAAAGAACCCTTGAGTGGGAAGATAGTTCAGTGGTAGAGTACTTGCACAGAAAAGGGAACCCCTGTACACTGCTGGTAGAAATATAAATTAATATAGCTATTATGGAAAGGAGAGGCATACGAAAACAAAACAAAACAAAACTAAGCAAGCCCACTTCAGGACATATATCCAAATGGATTGGAGTCAACATGTCAAAGGTTATCTATACTCCCATGATGTTCACTACAGCGTTATTCACAATAGTTAAGTTATGGAAACAACTTAAGTGTCCATCAATGAATAGAGAAAAGAAGATGTGGTCTATATTCTATTCAGCCTTTAAAAAATTCTGTCATTTGCAACAACATGGATGAACCTAAAAGGCATTATGCTAAGTTAAATAAACCAGGCACAGAAAGACAAATATCACACGATCTCACTTATAAGTGAAATCTAAGTGTCAAACTCATTTTAAGCACAGTAGAATGAAATCTAAGAGTCAAATTCATAGAAGTAGAGAATAGAATGGTGGTTACCAGAGGGTGGAGAGGAAAGGAAGGGGTGGGGAATTATTAGTCAATGGGGAAAAGGTGCAATTAAACAAGAGGAATAAGTATAGCAGAGTGACTATAGTCAATAATAATGCACTATGTATTTCAAAATAACTTAGAAAGTGAATTTCACATGTCTCACTACAAAAAATGATAAGCAAGTGAGGTAATGGATATATTAACTAGTTTGATTTAATCATTCTACATTCTATACATATATCAAAACATTACATTGTATCCCATAAATATATACAATTATCATTTGTTAATTAAAAATAATATTAATTCTTAAAGTTTTAAACATTAGTGTTCAGTACCTGAAACACTAAAGTCTCTTTCATAGCTTACCTTCAGCTACCCAACTATATATAAAGTAATCCTCCTTGAACAATCATAACATTCTTCTACTATCCTTATGCCCTTACTATATTCTTATCCTCTTATTGTAGTTATTTCTTCCTCCCCCTTTCCCTTCCTCCTCTCCTCCTTCCTTCCTCTCCCCTCCTCTTTCTTTTTTTTTTCTTCAAGCCTGAACAATACATTTTCTCAGCAGCCACAGAAGACCATGTTAACTCAGCAAGTTCCAGAACCCACTGTTTGCCCCACACAGGCAGTGGCTGTCTCTCCCTCCCCATCACAGGAGTTCCAACCTGCCCCTCCCACACAGGCTTGGCTCAGCAGCAAACGCCCCCAAAATCCTGTCTAGGAGGTTGGTGCTAGGGGTGACGTTCGGGTGCATGTGACCTCTCCCGGGTCCCAGAGACCCAAGTCTATAAGTCCTCAGAGCTGGGGACTACTCCAGAACCACAGTGTAACCTACCACCTCCACAGCCACCATGGCTTTGGTGGCATTCGCTTTGATTTCCTGGGGCAGCGACCACCAGTTTCTTGGCATGGATGAGATTTATAGCTCAGATATAGTTCTTGATCTCCTTGATCAATTTCACTTTGTCTATGGGCTTTCCCTCTGTTAGAAGGACAGTGAAATGTGTCCATTCTTTTTGTTTGGGGAGGTCCTTTTCCTCTGTCACCTTGGAAACTGTTGCAGCAGGGATGACACCAGACACCATGCCACCCATCAGCATGAGACCAACATACTGGATCTTTAACATTTTCATCAGGAGCTCTTTGAGGTCTGAGATCTCCAGGACCATGAGGCTGGCAATGTCCTGGACCAGCTGCTGGATCTTGAGGGGGTACTCCTCAGGGGTGTTATCCAGGGGTGCACCAACGAGTACCTTACCCTTTCAGTGGCTGCTGCTCATCTGCCACATGGCACAGACACTTGGTACCTGTTGCCTGGTGAGGCAAAACATGGCACCCCAAAGCTCAAGGCACAGCCCCCACAGGCAGTGGACAACCACTTGTAGCATCACTCCATGTGCAGGAAGGTCCTAATTTCTTAATTTATATTATTCCCCTACTACAAACGTAAGCTCTTTGAGGGTAGCAAATACTTCTTATTTATCTCTGCATTCTTGCAGGGTTTTTTTTTTTTTGGAGGTATGGGGGTTTGAACTCAGGGCCTCAAGCTTTCTAGGCAGGCACTCTACCACCTGAACCATTCCATTAGCCTTATTTTATATTGGGTATTTTGGAGATAGGGTCTCGCGAACTATTTGCCTGGGCTGGCTTCGAACAGCAATCCTCCTGATCTCTGCCTCCTGAGTAGCAAGGATTATAGACGTGAGCCACAGGCACCTGGCTCCTTGCAATTTTTAACACAAAAAATTACTCACAGCAGGAACTCACTGTATCTGTTGAACTATATTTTGAATGTCTTTACACAATCAGGCTCTCAGAGCTATAAGAAACCTTCAAAGCCTTTTAGTCAATCTCTGTTGTTTGCCTATAGAATAAAAAGATCCATCTAATAAATATGTAAAATTTCATTACAAATAGATATAAATGATATCTCTGTACATTCTTCCAAAGATACTAACACAGAGCATTTTATATGACCCCAACAGACTGCAGGTATATAGTATAAACCTAAAGTGTGCTGAATAACAACTGTTAAATTAGCATTGCTATACAACACTAAATCATAATTAGGGACTTTTTATACTTTTTTCTTTCTTCCTTTCTTTTTTATATTTTGACAGTGCTAGGGATTGAACCCAGGGCCTTGCACAAACTAAGTAAGCACCCTAACACTGAGCTACACACCCCATAGTCCCCAAATTACATTTGACTAAGTCAATTTTACCAACTTGAAATGAAATGTGGCAATTAGTGACATAAAAAGAATAAAGTTGGGCTGGGAATGTGGTTTAACTGCTAGAGTGCCTACCTAGAAAGTACCAGGTCCCGAGTTCAAACCCAATACCACAAAAAAAGAATAAAGTTATACCTACACTGGTTACTTTACGGTATATTTGAGCAGCATTCTGGCACTCAGAATAAGGATACTCTGAAGTAGCCATTTCCAGCATACACATTCCAAAAGCATAGACATCTACAGATTCATCATAGTGCTCTTCATACATCTCTGGAGCCATAAACTCAGGAGTTCCTACAAAATACCACAACCACATTTTTATTAAAGAGAAAAATATATCCACCAAGATGCCTTTTCCCATAAAAATTATCTGTGTTAATTTCTGTTCCCAAAAAGTAAATTAATAAGTATAAAATTTATATTATCTATACAAAACACTCAAAGAATTTCCTTAATTTTCCATACTGATGATGTATAATTTGCAATGCTCAAGATTAGGTTATGACTTTTAAAGTCTGATTTTATTTTATCCTTCTTTTTAGCTCAAATTTTTCTGAATTAACTTAATAAACTCAATAATCCTAAATATATTCCACAAAAGAAATATACTAGGATACCTCTGAAATAAATCAATAGATAGTAGATATTTCAAAGTGAATTCACAGTCTAGCTCAGGATTGGTAAATTTTCTATGAAGGGCCAGATAGTATTTTAGACTTTGCAGTCCATATGGTTCCTGTCACACAACTACTTAACGCTGCACTGCAAAAGAAACCATAAACAACCTATAAATGAGTGGGAGTGGCTGGGTTCCAATAAAACTTGATTTACAAAACAGGCACTGAATCAAGTTTGGCCTATGACCCAGAATTGACTCACCCCTCTTCTAGACAAATCTCTCTAATACCCAAACACTAAACTGTAAAACATTAATCACCAATGACACTCTTAGCAAATGATGTGCGCATTAAAGTGGCTAGTCCTAGATCACCAATCTTCACAGATCCAGTGGGTCCTGTGATGAAAATGTTGTCACACTTTAAATCCCGGTGAATAATAGGAGGAGTCCTCGTGTGCAAGAACTGCAACCCCTTTAAAATTTGTCTGCACCAGCTCCTTAAGACCTTTGGTTTCATGACTTTAAATCGTTTTAAGTACCTATAGAAGAAAATAAAAGACCATGTATAAACAGGCATACTCAGGTTCTTATATGAACATTATTAAGAAAATTGCCTGAACATTTATGCACTGTGATTGCCGTCCCTACATTGTATCCAACTTTTCAATGACTGTGAGGCTCAATCCCTCCAGTTCACCTCCCAGTCCCTCAATAAAATGGCTTGACCTCCCCCACTAAAAAGACATCTTACCCAATGTAGCATGCTTTTGGTGGTACTGAGGATTGAACTGAGGGCCTTAGCACTCTATCACTTGAGCCACACCTCCAGCCCAAAGGTAGCATTTTTAATTCAAAATAAGAATCATGCCACAGTGGCCCTTTTGGAATGGAAACACAATTTTAAAAAGGCAGCCAAGTGCTGACAGAGTGGCTCAAGTCATAGAGTGCCTGCCTACAAGTGAGGCTCTAAGTTCAAACTCTGACCAAAAAAAGCCTGGCACAGTGGCTCACAACTGTAATCCCAGCTACTTAAGAGATAAAGATCGGGAGGATCACCATTTAAGGCCAACTTGGGCCACATCTCAACAAATAAAAACAAGTGTGATGGTACACATCTGTAATCCCACATATATGGGGGAGGCATAGGTAGAAGAATCACAGTCCAAGGCTGGCTCAGGCAAAATAGAGAGAGAACCCACCTGAAAAATAACTAAAGCAGAAAGGGCTGGGGGTGTGGCTCAAGCTGTAGAGTGCCTGTCTCGCAAGCAGGAGGACCTGAGTCCAAACCCCAGTACCAAAAACAAAAACAACAGGAAAAGAAATTCCTTCTCTATTTCCTAATAATTACTTATATAATCAGCAGAGGATTTGACTACATGAAATTTTAGTGTAAAAGTGCTAGGGAAAAAGTATACTCCACATTTAATTATTTACAACTAATTATACTACTAAATGAAAAATTGTGATAGGAAACAAAAGATTATAATTACATAGTATTTACTGATCACTAGAATTATAAACAGGGTCAAGCCCCCAACCATTCATTATCTTTTACAAATTTAAATTATATTCTCTTTTCTAAATTTCTATGATATCCTCAAAACATTAATTTCTCAGCACTGTATTTTCTAACAAACTTCATTAACATCCCAGTTTTTAATCTACTGAAACAGATTTTATAAATTTTTTAATCAAGTATTCCTTTATAAACAACTTTTAGGACTCCCTAAAATTATTTCCAAGTAAAACTCAGTTGGCACTATCAGTCAACTTACGTCTTTAGGGTTCCTGATGTCATTAGTTCTGTCACTAATACAATACATTTCTTCCCTTTTAATATAGACTCCCAGGAATCATAGAATCGAACTATATTGGGATGCTGGAGACCTTTCAACATCTCTGCTTCTTCCTTGAACCTTTGCTGTTCAGCTTTGGTTAACTTCCGGTCCTGAAATAGAAGAACAAGTTCCAAATTAATGTCAGAGAAATTTTCATACATGTTTCTAACAGTACTCAACTGACTGCTTTATTGTTTTATGTTATGTATGTATTTTCACCCACCAATCAGTTCTTTCCTCCAGACTTCCATAATCACTGATCCTTTTTTAGTTACTTTGACTCCTCCCCATGAGATAATGCAGCAGTTGTGACATTTAATGATTGTGTTCTGAACCCACCAACATAATATGTCAATATCTTAATAATTGTTGTGCTGGGTGGGGGTACACTGGAATATTTATGAAGGTTCTTACAATGTATCAAATATACCATACTTGAATTCACCATTCCACTGCTCTCTTTCATCTCCTCTATCCACAATTCCTGGAAGTTTCAACAAGTATCATTTTTGCATTTACTTACATGTGTATAAATTATTTGCACCATATTCATCCTCCTACCCCTTTCCCCACAACTTCCCCCCAGTATATCAATATCTCAGGAGCTGAAAATGTAGCTCAGTGGTAGATAGAGTTCTTGTCTAGCATGCAAGACACCCGGGGTTCCATCCCCAGAACCACCAAAAAATCAGTACTTTGAGAAACAGTATCTCAAAATGAACTGAGAAAAAGCAACAAATGACATAAAAGGAATGTTTTCCTAAGAAATCCCTGAGTTTCCATAGAAAAGGTCTATGATGTCAGCACAGAAATAGTCAAAAAGTAAGACACCTGCACATTTATTGTGGCTTAATTCCTGAACTGACAAAATAAAAGTATTCTAGGTTTTCAGACAGAAATATCAGGCTACTAACCAATGAAAGACCATCAAATAGGCACTGAACCTCTTATCTGCCACATTAAATGCTAGAAGTCAAAGGAGCAATGTTAACATAATCCTGAAGGGCTGTGATCTGAAAATTCTGAACTTAGAGAAGCTATCAATTAAATTCAAAAGGAAAAACATATCTACATTTCCAGAAACAGGGACAGAGAAAGTATACTATCCCATAAACCTTCTCTGAAAATATATTTTAAAACCTTCAATAACAATATGGAAAGTCATTAGATGTTAAGCTGGGTGTGGTGGTTCAGGCCCGTAATCCCAGCTGGTCCTAATTACTCAGGAGGCAGGAGGATCACTTCAGCCCAGGAGTTTGAATCCAGCCTGAGTATCAAAGCAAAACTGCATCTCAGGCTGGTGGAGTGACTCAAGTAGTAGAATGCCTACCTAGCAAGTGTGAGGCTCTGAGTTCAAGCCCCAGTAATACCAAAAAAGGGGAGGCATGGGCACTGGTGGCTCATACCTATAATCCTACCTACTCATGAGGCAGAGATCAGGGGGATCTTGGTTGGAAGCCACGCCAGGCGAATAGTTCAGGAGACCTTATCTCAAAAAAAAACCCATCACAGAACAGGACTGGCAGAATTGTTCAAGGGGTAGAGCACCTGCCTAGCAAGTGTGAGGCCCTGAGACCCCTCCCCCCCGAGGACATCTTTCCTCAGATGGACAATCACAATCAATCAGCAATGTGTGAAAAGCTAAATTTTAGTCTCCTAAGACTTTATTTTTTTGTACTGAACTTTTTCCTTTTTTTCTTTGTGGGGGAAGTGGGGATTGAGACAAGGTCTATTTAGCCCATGCTAGCCTAAAATTTACACCACTCCTGCCTCAGCCTCCCAAATTTTGGTATTACAGGAGTGCATCCCCATGCCTGACTTATATTTAACTTTTTAACTGATCTGGAACTTGCTGTGTCTGTAATAATTTCTTCAAGATAGTTAATCAGTTGTACTAGCATTGCTTAAACTTCTTTGGTGGCACTGGGGTTTGAATTCAAGTTTGGGCAGGAGCTCTACCACTCCAGCCCTTTTTGCTTTATTTTCTAGATAGAGGCTCATGTTTTTGCCTGAACTAGCCTTGGACCAAGATCATCCTACATATGCCTCCCATGTAGCTGGGATCATACCATGCCTAGTTTGTTTGTTGGGATGGGGTCTCACTAATTTTTTGCCCAGGCTGTCCTCAAACTGCCTCTGCATCCTGAGTAACTGGAATTACAGATGTGAGCACTGAGCACTGGCTTCAATACTATTTTTTACATTGACTTCAAGAACATGCTTATCTCTCAAAGAGTATACAGTATTGAGTCGGTTATGGCGGTGGCACACCTATATTCCCAGCACTCAGAAGACTAAGGGAAAAGGATCTCAAATTCCAGGCCAACCTGGGCTCCATGGCAAGACCATGTCTCAAAAAAGAACAAACAAAAAATTCTGTGTGTGTGTGAATATGGTATTGTTTACACTATACAGTATTATGTCACCATCTATACTGGGCTCTGCTTTTTCCACTGATCAGGTACTATGTCAGGTAACTCAGTGTTTGAATACAAGTGAATCCCAGTATGTTAATAATGTCACCTAGTCTTATTTTCTTCACTTTACATCAATTTACTTTCCATATAAACATTAAGCTGTTCTTCCAATTATAATTTAGAAAGAATATAATTTAGAATTACATTGAATGTGTATATTAATTTGGAGAAAACTGGCATGTAAAAGCCATCTAAAATGATCCAGGCATGGTGGCTACTAGGGTGGCTGAGGCAGGAAGACTTCTTGAGCCCAGGAGTTCAAAGCCAACTTGGGCAACATGGTGAGATCCTGTCTCAAAAACAAAAAAATTAAAAATAAATAAAACCCATCTAAGAACATAGACCAGAGAGCTTCAGTAAGACTTTGGGGGAAGAAGATTATTCTCTCTCAGCTAACTTTGTCTTGAATCACATACTAAACTTTATTTTTAAATTTACGCTCAGTAAAATTGACCCTTCTGGTGCATAACTCCATGATTTTCAACGAATACATAGTAATACCACAATCAAAATATAAAACAGTCTATCACCTCCAAAATACTCTTCTTCATTCTTACACTCTGAAAACCACCAATCTATTTATTATCCTAATTTTTGCCTTTTCCATGGTCATATAAATTGTAAAGAGACAGTATATCTAGTCTTCAAGTCTGGCATCTTTCATTTATCACCATATATTTTAGATTGATCCATACCGTCGCAAGTATCAATAGTTACTTGCTCGTAACTGTTGAACTGTATTCCATCTCTGAATCTACCACCATCTATCTATCCCTTGCCTAGATGGAGAACATTTAGGTGGTTTCCAGTTTGGAGCCATTACAAGTAAAGCTGCTATAAATATTCATGTACAGGTTTTCATATGGACATAGGTTTTCTTAGGCAAGTACAGTAGGTGGGTCACATGGCATGTTTCTTTGCTTTCTTTTGTGTGTGTGGGGCTGGGGATCAAACCCATGGCTCTGCACATGCAACGCAAGCACTCAACCACTAAGCCACATCTGCAGTCCTAATAAGAATGTTTAACTCTAAGCAATATATGAAAGGTAAATATGTAAGTTTCTGACCAGCAGTTGGGACAGAGATTTTTGTTTTCTAGTATGTGTATCCTAACAAGCGTATTGGGGGTATCAGATTATGGTTTTAATTTTCATTAATGGTTAACAAGGTTGAGCCATGTGTATATCATCTTCTTCGGTGAAATGTCTCTTCAGTTGTTTGGAGGGACCAGGGATCAACCACAGGACCACATGCATGCTAGACAAGTGCTCTACCACTGGCCTAAACACCCAACCCCTGTTTAAATCCTTACTTCATTTGTTAATTGGGATGTTAGATCTTGTTTTTACTGAGCATTTAGAGTTCTTTATATATTATAGTTACAAGATCTCGGTCATATTAAGTGATTTGAAAGTATTCTGTACTAACTGTGGATTGTCTTTTCATTCTCAACAATCTTTCTCAGTGAAATATTTTAATTTTGATGAAGTCAAATTTATCATATTTTTTCTTTTATGGATCATGCTTTTGTTGATATACCCAAGAACTCTTTGCCTAACCAAAGATCACAAAGATTTTTGCATGTTTTCTTCATGCAAAAATCTTTGTTTTACTTATAAGCCTATGACTCATTTTGAGTTAATTTTTGCATAAGATATGGAATTTAGGCTGAGGTTTATTTTTTAATATGCATGTCCAAAGATCACATTACTTTTTATTGAAAAGAACATCCTGTCTATGCTGAATAGCCACTGCAATTTTTTATTCACTTGATCATATTGGTTTAAGTCTATTCCTGCCACTGTTCTATTCCAATGATCTATATATTTCTCTCATTGCTATTACTATAAATATCTTAATCACTATAGCTTTAAAGTCTGGAAACCAGTTAACATGAATTCTCCAACCTGTTCTCCCTTATCAAAAACTAGTTTGTTGGTCATTTGAGTTCTTTTGCCCTTCCCTACTAATTTTATGCATGTATTCACTTATTTATTGGTGCAATGGCAATGATCTTTTCAAGACTTCCAAACATCTAATCCAGCCATCCAACCACCTAATCTATTTATTTGGTCTTTGACTTCTTTCATCAGTATGTTTTAGTTTTCAGCACACAGATTCTACACATACATTGTTATATTTATACTATTATAAATGGTACTTATAAAAATTGTGATTTCCAATTACTCATTTCTAGTGTATAGAAATATTGATTTTTGCATATTAACTTTGCTTCCTGTGGTCTTGAGAAAAATTGCTTTGTTCCATGAGAATTTTGTGGATTCTTTGGAATTTTCTATGTAGGTAACTGGTGCACCTGTGAGTTTCACTGGCTAGGATGTCCAGTATGATTTTGTATAGAAACAGTGAGAACAGATATTCTTGCCTTATAGAGGGAAAGCACCGAATCTTTCATCATTAAGTATGATATCACCTGTAGATTTGTCATTGTTTTTGGAGGAGGTTGGCTTTTGGTTTTTGCTTTTCGAGATTAAAGTATTCCTCTCCTGCCCAGGCTGAACTCAAAATCACTATCTTTCATTTCAACCTCCCAAGTAGGTGGGAATGCAGGGTGTGCCGTGGCAAACAGCAGGTTTGGTTTTGTTTTGGTTTTTTTTTTTAAAGAAATGCCCTTCATCAGGCCATCAAACTTCTACAGCAAGTTTGCTGAGAGTTTTTACCATAAATAATAACATTTTCAAATGCTTTTTTGCATCTATTAAAACAATTGTGTGTTTTCATGTCTGTTAATATGTAAAATTGCATCAATCTTCAAATGCTGAACAATAACTTGCATCCCTGGGATTAAGCCACTTGGTCATCATGTGTTATCTTTTTTTTTTTTTTGTCTGTTCTTGGGTTTGAACTCAGAGCTTCACACTTACTAGGCAGGAGCTCTACTGCTTGAACCACACCTCTAGCCCATGTGTTATCTTTTTATATGTTGTTGGGTTCAATATTCTAATGTTACATCAAACACTTTTTTCATCTATATTTATAAGGAATATTGGCCTGTAGTTTTCTTGTAATGTCTTCATATGCTTTTAGTATTACATGGGTTGGAGACACTGGCTGCAGTCTTGCTCTGCTGTCTTGAAGCAATCATTGCTCTGGAAAAGTCGGAGTACAAATGAAGACTTAGGCTTCCACTATACCATCCCATATCAGAGAAGAAATGAGAGATTCACATTTTCCAGGAATATGTTCTATCATCAGCAGGAAGAGATAAAGTTATCTCTTTCACATGTTTGTACAGTTCTGTTTTATCTTATTGATTTTACTAAAATAACAACATTAAAAAAAGTGGTAAATCATCACTGCCTTATATTGGGTTTTCATAAAAATAGCTTTATCATGTCAGAGCTTAGATTGTTTTTACTGGATTTTGGTTTTGTTTTCACAAGTAGTTTAAAATTAAGCAATTTCCATATATTTTTACATTACTTGTATTTTTTAATTAGGAGTAGTTGCTGAGTTTCATCAAGTATTTTCTCAATATCTAATGATATGATCATATGGTTGTTGACAGGTTTTGTGATATGGAATTTTCTTTAATTCTTTTTTGCAGTACTTGATATTGAACCCAGGGCCTCACACATGCTAGACAAGTGGTCTACCACTGAGCTATACCCTCAGGCCCATTCTTAAACTCTTAAATCATAATCTATTTACCTGCAGACTGGGGGCATGGCTCAAGTGGTAGAACACTTGCCTAGCAAGTATTAGGCCATGAGTTCAATCTCCAGTACTGAAAAAAAAAATACTTACTAGCAGCATTTTATTCTTTTGATCCATTGAATTCTATTTGCTAACATTTTACAAAAGATTTTAACTGCTATATTCATATATGAGATTAGGCTATAGTTTTCTCTTTTGTGTACAATATAAGGATTAAGTGTTAAGATTATAAAGGCTTAAAGATTATACAGGCATCATGAAATTAAATGAGTAGACTAGTTTTAACATTGGAATCATTTATAATTTAAAGGTCACTAAGATCTCAAGTTCTAAATCCATGTGTTCCTAATGTGATTTTTTTTTCTGTTTTGAAAGTATAAAAGCTGGACATTAGTGGCTCATGCCTGTAATCCTAGCTACTCAGGAGGCAGAGATCAGGAGGACCACATTTCGAAGCTAGCCCAGGCAACAGTTTGGGAGGCCCTATCTTGAAAAAACCCATCACGAAAAAGGGCTGGTGGAGTGGCCCAAGGTGTAGGCCCTTAATTCAAACCCCAGCACTGCAATAAAAAAAAAAAGTATGAAAAACATTGGCAAAGAATAAGAATGGGGAGGTGGTCTTCAAAGGGTACAAAGCCTCAATTAGGAAGAATCAAGGGTTTTTTCCCATGATATATAATGGTGAATATAATAAATAATAATTTACTGTACATTTTAAAAACAATGAGAATAAATTTCAAATGTTCTCACCACAAAAGGTAAGTATTTGAAGAAACATTAACTTGATTTAATTACTGCACATTACATTGGTCAATCATAGTATAACTTTGTACCCAACCATAGTTTGTCAAATTACAATTTAAAAAATAAAGCTTCAAAAACTAAGGTACCAACATCAGTTTTGTTGAATATTAACATCTTGCTATATTTCCTTACATTATTTAAATGACCCTTTGAACGTGTAGGTAATCTTGTTTGCTTATATTTTACTCACCATTTTGTATCAATATTCACAGGTAGCACTTAAGTTTTAGTATGTGAAGTTTCTATTCTAACTATTTTGAAAATATTCTGTAATTCATTTTTTTATTTCCTTTTTTTTTCCTTGGTGCTTGGGATCAAATGCAGGGCCTTGTGCCTGTTAGGCAAGCATTCTATCACTGAATGACATCCCCACCCCCAACTTCCATTCTTTGAATGAACAAAACATTACAAATATAGTTGAAGCCCCATATGTATTCATCCTTGATTGTCTCTCTTCCTCCCTTTCCCAGAAATAAATCAAAGTTTTAAACAATGTTTTAAATTATATGCTTGCATACATAGTGACATAGAGATTTTTGTTTTGGTGCCAGGGTTGAATCCAAGGCTAAGCAGGCATTCCTCCCACTGAGCTACACACTCAACTCCTTGCAACACAGTTTTATCACGTTTAAAATGTCAAGAGTTGGGCTGGGGCCATAGCCTAGTAGTAGGGCATTTGACTAGCATGCAGATGGCCCTGGATTTGATTCTCCAGCACTGCCAAAACAAAAAAAGAAGAAAGTTTCATATATATGCATTATATATCCCTTTGAAAATCACTTTGTTCACTACTGTACTTTTATATTTACTATTTTGATACATACACTTCTGGTTTATGTATGTTAACTATTGTACCTCACTGTACAACTCTACCACAATTTATCCCTTCACTCACTGATGGACATTTGAGTTGACTCAGTTTTTCTCTATTACAAACAATGCTGCATTGTGTATTCTTGGATGCCATCTTGTCCTGGTATTTAACAAATTAAATCATCTTCCTATAAACTTTAAATAACTGGTCTATTCAATTTTTCCAATTCATAATTTTGTTTAGGAACAATTTATTACTTTAGATTTATATTTTATAAGTGTTAAAGGTAGAAACTGAAAAATCTTTCAATTTTTCTCTATATTTGAAATTTTTCATACTTCAAATGTTGGAAAAACTTGTCATTAAATTTGCACATCAGGAAGCAGGGCTTTGTGGTACACACCTGTAATACCAGCACTCAAGAGGCTGAGGCAGGACGATTGTGAATTTTTGAAACCAGCCTGCGCTACTGAGTGAGTTTGAGGCCACTCTGGGTATATAGCAAGATTCTACCTCAAAAAACCAAGCTTTTAAAAAGCTGCACAAACTCGGCACCAGTGGCTCATGCCCATAATCCTAGCTACTTGGGAGGCTGAGATTGGGAGAATCACAATTCAAGGACAGCCCAGGTAAATAGTTCACAAAACCCATCCCCAAAATAACCAGAACAAAATGGACTAGAGGTGTGCCTCAAGCAATAGCACGCATGCTTTGCAAGTGTGAAGTCCTGAGTTCAAACCTCAGTCCCACACATACACAAAAATGCTGCACATCATGGGTGGGGATGTAGCTTAGCAGTAGAGCACTTGCCTAGCATACCTGAGGTCCTGGGCATGAGCCATAGCACTGCAAAAACAAGTTGCATATTTTCTCATAATTATTTTACTCTTTTTCAGAGCCTGGGTATGCTTCACATCTCATTCCCTCTCTTTTCTTCTGTGTGTGGTGCTGGGGATCAAATACAAGGCCTCACAAATGCCAGGTAAACTCCCTGAGTTTGAACACTAGGCCAAACGCCACTCCCATCTGCTTTTCTTCACCAGGTTATTTAATCATTTTTCAGAGAATCAAAAACAGCATAATTTATTTATCCTATTTTTTGTTTATAATTTTTAAGTTAATGTGTTATCATTGCTAGTTCCTTCTTTTCTTTTAAAATGCTTTTATTTTTAACTGAGTCTCTTCCTTTTTTGCTTTTGCTTATTTTCTGAATACCTTAAGAGTACTAAATTCCATTTAATTACTGTTCATTAATAATGAAGATAGTGTAACTTTTGTGATATCCCATGGATTATGTTGTAATGTCTTCTCTTTTCTATTGCTTTAAAGTCATAATCCCAGTTTCTATTTGCTCCTTGATCCAAAATTTATCTAGGAGTGTGATTTCTCTTCTCCTAGTTACTTAAGAATCTTGGTTATTTAATTCATTATTATTTCAATTTTATTGAGTAATGTAAAATCTAAAACATTTTCTTTTAGGTTTTCTTTGGGTCACATACATAACCAACTTTTATAGTGGCTTATAGACACAAAATCGTATTTCCTATTTGAAGGACATCAAGTTCCATAAATCCATCAACTGAAGTTTGTAGATTACACTACCAAGTTGCTCTATACTTACTCAAATTTTGTGTAGACAGGTCCTTCTTTGAAAGAAATACACCTGAAATTTCCTACTATAATCATATGTTTCTCCTTTTAAAAACTCAGATTTTCTTCATTTAAATTATTACCCAAAATATTTTTGGTATCTAATTTTTGTTGTTTGTTGTTATTGCTACTGTTGTTTAGAGACAGAATCTCAGTATATAGCTCAGGCCAGCCTCAAACTTGTGATCCTCCTGCCTCAGTCTCCTGATTGGGTGCTGGTATTACAGACATGTACTACCAAGCCCAGCTTATAGGTTTGTGACTTATCTTCTTAAACTAAGAAGTGTAATTTCATAAGGTCATGTGTAATGGTTTGAGGGGGGTGTTGGTGGTACTGGGGAATGAACTCAGAGCCTCACTTGAGCCAAGCCCCCAGTCTTTGTCTAATATTTTGACCTTAATTTCCTCCTTCTTTGATAGATATTGCCACTTCATTCTCTTTGCTGGTTTATACCTTAACCTTTTCCACTGTTTTCGGTATGTCTTTAATAACACATGTGGGTTTTGTCTTCTAACTCCCTCCTAACAGTCTTGAGTTTTTTAAACAACTAAGTGTAACAGGTCCACATTTGATATACCAAACAATATACTTAATTTTATTTCTTTTATCTTATTTTGTTTTTTAACTTCATTGTTTCTTTTCTATTATTAACTAGAAACATATCACATTTTTCCTTTTTACTAGTGGTTTGCCTCCCTTTCCTGACACTCAAAATCAAATATTTCTTTCTTTTTTCATGCTTGCTAGGCCACTCCACCAGCCCTTTTTTTGTGCTGGGTATTTTCAAGACAGAGTCTTGAGAACTATTTGCCTGGGCTGGCTTTGAACAGTGACCCTCCTGATTACTGCCTCCCAAGTAGCTAGGATTACAGGTGTGAGACACAGATGCATGGCTTAAAACAGAAATTTTTGATGCCACCAGCACCCAGCAAAATAAAAAATATTTCTTTATAAGAAAGCAAGTTATCTTATTTGTTCTCCCTACTGGGTCTAGCTCCCACTCACTAAAAATAAATACACAATTTAAGATACTAATGAGCCATGCAGAAGAATTAATCAACCCCACACTGTCCACTCCCAGGAAATTGCTACTCCCGCTTCAACTCTTAGGTTTTACTAAAGTGGTTTACAACTAAAAGTAATAAATTATCAATGTTTTCCATGATAACTATAAGTCTCTTCTAAATGTAGTCTTTACAAAGGACTGATAACCAGAATATATAGGGAACTTAAAAAACTAAATTCTCCCAAAACTAATGAACCAATAAAGAAATGGGCAAGTGAACTAAACAGAACTTTCTCAAAAGAAGAAATTCAAATGGCCAAAAAAACACATGAAAAAATGCTCACCATCTCTAGCAATAAAGGAAATGCAAATTAAAAACACACTAAGATTCCACCTCACCCCTGTTAGAATAGCCATCATCAGCAACACCACCAACAACAGGTGTTGGTGAGGATGTGGGGAAAAAGGAACCCTCCTACACTGTTGGTGGGAATGTAAACTAGTACAACCACTCTGGAAAAAAATTTGGAGGCTACTTAAAAGGCTAGACATTGATCTACCATTTGATCCAGCAATACCACTCTTGGGGATATACCCAAAAGACTGTGACACAGGTTACTCCAGAGGCACCTGCACACCCATGTTTATTGCGGCACTATTCACAATCGCCAAGTTATGGAAACAGCCAAGATGCCCCACCACTGACAAATGGATTAAGAAAATGTGGTATCTATACACAATGGAATTTTATGCAGCCATGAAGAAGAACGAAATATTATCATTCGCTGGTAAATGGATGGAATTGGAGAACATCATTCTGAGTGAGGTTAGCCTGGCCCAAAAGACCTAAAATCGTATGTTCTCCCTCATATGTGGACATTAGATCAAAGGCAAACACAACAATGGGACTGGACTTTGAGCACATGATAAAAGTGAGAGCACACAAGGGAGGGGTGAGGATAGGTAAGACACCTAAAAAATTAGCTAGCATTTGTTGCCCTTAACGCAGAGAAACTAAAGCAGATACCTTAAAAGCAACTGAGGCCAATAGGAAAAGGGGACCAGGAACTAGAGAAAAGGTTAGATCAAAAAGAATTAACCTAGAAGGTAACACCCACGCACAGGAAATCAATGTGAGTCAATGCCCTGTATAGCTATCCTTATCTCAACCAGCAAAACCCCTTGTTCCTTCCTATTATTGCTTATACTCTCTCTGCAACAAAATTAGAAATAAGGGCAAAATAGTTTCTGCTGGGTATTGAGGGGGTGGGGGGGAGAGGGAGGGGGCGGAGTGGGTGGTAAGGGAGGGGGTGGGGGCAGGGGGGAGAAATGACCCAAGCCTTGTATGCACATATGAATAATAAAAGAAAAAAAATAAACGTAGTCTTTACTTAGCACTTTTTAAAATTAATATTCTATCCATCCAACGTCTATAAGTTATATAGATCTATCTTTTTCCTTTTAATGGTTGCACAGTTTTTTTGTATTATGGTCTTTGTATGTCTATGAATACCTGTTTTACCCATACAGATGAAAGATACCTTGGCTGGTTGGAGATTTCTGAGTGGTGAAGCGTCTTCCCCTTAATGGTTTATAGTACACCATTTTTTATCTTCTAGCATTGAAGAAGTCATATGCAAGTCAGGTGCCTACAATCCTAGCAACTTGGGAGGCTGAGATGGGTAGGATCATGGTTCAACGCCAGCCTGGGCAAATAGTTTGCAAGATTCCATCTCCAAAATAACAAAATGGACTGAAAGTGTGGCTCCAGCAGTAAAGCACCTGATTTACAAGTGCAAAGCCCTGAGTTCTAGTCCCAACAAAATACAAAAAGCCACGCACAAGTATGATTCTTTAGTTTTGGTGTCTCCAGTTATTCACCAGATACCTAGATAGCCACTTTAAATACTCTTTATACTTGATTTTCCAGGTAAATAACTCTGGTCTGAAAAGTGACTATTTCTCCTCACGTTCAATTGCCCTCTATGGGCCCTTGATTTACTCAAAGGGAGACTAGATACCTTAAGTTGTAGTACCAATATCATAAATGACCAAAGTATAGCCATCCTTCGCTGAAAGCCAGCTCTGTACCAACATGTTATTAGATACCAAGGAAGGGTCTTTGTTCCCTATTCCCCTAATATACAAAATCTACCTCTTTCTCCTATTCTTTAGATTAAAATTGAACCAGCCTACCTGCCTTCCAACTGCTCTCACAGTTTTGAAGGTTCTGAAGTAGGCAAGGAGATCAATAGGTCTGTGCTGTGCCCTGAATGTTTATGCCTTCCTCCCCAAACTCACATGTTGAAGTCCCAACTGCCAATGTAACTACATTTGGAGATAGGCCTTTATGGGGGTAAAGTTAAATTATACTATTTGAATGAGGCCCTAATTCAATAGGATTAGCATCCTTATGGCTCATGTGGTAGAGTGCCTGCCTAGCAAGCGTGAGGCCCTGAGTTCAAACTCCCAGTACCACCAAAAACAAAACAAAAAAAACACCAAAGATACAACAGAAACATCTCTCTGGCAGCAAGTCAGAAACTGACCCTGCCAGACCTTGATCTAGGACTTGTAGCCTCCGGAATTTTGAGAGAAGATGTTCAACATCACTAGTCATTAGAGAAGTGACTAATCAAAACCATAAGACAGTGCTTCACACTCATTAGGATGGCTATTAAATAAATAAATAGTTGGCAATGATGTAGAGAAATTGAAAACCTTGTGCATTGTTGCTGTGGAAAGAAGTAAAGTACAGCAATTCCTCAAAATATTAACACAGAATTACCATATGCTTCAGCAATTCTGCTTGTAAGTACATACTCAAAAGTATCGAAAGCAGAGACTCAAATAGAGATTCATACACCATGTTCACAGTGGCAGTATTCACAAGAGCCAAAGGAAGAAACAACCCAAATGCCCATCAACGGGTAAATAGACAAAATGTGGTACATACATACAACTGAACACAGTTTAGTCTTAAAAAGGAGTGAAATTCTGATATGTGCTACAACATCCGTTAATCTTGAAAACATTATGTTAAGTGAAAAAACCTAGGCACAAAAGAATATTGTTCTAGTTCTATGAAATATCTAGAATGGGCAAATTCATAGAGACAGAAAGTAGAATAGCAGTTACCAGGAGCTAGTGAGAGTGAGGAAGCTATTGTTTAATGGGTACACAGTATCTGTTTAGGATGATAAAAAAAGTTTCTGTTTGAGATGGATAGAGCTTATGGCTATAGAACAAATTGAATATACTTGGTTTTTTAAAAAAGAATACTGAATTATACACTTTAAATGGCTAAATTGATAAATTTTGTTATGTGCATTTTGTTACAATAAAAAATATTCAAATAAGATTAAGGAACTCAAAGAATAAAAGCAAGGAATGCTAAACTTAGAAGATATCTAAATACAAGTAAAATGTTTATGCTTTTCTATCTTACCTAAGACAGTTCTAAATGGCCCTATAATTAGGTAGATGTCATCCACACCTGACAGATCAGCAGATATACTCTGAAGAATAATGAATAAATTTTAAGCCTTCTGAATAAATTAGTAGAATATAAGTCTTTCATGTGTCAAACTAAACTACCCCACTTCATCCTCTGATTCTCTAGATCAAAAGTGGTCAGCATTACAAGCAAACAACTTTACAAAATTACAACTACTTTCCTGGACATATTGCTGGAGATAAAGTTCACTAAAAAGGTAGAGCCAAGACCTTTAAAACTTCACTTCTAATTCAGGGAGTGGAAAGTAAGCCTATTAAACTAAGTATCAAAATCCAGAGGGAAGTACTTAGAGCTTTCAGCTACTATTGTAATCCTCCTTTAATACACACACAGAGACATACACACTATTATATTAATGATAACTACTTTTGCTAGAATAACTTTCATACATCATCAAGAGGGGAGCTCCTGCACAAGAAAGAAAAGATAAACCACAAAAGGCAAACTAGAGAGCAGTGACAGCTAATGAAGTTGACATAAGTCATAAGCCAAAAAAATTCTAGTCTGTGAAAATGATCACTACATCTTGCTATCTCAAGAAAAAGCATCAAATACACATTTCAGTGTTATAAATATTAATTTATACAGTTGATAAATAATGTCAAATACAAATTTACCAAATAGATTTCAACTACTCAACACTACTTTCAAATGAAATACTGTTCTTTCATGAATGTCAGCTAAACATTTTATCTATTATAATATGTGGAATAGTAAAAATGTACACAAAAGCTTTCCTGAGACATGACACAATACCAACATGCTAACCAGCATATGTATTTATTCAAGATAAGGAACATTTCATTTCTAAAAGGTAAACTATGGCCTTATCAGCTATGTCTCTTAATGCAAACACCAACAATGATCTATACAATCAGGTCAGAGGCTGCAGGGATCTGTTTCTACAAATATGAAAGAAGAAATAATCAGCAATGATATAAAATCTATATTATAAAATAACTTATTCAGTTGGCAGAGTGGCTCAAGTGATAGAGTACCTGCCTAGCAAGCATGAGGCCCTGAATTCAAACCTCAGTTACCACCAAAAAAAAAAAAAGAGAAAAGAAAAAAAACCAACTTGTTCAAGTACGGATGAATACTACAAAGGTTTGAAATGGTGCTTAGTTTACAAAGCTCCCTATCAATGATATTCTTGGTGAATATGACGTTGCCCAGTATTGCATCGATATCACTTACTGAGCACTCAAACATATGTCATGTACTTAACAAGCATTAGCTCTAATCCTCAAGGTCTTATTCTTAAGCTGAGTAGTAAATACATAATTTCCATTATTACATATTATTCTTTGTACATTCAAAATGTTTATTATATTTTTCTTTGAAAGAAAAGCAAAAAACTAAGATTCCAAATAATGTTTGCCCCAAGGTACCTAACTGGCAAAAGTAACACTGGAAGCCTGGTATGTTGATCTCCAAATCCTGAGCACTTTTTAACTCATCACTCTGCCTCTCCAAAACAGGATTCACAGTAATGACTACAAATAACTCACTCACAAACCACTTTCCATGAAGAAATGGTGTAACACAGAGCTAAAGCTAATGAACACACACACTGGGGTAATAATTTGTAAATGTGACATCAAAGTATCACTCAAGGAATCAGGGTATAAAAGTTATAATCTGGCCATATTAGGACATTAAAGCTTTGAGACAGGAATGATCTTAATACCTAATCAAAAGTGCTTATCAGTGGTGGTCAAGATATACATCAAAGAACTAGGCTCTGTGATAGAGCACTTGCCTAGCATGCAGGAAGCCCTGGATTTGACCTCTAGCACCATCTCCTTCCCCACCTCCCTGAAAAAAAGATATGTATCAAAAGAGAAATAAACCACATATAGAACCAAATTCACCTGTCTTTCAAAACTGTTGAATAAAGAGCGTGTCCTCATTCAGTAAGGTCCTGAGCATCCACTTCATTTGGTCAGTTTATTGCCTTAGTAGGACATTCGGGAACATCTAATTCCTTTGTTCTTACTATACTCACCAAATCAGCTTTCTATTATAATTTAGCTTCTTATGGATCTAGCCTACAGATGGCATACAGCATTTAACCTAGCAACTATATTCCTTGTTCTAAATTAATAAACTGTGTCCTACATCTAGAAGTCAGTCTCCCCACATATCTGTCCACCTCTGGACATTGACAGAAAGTGCAGGCCAAATATTGAACCATGGCCTGGGTGGATTACATAAGGAGACCCTGTCTAAAAAAAAAAAATCAAAAAATAATTTGTATATATAAATGATGGAATACAAATCCTTACGTGGCCTCTTTGGTCAAGTTACTTAATGTATCTAAACCTCAGTTCCACCATTTGAAAATTAATAATCCTTACCCCGTATAACTATTGTAAAGATTACTGAATTTTCAGAAACTTGATGGACATACTGGGAAAAGACCATATAACACTAAGAGGTAATTCCAATTAACAAATGCAGAAGGAATGCGGAAAATACAAAAGTCACCAGAGTTACAAGAAAGGATGACAAAATCAGTGGGTGAGAAGTCTGAGGAGAAACTGTATTTTCCTAGTGTCAAAGCATCTACTCCAAGATATTTACTAATCTACAAGGAGAAAAACAATAACTTTATAATAAAGAAAAGCTGGCAGATAACACCTTAACCAAATGACCATGATAATCATTACCAATAATATATCAATATCATATGCCTCTGCTATGATGTTCTGGAGCGGAGGAGGCATCACTTTGTGGTATTCTTGCCAAAAATGCATAGCCTAAATCTAATCATGAGAAAACATAAGACAAACTCAAATTGAGGAACTGTCTACAAAATTACTCATAATACCCTTCAAAAGTTCAAGAGAAGATTGAAAAACTGTCACAGATTGGAGACCAGGGGGACATAATAAGTAAACACATGTAGAACCATGGAAAAGAGCACAAAACTGAAAAAGGGATTATCAGTGGCAAAACTGATCATTTCTAAATAACTTCTATACTTTAAATTAGCAGTACCTTACTAACGTTAATTTCTTAGTTTTAATAAATGTTCTCTGTTTAAGGTATTAACATAAGGGGAGACTGGGTGAAGAGCATTCAGGAACTTTCTATACTATCTTTGCAGCTCTTTGGGTAAGTAAAAAATTATCTTAAAATAAAAAATTGAAAGAAGAAAACTAAGTAGTATGAGTCTATCCCTGTTGCCTCCTACTCCCAACCCTACCATTTCCTTTCAACAAACCTGTATTTAACAACCCTTTCATCTTTTCACTAACTCCAATTTTCAAGCCTTCTTATTTACTAGCTCTAAACTCCCCCTAGTATAAGCTTTCTGAACCTAGGGCCTATGTCTGCCTTTTCTCCCCATTGTGTCCCTTGCACTTAGTACACGTCTGGCACTTTGCAGGACCTAGTTATTTCTTGAATGAACAAAAGAATGGCAGCTGTAGTATACCATATTCATTTCCTATTGCAATAGTAACAGATTAGCATAAATTTAGTGGACTAAAAAAACCAACCTACTATCTTACAGTTGTGGGGATCCTAAGTCTACAGTGAGCCTCACCAGACTGAAATCAAGGTTGTTAGCAGAGCTATATTCCTTCTGGGGGCTCTAGAGAGTAATCTGTTTCCTTGCCTTTGCAAGCATGCTAGAAGTTACCTGCATTCTTGGTTTGTTGCCCCATCCAGCAATAGCATCACTCCAACCTCTGCTTCCATTCTTAGATCTTTCTCTGACTATGGCTACCCAGACTCTCGTAAGGACCTTTGTGATTATAGTGGGTGTCCCCAGATGATTCAGGATCATCTCCCAATCTTTAACTTAATCTCATCTGCAATGTAAGATTTTGCAATGTAAGATTACATATTCACAAATTCCAGGGAAAAAATATGGACATCTTTAGGATGTCATTACTCACCCTCCTACATGTATTAATTTGTTTTCTTTCCTTTTTCTTTTAGTCTGTCCAACAAATAGCTCAAAAATAACTCATTGAACAGAGAAAATTAATGCTATTTCCCAGATCAGGGTTGTCTCCTGCCAAACCCATCCTTTGCCATTTTGTAAAAGCATTTGCCTTTGGTTTAGACTTGTTTTATTACTTGTTAATATGTATTTAAAGCAAGCTGTATCCTTCCTTGTTTCAAAGTAATCCCTTTGCTCATGAGCTGTATCTAATAAAAACAGAAAATCAAACTGAATAATACTATTTAGGGTTTGCCTTTAATGTAATTAAGCATTTCCATTTTCTTGTGTGGCTTAAACAGAATCTAGAAACATTTCCAAGAGAACTGTGAAAATATTTCAAGGACAGCCAGGGCAAATAGTTCAAGAGACCCCCATCTCCAAAATAACTAAACCAAAATGGACTGGAGATTTGGCCCAATCAGTAAAGCACCTACTTTGTAAGCTTGAAGTCCTGAATCCAAACCCCAGTCTCACCAAAAAATAAATTAATTAATTAATAGGACTCATTACCTTGGCATGAATAGGTACAAATTAAGTGTCCTAGGAAGAATACTTTCAGCAACTACATCTTTCAGAAACAGAAATTCTAGTATCTGTTTTTAAAGTCTTTTCCTTTATAAGAAATTTAACTGTTTTCATATTTAATTTTAATTTCAAAATTAAATTTAAATCTAATGTTTGAAAATATAACTTTGCCAGGCATGGTGGCCTATGCCTATAGTTCCCACTACTTGAGAGGCTAAAATAGGAGGATCACTTGAGTCCAGAAGTTCAGGGCTTCCCAGGGAAAGGGAAAGGGGAGGAAACAAAGAGGGGAAAAGGGAGGGGGGAGGAAATATTTTTAAATAAAAATATAATTTTCCCCAAAGTGTTATTAGATAATGAAAAAATAAAATGGAAGCAACTTTCTCCACTATTTTGATTGATGTTTAGACATGGAAGCATGGATTTTGTTTGTTTTCTTGGGATAGGGTCTCACTATGTAGTCCAAGCTGGCCTTGAACTCACAATCCTCCTGCCTTGAAAGAAACATGATAGCTATGTGAAAACTTTTTTTTTGGTAGTACTGGGGTTTGAACTCAGGGCCTTGTGTGCTGGCTAGGCAGGTGCTCTGCTGCTTTTGAGCCATGCCCCCAGTCCTTTTTTTGGAAGTGTCTCACTTTTATATCTGGGCCAGCCTGAACAGTAATCCTATTTACCATTCCCATGTACCGGGGATGCCACCATATCCAACTTTTTAATTAGTTGAGATGGGGTCTTGTGAACTTTATGGTCAGGCTGACCTTGAATGGTGATCTAATCTCCACCTCCTGAGTAGCTAGGAGTATAGCTGTAAGCCACAGCACCTGGCAGAACGTCTGCTTTTTAACTGCCCCTGAAATGTATTTGAGTGTGCTTGTCATAAGTTTCACTGTGGAGTCAAATATCTAATAACTCTAGCTAGAGTCTATGAATTGAATCAAGAGGATTGAGAGTCTGAAGCCAGCCTGGGCTACATAGCAGACCCTATCTCAAAAAAAAAAGACAAAAAAACCAAAAAGAAGATAATGTACTACCTATAGTAAAGTGTTATGAAGAGGCAGATTGTGATTCAATAGGTCTGGGATAGGGCCTGAGAATCTTCGGTTCTAACAAGCTCCCAGGTGTTGTCCATGCTGCTGGTCCAGGGACCATGCTGTAAGTAGTAAGACCTTATAAGATGTTTCAACCTTTCCACAGGTGAATTATAACAGTCATTTGTCTAGGCAATTTCTGCCACTGGATAGTTTCAAGTTTTATCTAAACATCCTTTAGCATAACTATAGCACACAATTTGCAAATTACCTCATCTTTATGTACCCAACTACCAAGTGAATGGAAATTATTTCTCCCATGCAGAAAGTATTATTAAAAGATGAATGTTACTGATGTCACAATACAGGGATGAAAATTAAATTTATATAATTTCAGTATTATATACAAGGATGTTCATCACAGTCATGGTCATCATACTGAAATATTGGAGAAAAATCTACATATCTAACAACATACTGGCTTAACAATATTAAAAAAAACTTACAATGAAATACTAAGCATCTATTGAAACTAATTATGTAAATGTACTTAGTGATAATGAAAAGATGGCTCCTGAGTGGTTAGGACAAACGTGAGCCACTGGTGCTTGGCTGATATGTTCTTATTATAACCCCCTCTGTCCCCATTTAGTAGTTCATTAGTTAAAAGTACTATATAGGCCAACACAGTGGGGTGGCACATACCAATAATTCCAGCACTTAGGGCAGAAGGATCATGAGTTCAAGGCCAGCATGGGCTATATAGCAAATTCAAAGCCAGCTTGGGCTACATAGTAAAACCCTATCTCAAAGCAAATAAATAAATGAAAACTAAAGGACTTTATAAATATTTATTACAGAACCAACTATCTAGGTAGTTTAATCATCCTCCTATTGTATTCATTTCTCCTCTCTAACTACATTCAAGCTGACTAACCTCAGTAGATTCTAGTGATTTCACTTTGAGGTAAACTTAAAGACATGGAAAGTATAGATCAAAGAATCTTAAGAAAAACCTTTTCTGTTCTGAAAAATACCACATGAACCTTCCAAATTTTGTTGTAACAAAAAGAAAAAAGGCAGCTATCACACTAAATATATTCCTGTCATATTCTCAAGCATTTAGTATAACAATCAATGAGGCACACATTTACTATAAGTTTTCAAAAGGAGGTAACAAGAATTTGGGGAATTTCCTAAAGCTAACAGATTAAGAGAATTTTCCCAAAGAAAGCCACGTAGACTTTTTCTTTTTAAAACAGAGGGGAAGAAGCCAGTCATGGTGGAGCACATGTGTAATCCCAGCACTCAGGAGGCTGAGGCAGGAGAATCAAAAGTTCTAGGCCTGTCTGGGATACATAGCATGTTCAAGGCCAGTCTGCACTACATAATGAAAAACCAAGGGCTACGGTGTAGCTCAATGGTAGAGCACTTGCCTATCATGTGCAAGGCACTGGGTTTGATCCCCAGCACCATAAAAAATGAATAAAAAATAAAACAGAGGGAAGGGGCTGGGGTGTAACTCAGTGGTAGAATGTTTACCCAGCATGTGTCAGGCTCTAAGTTCAATTCTCAGCACTGCAAATAAAATAAAATTAAATAAAACGAACCAAAATAAAAACAGTGGGGAAAAAAATAGGAGAAAAAAGTTGGCATGAACTCCTAAGAGGATCTAGGAAAGGAGCATAATTTCTGGAAAGTGGAGGACAAGCCCTTCATTTTTTAATCCATGATATATTTTAATCCTGGATCACTCAGAAGGCCAGGTCAGCTAAAACTAGAATTTATTAAAACCAAGAAGATTATTTACCCACCTGCAGCTCACACCAAGCAACCTCAACCCACGTTTCAGTGTCTAGTCCTTTATAGACAGTTTTAAATGCTCCTCTTCCCAGCTCTATGTCAAATTTCAGGAACCTGCCACTAGGAGAAGTTGCCACCGCCTTCATTTCTGCTTCTTCTTCCATTTCTTTTTCATTTTTCTCCTTGAAGCAATCTTTTGTGGATTCTGAGGTTGTCTTTGAACACTGTTCATATTTAACTTCTTGTCCACCTCTTAGGACATTTGTAGGAAGTTTGTCTACTCTTGAAATATTTGTTGCAGCCTTTATTCTCTCATCTTTGGGGGAAGATTCGGAAACTTTGTCATCTTCTGTCATCTCCACACTCTTTCGGAAAAATCTCTTTCTTTCTACAGTTTCTCCAGAAGCTGAGAAGGTGGTTTTTTCCTTTAGTCTAGCTTCTACTGTCAAAGTTGCAACAACCTGAGGAACTGTGTTTTCAAAGGAAACTCCATCAGGTTTCTCAGAATCTTCTGTGCTAGCTGGCTCCCCTGAATCAGTGGCCATTGTAACTAAGGTTGTCACTATAAGTTTTCCTGCTCCACTCTTCAGTACAGTTACATCTCAGGTATCAGAATTATCAGAACAGATTTCCTTTTATGTGGTCATATATTTCCATAGCAACCTGAAGGGGGAGAAAAAGGATATTTTAAAATCACTCCACAAAGGAAATCATTAAGGAGAATATAAGTCACCTGATTTTTTAATCCCTCTTTTCTTAATAAGTAGTTTATTCTTTTTCTCTGTCCAACCTTAGCAACCAGCAGACTCCAGGGACTGTGTCTTCTTATCTTGTTTACCTCTGCAGCCCACAGTGCTTAGCAGACCACACTTAGTGTATAGCTCAATAAATCTTCATATTACATGAATATTGATTAGGAACCCAGTTTTCAGCCCCATCTATCAATTCATCAAATTCAAAACAAAAGCCCAAACGCTGAGTTTACTTATAAGGTAACACATACAGTAAAGCTTACCATTTAACTATTTTTATGTGTACTATTGTTATGTGTATTTTTATGCATTAATAGGTTCACAATATCACAGCAATCACTGGTTCTACCCACTCCCAAAATGTTTTCATCATCCCAAACTGAAACTCTATGTACTTTGTTGATATTGTGTGTACCTACAGTCCCAACTACTGGGAAAGCTGAGGCAGGAGGATGACTTGAGCCCCAGGAGTTTGAGACCAGACTGGGCAACATAGCAAGACCCCAAAAGAAGAAAAGCAGCTTTTAGGGGCTAGGTGTATGGTTCAACTGCAGAGCATGCTAAGTAAGGCTCTGGGTTTGATCCTCGCAACCACCAAAAAAACAACTCATTTACAATCACCCTTGGAAACCTCCAATCTACTTTCTATCTGTCTGAATTTACTTACTCTAGGTAATTTATGAACTTGCATTCAGATTTTAACAGAAACTTCTATCAAATATGAATATACTACAAAAATAAATAGCAAGAAAGACTTAAAACCATTCATCCTTTTAATCTAGCAATATTACTTACAGAAACTTGCCTTAGAATACTGTCAAGAATCTGCAGTGGATTAATACAGAGAACATAAAGAACTCAAAAAATTAAACATCAAAAGAACAAATAATACAACCCATGAATGTGCAAATGAACTAAACACACTTCTTAAAAGAAGTACAAAGGCATTCAATAAACACATGAGAAAAGGTTTGGCATCATTAGCCATCAGGGAAATACAAATTAAAACTACATTGAGATTCCATCAACATAGTAAGAATGGGTCTCATCAGAAAGAAAAAAAAACACACAAGAAATGTTGGCAAGGATGGGGGTGCTTATACACTGTTGGTGGGAATATAAATTAGTCCAGCCACTATGGGAATCAGTATGGAGATTCCGTAAAAATTTGAAAATATAACTACCATATGCGCCAGATAAAAAAGTCAGCTTACTATACACTGAGCATGATGAAGAACATCAGCATTTGGGAGGCAGAGGCAACAGAATTTTGAATTTGAGGTCAGCCTGGGATATATAGTGACTTCCAGGCCAGCCCAGGCTACACACATAGCAAAACTTTGTTTTAAAAACCAAGGGCTGGGGATGTAATTCAGTGGTAAAGCATTTGTCTAGCATGTGCAAGGACCCAGGTTTGATACCCAACACTGGAAAAAAAAAAGCGACTCTAGAGTTACTTGCATACCTTTATCATGGCACTCAAAAAAAGTGTTGTTCACCCCTCGAATGGTGTTGATCTCTTTCTTAAAAATCAGTTGTCCATAAATGTTAGGGATTACTTCTAGACTCTTCCTTATAGTCCACTGATCTGTGAGCAATTCTTAAGATAACTCAACAGGAAAAGAATAGTCTTTCTAACAATTGGAGCTGAGACAACTGGATATCCATATGCGAAAGATAATGCTTGACTGTCTAGTAAGGTTTCCTGGAAGAGATGCATAAGCTGAGTCTCAAAGGAAGAAAATTAACTGGTCCAGGCAAGATCACAAGTGATGGCATGAAATAGCAAAAGAATAAGTGTATGGCTGGTACCATAACTGGTACTTGCATATTAGAAGCAGGCAGCTGAGAACAGAGAGGCAGAGAGTCACTAAAGACCTTCTATCCATCCAAGGAGACCAATTAAAAAGCTATTGAAATGATCTAAGGGGATGATGAAGCTTGAATGAAAATAGTGGCAGAAGGGATAAATTCAATACAAGATTTACTGCTTAAATGAATGTGGCTGTGAGGGAAAGTGATGAACCCTATGAAAATGCACAGAAATTTGCCAACCAGATAGTACTACTAGGATACATCTGTGTTAATATCAGAGATAAGAATTGAACTAAGAACTCATGAAGTTACATGGCCAAATCAATATACATCCAATGCTATTTAATAATACTAGAATTGTCTGCAAGTGAAAAAAAATGGTTAGCAAAGCCTTACTTGAGTGACAACTTTTTCCTTTAACTTTTTATTTTGAAATAATTTTTGTCTTGGAAAAGAACCTGAAAGAGTATATACAAAGAAACCAGTATACCCTTCACCCACATTCCCCAAATGTTAACATTTAGGTGAGATTTTTTTAAGTAAGAACAATGATAGTTATTCACGTCACTTAACTAAAGGTCACTTATCCAAAAACCTCAAGAGCAGACATCCAGGAGTAAGACGAAAAGATTTCTAAGCAGCTGAAAATAGGTAAAGACAGATAATTTTTGGAAAAGTCTTCAAAAATTTTTAATGTACAATCTCTTTTAAAACTGAAAAAAAAAAAAAAAGCTGGGTGCCAGTAGCTCACACCTGTAATCCTAGCTACTCAGGAGGCAGAGATCAGGAGCATCTCAGTTGGAAGCCAAGCTAGGCAAACAGTTCTGTGAGACCCTTTCTCTAAAAAACCCATTACAAAAAAAAAGGTTGGTAGAGTGGTTCAAGGTGTAGGCCCTAAGTTCAAACCCCAGTACTGCAAATAAATCAATAAACAAATAAATAAAATAAATAATAAATATAAAATAAAACTGAAAGAATTCTTTTGTTGGTACTGGGGATTGAACTCAGGGCCTCACACTTGCCAGGCAGGCACTCTACCACTTGAGCCACTCTGCCAGCCTTGTTTCATGTTGGTTATTTTTGAGATAGGGTCTCAGGAAGTATTTGTCCAGTGTGGCTTCAAATCTCAATCCTCCTGATCTCTGCCTCCTGAGTAGCTAGGATGACAGGCATGAGCCACCGGCACCCAGCTTAAAACATACATACCCAGGTGGCTGAGGAAGATTGCCAAGTTCAAAGCCGGCCTGGGCAACTTAGCAAGAGCCTGTCTCAAAACAAAAAATTAAAAGGAGCGGGGAATGTAGCTCAGTAGTAGAGTGATTGCCTAGCATATGCACAGCCCTGGATTGAATCTGCAGTATCTCAGTGGGAAAAAAACTAAAATCTTACTCAAACCTTAATATTAAAAAAAAGACTGGTTCTCTAAGATAACTGACATGGTTAGTCACCTGGTTTCCCAAGCTGCAGAATAAGAAGCAGTAGGGGCTGGTGGAGTGGCTCAAGTGGTAGAGCACCTATCTAGCAAGTGTGAGGCCCTGAGTTCAAACTCCAGAGCTGCCAAAAAAGAAAAAATAAGAAGCAGAATAAGCAGCAGCAAATAGGAGAGATGGGGAAGGAGTGTTCTTTTAAGTCTTTTAAAAACCTACATATACCTTGGGCTCAGGGTGTAGCTCAGTGTTAGAACATCAGCTGGCTGCCTAGCATGCGCAAGGTACTGGGTTAGATCCTTGAACAGCACCAAAGGAAAAAAAAGCCCAATACCTTTAGACAAAAAAAATGTTAATAGAGACAAAGAGGGATATTTTATGAGGACAAAGAGGGTTAATTGATCAAGACTATGTAACAATTATAAACATATACACATCTTTCAGTGCCACAAAATACAGGAAATAAAAGCTGACAAAACTGAAGAAATAGAAAATTCAATAACAGACTATTCTAATGTCCCAATCTCAATAATGGAAAGAATTAGACATAATATCAGTAAGAATATGGAAAACTTGGACTTTACTATCAACCAACTTGTCCTAACTGACATCACTCCATCAAACAAGAGCAAGCATAGATGGAACATTCTCCAGAATAGATCATATGCTATGCAATAAAATAAATACCAATAAATTTTTTAAAAATTGAAACATACAAAGTATGTTCTCTCTAGCACAAAAGAATTACATGAGAAGTGAGCAACCAAGTAAGGATAGCCCACAGATCATTGGACTATAAGGAAGAGTCTAGAAATAATCCCTAACATTTATGGTCACATGATTTCTTAACAAAGAGATCAACACCATTAGAGTGGTAACCAACAGTTTTTTCAACCAAAGGTACTGGGACAAGTGGAATCAATATACAAATGAAGTTGGACCCTTACTGCACATCACACTTGGAAATTAATTCAAAGTGGACCACAGACCTAAGAGCTAAAACTATAAACCCTTGGAAAAAAACATTGGAGTAAGTCTCAGTAATCTAGGGTTAGACAATAATTTCCCAGATATAACAAAAACATAAGCAATATAATAGAAAACTGATGAACCATATCTTATGGAAATATTAAATCTTTGACCAGGTGCAGTGGCTCATACTTATAATCTTGGGAAATAGAGATCAGGAGGATCACAGTTCAAGGCCAGCCTTGGCAAAGAGTTAGCAAAACCCCATCTCAACAAAAAAGCCAGGCATGGTGGTACACACTGTGGTTATAGCTAAGTGGGAGGCATAGTCAGAAGAATTGCTGTCTGAGGCTGGCCCCAGGCAAAAAATGGGAGACCCTGCCTGCAAAATAAAGCAAAAAAGGAATGAGGCATGGCTCAATTGGTAGAGAGCCACCAAGAGGCTCTGAAGTCAAATCCCAGTACTATCAAAAAAAAAAGAAAAAAGATTTAAACCTTTATACTTCAAAGGATACCATCCAGACAGCAAAAAAAAGTCAACCCACAAGCTAGGAGAAAAGATGAGCAAATCAAATATATGTTAAGACAATGGTATCAAGAATACATAAAGAACTCTTGCCAGACACTGGTGGCTCATGCCTATATTATTAAAGTAACAGTAACAAGCCTAGCATGGTGGTACATTCCTGTAATCTCAGCACTCTGGAGGCAGAGGCAGGAGGATGGAGAATACGAAGCCAAGCTGGGATACATAGCAAGACCCTGTCTCAAAATACAAAAACAAAAACAGAAGTAGTGGTAATGTGTTGCCCTTGTAAAAATGTCAACAGAATTCAAATCATAACTTGGATCCTCAATGATTCAAGTGTTTTGTCATACACAATAAGGGTTTAGTCAGTAACAAGTAACAAGTAAAGCAGAATTATAGTATATTGTTATAATTACTCTACTTTATTATTAGTTACTATTGTTAATGTCTTACTGTGCCTAATTTACAGGTTAAACTTCGCCACACATATGTATGTATAGGAAAAACATAGCATTTATAGGTATCAATACTATTCACATTTTAGGTATCCATGGGGAGTCTTGGAACAGATCCTCTGCAGACAAGGGAGGATGCGCAAATCAAACCACAGTGAAATACTACTTCATACCCATGAGGATGGTTACAATAAAAAAGCTAGTAACAAGCATTGACAAGGATGTGGAGAATACACATTGCTGGTGGGAATGTAAAATGGTCCTGCTAGTTTGGAACATAGTCTGTCAGTTCTCTAACAAGTTAAATAGAACTATTATATGATACCACAGACCCAGTGAAATGAAAACCTATGTCAACACAAAAACTTGTACACAAGTGTTCATAACAGCATTATTCACATAGTCAAATGGTAGAAATAAGCCAAATAATGACTGCTTTTTAATATGCTTTTTTTTTTTTTGCACTACTGGAGTTTGAACTCAGGGCCTACACCTTGAGCCACTCCACCAGCCCTATTTCTGTGATGGTTTTTTTTTTCAAGATAAGATCTCGAGAACTATTTCCTGGGCTGGCCTTGAGCTACGATCCTCCTGATCGCTGTCTCCGAGTAGCTAGGATTATAGGCATGAGCTACCAGTGCCCAGCTAATGTGCTTTATATATATGCAATGGAATATTACTTGGCCATAAAAAGGAATGAAAACTTGATACATATTATGACAAAGATGAAACTTGACAACATTATGCTAAGTGAAAGAAACCAGAGTTTCTACAAGCCCATATTCTATATGATTCTGTTTATATGAAATGTCCAGAAAATGCAATCCATAGAAACAGAAAACAGATTAGTAGTTTCCTAGGGCAGAGGCACAGGAACAGAACTGAATGCAAATGAACATAATGCATCTTTTGGAGGTCATGGAATGTGTTAGTCAGACTGCATCACTGACAAAATACCTGACATAAACAACTTATGGGAGGAAGGATTTTGGTTCACCGTTTCAGAAGTTTCAGCAGCTCACAGCAAGGCAGCCAGAATGAAAAAAAGAGAAAATGGCTGCACTTCTGACTTTGTTCTCCCCCACCCTTTCTTCCACCTGGGCCCCCAGCCTATGGAATGGTGCCACACACATTCAGACTAGGTCTTCCTTTCTTAGTCAATTCTCTCACAGAGACACCAAAAAGTGTGCTTTAACTGTCTCCTAGGCACTTCTCAATCCAATCAAGTTGAAAATCAAAATTAACCATCACATGGCAATATTCTAAAATCAGATTAAGGGCAGGGGGCATGGCTCAAATGGTAGAGCACTTGCTTAGCAGTTGTGAGGTCCTGGGTTTGTATTTTGTTTATATGATAGGGTCTCACTAGTTTTGCCCAAACTTCTTTGAGGTAGCTGGGATTACAGACACGAACCACCAAACCCAGCTCCAAAAATAAACTTTTGGAGGTATGAGAGATTGAACTCAGGGCCTCTTACTTGCTAGATAAGTGTGCTACCATTTGAGCCCACACACTCAGTCCAAAGCAAAAATTTAATACATAAAAATAATCCCTGGGGATGGTGGGTGTGACTCAAGTGTCAGAGCATCTGATCCTGAGTTCAAAACCCAATATCACAATAAATAAATAAATAAATAAGCAAGCCCTGTGTTGTGGGGCATGCTTGTAATCCCAGCACTAGGTAGGCTGGGAATGGAAGATCTTAAGTTTGTGGCCAGCCTGGGCTACACAGACAGACCCTGTCTTAAAAAAACAAACAAACTGGGCACCAGTGGCTCATGCCTGTAATCTTAGCTACTCAGGAGGCAGAGAGCAGGAGGATCGTGGTTCGAAGCCAGCCCAGGCAAATATCTAGAAAAACCCTTCACAAAAAAATAGGGCTGGTGGAGTAGCTCAAGGTGAAGGCCCTGAGTTCAAACCCCAGTACAAAAGAAAGAAAGGAAAGAAGGAAAGGGGAAGGAGAAGGGGAAGAGAAGGGAAGGGGAGGGGAAGGGAGGGGGTGTAGCACAGTGGTAGAGTACTTGCCTAGCATGCACAAGTCCCTGGGTTAGACCCCCAGCCCTGCAAATAAGAACCACAACAATAAAAAAATTTAAAAACTAGGCAAAGAACTTCACTAAGTATCATTTATCTAGTGTTTTTCATCACAGATCCAATACTTCTTTTTTTCTTTTTTAGTGGGACTAGGGTTTGAACTCAGGGCTTCATGCTTGCAAAGCAAGCATCCTACTGCTTAAGCCAAACTTTCAGTCTATTTTGTTCTGGTTATTTTGGAGATGGGGGGTTGTCTCTTGAACTATTCGCTCAGGCTGGCCTCGAACCGTGATCTTCCCGATCTCAGCCTCCCAAGTAGCTAGAATTATAATTCTAGCTAGCCACAGGTGCCCAGCTTCAATAGCTTCTTGACCATAAAAACAGTTTAAGAACAGAGGCAGGTTCTTGAGTAGGAGAAACCTGAAATCAAATCTTGGTTTTGTCTCGGGGCAAATAATTTAACCTCACTCATGCTTGATTTCATTTGTGAAATCTCACAGGACTGATACGAAAATACACACAAACACTTAGCACAATGTCCAGCACAACACAATAATCAATAAATGAAAGCTTTTATTTTCTACCTCTTAATTACCCCTGGGGCAGCACTGTGTTAAGGCATGATTCAACAATACTCAAGAAAACATTAAATGCTTTTCAGGAGACTCAATTCAGGAGCGCAGAAAAGTACGTAATACATTTTTAAAAGGCTTTCCAGTATAAGCCACATTGGCATTGCTAAGGGATATGCTCTACTGACCAGGATAATATCTCTTCCACACTTAGCAATGTACAACATGGCTCAGTGGAAAAGTCCAAAAAAAATCAGGTGTCAAACCTGGAGTTTCTTCAAATCTGGAGTCTATCCTATCAAGTTCACAACTATATATTATAAAGTATGTGCAACCATTTTTCCTTCATAAAATGATAAATATACTGATCTATGCCCTAGAAATATGTATAAAGGCAACTACAAAAGCATTTTTATAGAAACTGAAATTACAGAGAAATCTTGAAAATTTGTGCCTCATCTCTACTCCTTCAACATATTTGCTATATAACCTTACAGCATGTGAGTTAAAAGTTCAAAATAATGTTTCCCCTGTAGCTTATCTTGATTCCATCCACAGGAAATCCAACATAAAACACTAGTACTTTGTTGCATACCTATAGTCCCAGCTACTCAGGAGGCTGAGGCAGGAGTATAGCCTGGACAAAATAGTGAGACTCCCGTCTCAAAACAAAACAAAAAACACAATACTTTGTCAACCAATGGCTCAAATAATATTCTCAACTTTTATAATCAGCAATTCAAATAATACATATTAAACAGAAAAAAATTACATGGTAAATTTTCCATTAACAATCTTCTGTCTTTGTCATATATACATACTCATGCCAATAAATATCTACCAAATGCCAATGTACAAGCACTGTCTCGATGTCTAAGAATAAAAGAACAAAAAAGTCCTTGTCCTCAAGGATCCTACAAGCTTAATATATACTATGGTAGGCTGGAGGTGTGGCTCAGTGGTAGAGCACTTGCCTATGATGTGCAAGGCTCTGAGATCAATCCCCAGCAGAGGAAAAAATTAAATTTATTTAGTTCAAGAAGTGAACTAAACATCTACATCTCATACTTTCTAAGACACCAGAAAAGTGATGATAAAAGACTACAAAAATATAAATCATGAGTCAGTGACAAAAATAGATAACATCATGTCAAACAAAAGATTTTAACAATTTCTGAGAAAGAGCAGACATAAAAGAACTAGCTAATAATACAAATCAAAGGAGCCTATAACCTAAAATACATAATAGAATGAGTTTTAATCCAGGAGAGAGCACACTTGCAGGGCAAAATCCCAAAGAACTTCCACACACAAAATAAAGACTGATCCCACAGAGAGGTGGAATACGAAAAAGGCTAAAAACAGGGATAAACTGAGAACCTGGATTATGACACAATTGAAATAAATCCTTGCATGAGAATACCAAATTCAACATACTGGGAAGAATTCAGGCACCCTAGAGGAAAGTTGTCTTCTGTCATTTGGGCCTTTCAAGTGTAATAATAGCCAGCTACCCACCCACACACCTCAAAATAAAGTTTACTCATTGACAACTCTGTCCAGGTACACAGAACACCCACTCAGCCCTACCACTAGATCACTCTTAAGAATGAACAGATTCAGTAAATAGCCTTTTGAAGGAAACCTGTAACACAGAAGAAAAAGATTTAAAAAAAAAATGCCATTACAGGAGCTGAAATAATTCAAGAAACAACTTTTAAATTAATCCCAGCACTTGGGAGGCTGAGGCAGGAGGACCAGAGTTGGAAGCCAGCCTGCACTACACAGACAAATGCTGTCTGAAAACAAAACCAAAATATACAATAATATAATAATTATATTAATTACATTAATATACTAATTATATATAAATAAATACATGGGGATGGGATTGTAGCTCAGTGATTAAGCACTTGCCTAGCATACAGAAGGCCCTAGCTTCCGTCTCCAGAACCATAAAAATAAATAAACAAAACAAATGTATGACTCAAAAATCAAATAGAGGTATATAAACAGGAAGGGTTACTCCTAACCTTGCTTCCCATCCATTTAGTTCCCCCCACTCCCTCAAAAGGTAACCACTCATTATATTCTTGTATAACCTTTGGATCTTTTCTTTCTTCTTCTTCCTTTTTTTCCCACAGTGCTGGAGATTAAACTCAGGGCCTTGTACATGCTAGGCAAGTACTCTACTGAGCTACATCTTTAGCCCCTACTTAAAAAAAAACCTCTTTTATCTTTTACAGGCGGAGGGAGGGGGTCTCACTATGTTATCCAGGCTGGTCTCCAACTCCTGAGCTCAAGCAATCCTGCTTCAGACTCCTGAGTAGTTAAGTAGCTGAACTACAGGCACTCAATCTTTAATTATACTAAATACTGTTGAATTAGTCTTCAAAGTAGTTGTACTGATTCATACTTCCACCAGTAACATCTGAGTTCCTTTTTTACATAATTCTTGGTATTATTAGAGAATTGTAAAAATGTAATTAATTTACCAAGCTAATGGGTATGATAGATTACCAATATGATTGCACAGAAATGGGTAAGTTCAACATCCTTTGCTTCTTGTCACTTTTAAACTATATTTTTCCTGATTACTAGTGTGATTTACCATCTTTTCATATTTATTGGCTCTTTTGCTTTTACCCTGTGTGAATTATCTGTTCATATAATTTTCCTTTATTTATTTATATTTTTGTGGTGCTAGAGATGGAATTCAGGGCCTCAAACATCATAGACAAACGCTCTGCCACTAAGCTATATCCCCAGACTCTTTGGAGTCTCTTTAAGCAATTAAGCAAAACTGTCTACACAAAAAGGAGTAGAGTACACTCTCAGATTTATTAATTTGGGGATCAGAGTCTCACTACATTGCCCAGGCTAGCCACAAAATTCTGGGCTCAAGTGATCTTCCTGCCTCATTCTCTCAAGTAGCTGGGACTACAGGTGTGTACCACCATTAAGCTCATTAAGTTCATTAAGCTTTTTTGTTATTGTTTGGTTTTTGTTTTTCTGAGACAGGGTCTGGCTATGTAGCCCAGGCTGGCCTAAACTCAAGTTCCTCTTACCTCAGCCTCATGAGTGCTGAAATCACTAAGCTTTTTTTTAATTTTCAGTACTTAAGATACTTTTCTCCTTTTCAGTACACAAAAGTTTCTCATTCTTACGTTACAGCATTCAATTGTTTGCTATTAAAAATCGTGCTGCATATTTCATTATACATGTACACAGATGAGTATATATGTGTGAGTTTGTATGTATATATCTATGTATGTGTATGTGTTAATACATATTAGTTAAAAGAAACCTGCAACAGGTTTGCCAGTTCAAAGTAAATTTGCACTTTTCAGGTTTTAGTGTAACACACTATTATATCCAGAAGAGTGCATCTAATCTTTATATAATACTACCACATTGCCTTCCACGGGCATTATAACAATTTAAATTCCCACCTGCAAAGTAAGTCATTTACCCCACACCCTTGACAAAAAATGTTATCAAACATTTTTAACACTCTGATAGGTTTAAAAAAGGAGTCTCGGGGACTGGAGGCATGGTTCAAGCAGTAGAGTCCTCGGTTCAAACCCTAGTCCCCCCCCAAAAAAAAAACAGTCTCAGTATGTTTATTCTCTTTTTTGTGGTGCTAGGTACCAGACTCAATATGTTTTCTTTTTTTTCTTTTGATGGTAATTATATTTGAACTCAGGGCCTCACACTTGCTAGGCACCACTTGAGCCACTCAATCAGCCCCTTTTTTGAGATAGGATCTGGTAAACTATTTGCCTGGGCTGGCTTTGAACCAAGATCCTCCTGATCTCTGCCTTCTGAGTGGCTAAGATTATAGGCGTGAGCCACTGGCGCCTGGCTCCTCAGTATGCTTTCAACTAGCATTTACCTTTCAAAGTGAGGTTAAGCATTTTTCACGATTGTTTAATCATTAAAGTAAAAAATAAGCTGAGTGCTGGTAGTTCACACCTGTAATCCTAGCTACCTGGGAGACTAAGATCAGGAGGATCTCAGTTTCTGGCCAGCTTGGGCAAATAGATTATAAAACCTCCATCTCCAAAATAACCAGAGGAAAAATGGACTAGAGGCATGCCTCAAGTGGTAGAGTGCCTGCTTTGCAAGTGTGAAGCCCTGAGTTCAGGCCTACCCACCCCCCCCAAAAAAAAATTAAATTCAAGGATAAGCCAAAATTTCCTATTAACATCTACAAATGAAGAAAATAAAATAAGACTTACAAGTGGAGACAAAACTGGGAGCTTATAGACTACATGATTATCAAGAAAATGAACTAAAAAGCTATAATAGTATTTAATAAGAGAGCTCAGCAAAAATTCCAAAGTCAAAAACAACATACAGAAATCAATACTCTGCTATATACATCAGTAATAACCATTAAAAAGTGTAATTTAAAAATACTATCACCAGGTGCTGGTGGCTCATGCCTGTACTTAGAAGGTTGAGATTGGGAGGCTCATGGTTTGAGGCAAGCCCAGGCAAATAGTTCACAAGAAACCATCTCCAAAATAACAAAAGCAAAATAGACTGGAGGTATGGGTCAAGTGGAGGTGCTTTGCAAGCACAAAGTCCTGAGTTCAAACTTCAGTCCCACCAAAAAAAAAATCTCTATTCACAAGAGCAACAATGCTATAAAACACTCATCTAGGAATAAACTCAAGAAGAAACATGTAGCACCTACATACAGAAAACTGTGAAATTCTACTGAAATACATAAACTAACCTATGTTCATTGGTAGAAAGACCCAATATGAAGAGCTTTACAATCACCCCCACAATATCCCAAAATCAGTGGGAACCCCAAATCCCAAGGAGCTAATTTTGTCCCAAACCAAGAGATTGATATCAAACATGTACAAGGAGCATGCTAGGTGTGGTGGTTCATGCCTGTAATTCCAGTACTCCAGAACATTGTTGAGTTTGGGGCCAGCCTGGGCTACAGAACAAGATTTACACCATCCTAGGATTAAAAAAAAAAAAGACTATAAGAAAAATTGAGTGCCTTGAAAAAAGACAAAGAGTATATTACCAGATAGTAACATATAATATAGCAATAGTAGCCTAAACAATGTGGTTTCAGCACAGAAATAGACAAATGAACTAATAAAATAAAGAACTAGCACAAACTGGGCACTGGTGGCTCATGCCTATAATTCTAACTACTCAGGAGGCAGAGATCAGGAGGATCAAGTTTCGGAGCCAGCCTGAGCAAATAGTTCTAGAGACTCAAAAATATAAAAAAGGGCTGGCAGAGTGGCTCAAGTGGTAGAACACCTGCCTAGCAAGCGTGACGCCCTGAGTTCAAAACCCCAGTATCACACACACACACACACACACACACACACACACACACACAAAACAGCACAGAAACAGGCACTCATATGTATGGGAATGTAGTCTATGATGGCAGAACACAACATGAAGAAAGACTTTCTTAATCATCTGAAGAAAGGCTTTCTTTAAAAAGTAAAATGAGGACTGGAAGCATGGCTCAAGTGGTAGGGTACATGCCTCGAAAGTGCAAGGCCCTGAGTTCAAATCTCAGTACTGCCAAAAAAGACAAAATGGCCTGGTGTGATGGTGCATGCCTATAATCCCAGTGATTCAGGAGACTGAGGCAGGGTGATCACAAGTTTGAGACCAGCCTGGGCTACACAGTAAGACCCTGTCTTCAAAAACAAACAACAAAAAAGAATATTATTGTTTCTTAAAATAGCTGAAGGAAACACAAAAACAAATGAATATTATCAATTAAAACTGAGTGTTACATAAAGGAGAATAATGAATGGGGTGAATTCAACTATGATACATTGTAAAAACTTTTATAAATGTCACAATGTACCACCAACAATTGTATGATAATAAAAAAATCTGAGTGTTACATATGAGCCAAGCACTTGTAAATCCTTTCATGTGTTTGCCATGCATTATTACAAGAATCTTGAGGTAGGTAATATTGTTATTCTCAAATATATATATATTTCACAAATGAGGAAACTAAGATCAAAAATTAAGTAATGTGTGCCTGGTGTATTGGGGCACTTGGGAGGCTGAGGAAGGGGCACAAGAATCATGAGTTTGAGGCCAGGCTGGCTACATAATGAGACCCTGTCTCAAAAAAAAGTAACTTGCTGGCTTGGTGCTGATTTCTATAGTTCCAGCTACTCTGGAGTCTGAGGCAGAAGGATCATTTGAGCACAGGATTTGCAGCCAGCCTGAACTATATAGCAAAAACCTGTCAGTTAAAAAAAAAAGCCAGGCACCAGTGGCTTATTCCTATTAACCCTAGCTACTTAGGAGGCTGACATCAGAAGACTGAAGTTCTAGGCCATTCAAGGCAGAAAAAGTTCACAAGACCCCATCTCAACTGAAAAAAGCTGGGTATGGTGGTACATGCCTGTCATACCAGCTGTGGTGGGAGTGTAAATAGGCATAAACATGAGATCCTATTTCAAAAAAAACCAAAGCAGCTGGGCGCTGGTGGCTCACACCTGTAATCCTAGCTGCAGGAGGCAGAGATCACGATTCAAAGCCAGCCCAGGCAAATAGTCCATGACACCCTATCTCAAAAGTCCTTCACAAGAAAAAATAGGGCTGATGGAGTGGCTCAAGGTGAAGGCCCTGAGTGCAAGCCCCAGTACCGCAATAAATAAATAAATAAATAACCAAATCAAAAAGGGCTGTAAGTGTGGCTCATGTGGTAGAGCGCCTGCCTAAGCAACCATTAATCTCTGAATTCTAACCTCAGTACTGCCACTCTCAAAAAAAAAAAAAAGAAAGAAAGAAAGAAAAAGCAGGTAACTTGACTAAGATCATATAACTACTAAAACCAGAGCCAGGGGGCTGGGGGTATAGCTCCGTGGTAGAGTGCTTGCCTAAAATGTGAAGGCCCTGTGTTCCATCCCCAGCACCACAAAGAAGAGAGAGGGAGAGAAGGAAGGAAGGAGAGAGAGGGAGAGAAAGGAGGAAAGAAAGAGAGAAAGGAGGAAAGAAGGAAAGAAAGGAGGAGAGAGGGAGAAGAGAGAAAATGAACTCAACACAGACATCTCACTCCCAAATCTACTCCTAATAAGGGGCCATATATAACATGGAGCCACATGCACAACCCTGACAAATAAACACACTGCACAATCACATCATGCTTCTTGGAATTTTTTTTTTTTTTGCAGTACTGGGGTTTGAACTCAGGGCTTACACCTTGAGCCACTCCGCCAGCCATTTTTTGTAAATGGTTTTTTCGAGATGGGGTCTCTCAAACTACTTGCCCAGGGTTGCCTTCAAACTGTTCTGCTCCTGAGTAGCTAGGATTACAGGTGTGAGCCACCAGCTTCAAGATCTTAGAAATTTTTAACTCTAAAACTTTCTTTTTCTTAGCTGGATGCCAGCAGCTCAAACCTGTAATCTTAGCTACTGGGGAGGCAGAGGTAAGGAGGATCAAGGTTCAAGGTCAGTCTAGGCAAATAGTTCACAAGACTCTATCTCAAAAATATCAGACACCTGCCTAGCAAGCATGAGGCCCTGAGTTCAAACTTCAGTTTTACCAAATAATTTTCTCAATTACAAATGCCCATTTTATGTGAAAAAGTTCTGGATCAAAATCAGAAAAGGGGCTGAAATCAACTCTGTATCCTTTTGTCATCAAATTAAATAATTTTATGTATCAATCACTTATGTCTCATCCCTAATTAACACTTAACTCTGCCTTATCCTTTATAGCAGTGTTAGCCAAACTACATGCTGCCCTCAGGCCAAATTCTACCTCACTGCCTGTTTTGTACAACCAGTGAGCTAAGACGGGTTTTTACATTTTAAAATGGTTGAAAAAAATCAAAAGAATAGATTTGAAATTCATAGCTCAGTGTTCATAAGTAAAGTTTTACTGGCACATAGCCCTGTTCTTTCATTTACATATTGCCCATAACTGCTAAAACACGAAGAGCTTCATTGTTCCAACAGACATTTCATGTCCCACAAAGCATAAGATATTTACCATCTGGCCCTTTCCATGGGAAAAGTTTGTAAACCCTTGGTTTATAGTTTTCAAAAGAACTTCATTCAGGATCAGGAATGTACCTCAGGGGCAGAGCAGGTATACAGCACCCTGGGACTGCTCATGATCAGCAGTGCCAAAAAAAAAAAATTAACTCAATTACTCATAACAGCCCTCAGAGTTCTGAAAATTAGGAAGGCTCAAAAGATTAGTGGCTTGCCAAATCGCAGAACACACAGGTGAAGAACAGATGGTGGTGGTGATAGTTTTGGTGTTCTGACACAGGATCTTACTATATAGGCCAGTTTGGACTCAAATTCTCGATCCTCCTGCTTCAGCCAGTACATGTCCAGCTTCAAATCCAATATACACTTTCTAAGAACGCAACCTTTCCTGATTAATCAATGAGTTTAGACATTTGGTGCTAAAATTTACCAGACAGATAGAAACACGGAAGTTTTAATTGGTGGGAAAACACTTCTTAATTAAGATAGGGCACATTCAGGGTGGTATGGCCATAGACAACACTTCTTAATTGAGATACTTTGATTCCAAATGCATGCTGCATTTCATCTATTAGAAAGTGTATTTCCACTGGGTGACATGGCTCACGTCTATAATCCTAGCTACTTGGGAGGCAGAAATTGGGAGGATTGTGGTTCAAGGCCAGCTGGTACAAAAAGTTCAAGAAACTCCATCTCAACCAATAAAAGCTAGGTGTGGTGGCTGTCATCCCACCTATGCTGGAAGCATAAAATAAGAGGATTATGGTCCAGGCCAGCCAGGCATAAACACAAGACTCTATCTCAAAAATAGCCAGAGCAGAAAGGATTCAACTTGCAGAGTACCTGCCTGTCAAGCACGAGGTCCTAAGTTCAAACCCCAGTATTATAAAAAAGTACATTTCCTCACTTGATTAGCAAAGGAACTTTGCAAAGTAGATAGGACTTTTGTTTTGTTTAATAACAAATAAAGAAACAGGTGGTAAGAGACACACAAGATCACAAGGCTAAGACCCAGGTTGACTCCTACCTCAATAACACAGTCTCTTCTCATAAAGAATGTACTTGTCTTGTTTAGTTTTGTTTTCCTCAAAAACAAAAAGCAGTAACTCACTCATTTTAAATAGTAAGAAACCTAAGATGTGATTCAATCAACAAAAGGGATACTGAGAATTTTCTTTCAATAATACTGCCAGCTTAAAGAATATAGGAGTGTCATGCCCTAGGCCCTGATTTTCATCCTCAGCACCCCATAAACAAACAAATAATACTGAGTACTTGGGAAGGAGGAAAGGGTGAAAAGAGGTAGTGAAAGTCAAGGTCTTTGCCTTTATTGCATGAGCTTCCACCAGGAGATAAGCTGGTCTCTTAATGTTCAAAGTCACCTTCTCAAAGAAGAGTTCCCTAGCCACCTGAACTAAAGAAGTTTCTCCCCAGCATCCCAGGACTCTTCTTAAAGTTTCCTTCTTTGCATTTACCTTCTGAAATTATCTATGTGTTGACCATCTGTACTCCTCCAATATAATTAAAGCTCCAAGAGGACAGAGTCATTGTCTTCTTTTGCTTCTTTTTCATCTACTCCCAATGCACCTGCCCCTGGAACACTGCAGCAAATGAGTATTTGTTAAATGAATGGTAGAGTCTACAAATAACTAGGATTAAGTCATACTCTGTGATTCACTTGGGTTAACCCCTTCAGAGTAACTATCAGTACATTTGAAAGGTTCCTTAGCAAATGAACCATATACCTTCAAGGGTTATTTCTTGACAGACACCTTCAAAGGCTAACTCTAAATAGAAATACTACAATAACCCAGTAGAACAAAAATTATTCTCTCAGGACTAGGAGTGTGGCTCAGTGGTAGAGCACTTGCCTAACATGCACAAAGCCCTGGGTTCAATCTTCAGCACCCCAAAAATAATCATTCTCTCGGCAGCAGTGGATATAATTAAAGCTGCACTACCACTTCTTGGGGCTAATTAAGTAAAAATTTCCACACTTGTTTTAAAACATATCTCCTAGGGTTTTTGTTTGGTGGGGTTTTTTTTGTTTGTTTTGGGTTTTTTTTTTTTTTTGAAGATACTAGGGTTTGAACTCAGGGCTTTACGCTTGTGAGGCAGAAACTCTACCACTTGAGCCACCTCCAGCCTCTATCTCCTACTTTTAAAAAACAAATTAATGTCCCATTTTAATTATACTTAACTAAAGACTGAGATTTATCAACAAATTGTGCTATGCCAAATTTTAATTCTCATTTTAGAAGTAAATAAACTATGAAATAATCTTATATTATTCCTAAATAAATAGGATAATACAGGGGTGATTACAGCCTAAGCTACAAATGAAAAGTCTCCACAAAGTATTGATTGATACATTTTCATTAAGAAGTTGGCTGAATTCTGGTGGGATGATTTTAACATGGAAAATGTCCCTGTCTTTGCTTGCTTTCTTCCTTTTTTACCCCACCTTCCTCCCCCCACACACTTCTGTAAAACTTGAAAATAGAAAGCAAAAACCCTCAACTGTTATAAATCATGCAATTAAAGTTGATTACTTATAAATATGAACTTTGGATCACTGTATAGACTATTAAATTTGATTTCTTAATGCCTATTGTTAAATAAACTGTGTGAGACAGACATACACACACAAAAACAAAAGTTGACTCAAAGCCAAGCATGCGATGCATTCCTGTAATCCCAGCACTTGGGAGGCTGAGGCAGGAGGATTGTGCATTCCAGGATACCTTGGGCTAAATAAATATCGAGACCCTGTCTCAGAAAAACAGGAACTAGGGAAGCTGGGCACCGGTGTCTCACACCTGTAATCCTAGCTACTCAGGTGGCAGAGATCAGGAGGATCAAGGTGTAAAGCCAGCCCAGGCAAGTAGTCACCCTCCTACACCCTTTCCCAGCACCCCCCCCCCAGGAGAACCCTCTTGTTCTCCGATTTTGTAGAAGAAATAAAATGACATTTTTGCTTGTTTAAGATAGCTACACAGGGAGTTTCCTTGTGACATTTCAATGTATATTATAATCCCAATTGGTTCATCTCCTCTATTTTTCCTCATTCTACCTTAGTCCCTTTCTTATGGTGGCTTCGACTTGTTTAAAAATTCTATGTCTAAATCCAGTGTGGTGGTGGCACGACTGTAATCCCAGCACTCTGGAGACTGAGGGAGAAGGATCCAGAGTTTGATGTCAGCACAGGCTACACAGCAAGTCTTTGACTAAAAAAAATTTTGTTTTGTTTTGTTTTGTTTTAAAAAAGGCAGGAGGCTGGTAAAGTGGTTCAAGTGATAGAGGGTCTGCCCACCAAGCATAAGGCCCTGAGTTCAATCCCCAATTTCACAAAAAAACGGGGGTGGGAGTAGGCTGAAGCTCAGTGGTAGAGTGCTTGCCTAGCATGCCCAAAAATCTGAGTTTGATCCCCTCGACCACAAAACAAACAAAAAAACCTCACAGAATGAAAGAAACTATTTGCAAATCATATATCTGATCAGGGTCTAGAATATAGTTTTTTAAAAAATTGTTACAGCTCAGGCTGGCTGAATGGCTCAAGCAGTAAGAGTGCCTGCCTAGCAAGCATGAGGCCCTGAGTTCAAACCCCAGTACCATCAAAATAAAAAAAAAGGTGAACATGTATCATATTTGGGCTGGCGGAGTGGCTCAAGTGGTAGAGTGCCTGCCTAGCAAGCATGAAGCCCTAAGGTCAAATCGCAATACCAAAAAAAAAAAAAACTCTTACAACTCAGTAAAAAGACAACCAAATTTAAAAATGAAAGACTTAAATAGACATTTATCCAATAAAGAAATATAGTCAAAGCACAAGAGAACCTGCCATACATCATTAGTCATTAGAAAAATGCAAATCAGATACACAATGATACCACTTCATACTCACCAGGAGGTCACTAAAAAAAAAAAAAAAAAAAGAAAGAAAGCAACAAGTGTTCGTCAGGATGTACAGAAATTGAAATCCTCACACATTACTGGTGGAAATGTAAAATGATGCAGTGCTGTAGAAAACAAGTTTGTTGGTCTCTCAACAAATCAAACATAGCACTAATACACAACCCAGTAATTCCATCTTTAGGTACATAACCCAAAATAACTGAAAACAAGTGCTCAAACAAAATCTTATACACGAATACTCACAGCAGCACTGCTCGCAAAAGCTCAAAGGTAGACTATCCCAAATATCCATGGACCTCATGAATGGATAAACAAAATGTGGCATACCGGTACTATGGAATATTGCTCAGCCATTAAAGGGAATGAGGTACTGATACATGCATAAAATGGATAAATCTTAAAACATGCTAAGAAGCCAGGCTTAAAGGTCATTTACTGCCAGGCACTGATGGTTTATGCCTGTAACCCCAGCTACTCAGGGGACAGAGATCAGGAGGGTCATGGTTTCGAAGCCAGCCCCCGGCAATTAGTTCATGAGACCCTAACTTGAAAAAACCAATCACAGAAAAAAAAAAAAGGCTGGCAGAGTGGCTCAAGTAGTAGAGTGCCTTTCTAGCAAGTGTGAGGCCCTGCATTCAAACCCCATTGCAGGAAAAAAAAGGTCCTTTACTGTATGATTCCACTTATATGAAACTGGCAAAATTGGCAAAGCCATAAAAACAGCTAAATAATGGTCACCAGGGGTTAGGGTGAAGAGAGAATAGGGAGTGACTGCTTACTAGCTGCAGTTCCCTTTTGAGGTGATGAAAATATTTTCCAATTAAGACAGTGGTGCTAGCAGCACAATACAGTATAGTTACTTATTGCTGTTGCATTGTATAGTTTAAAGTGGTTTGAATGGTAGATTTGTTACTAAATTTCATGCAATTTTTAAGTTACTATGTTAAAATACAGGAATGAATGTATTTCATTTCTAAGAGCTGGGGATGTGGCTCAGTAGTAGTTTATCTAGCATGCACAAGGCCCTAGGTTCAATTGAAGCACCATTTTAAAAAAGGGAAAAATGTTCAAAAGAAAAGTATATCCCTGACAAAAAAAGGCATTAAAGGTTTACTTCTATCATAAGTCATTTCCAAACGAACTATCACATAACAAACTCTACCAGAACAATCAAAACTGGTATCAATTCTACTTTTGAAGCTTTGGAAATTTCTGGATAAATGCCTTTATATATGTCCTTTATAGTCATCAAGTATCTCCTAACAACATCACAAATTTTATGAGATCTCAAACATAAATGGGAAAGATACACTCCTTTGGAAGAATCCTGTCTTTTAGCCAAGAGACATATCTGCAAAAGACCTGGGGGTCTACTTGTACTACGATGAGACACAAAAAGGGGTTTTTTTCTTGCACACAATTGTTCCCCTTACAAAAACATATACATAAAAATGTAAGCTATCCATTAATAATTTTTATTCAATTAAAAAACTGGGGTAACACCCACGCACAGGAAATCAATGTGAGTCAACTCCCTGTATAGCTATCCTTATCTCAACCAGCAAAAACCCTTGTTCCTTCCTATTATTGCTTATACTCTCTCTACAACAAAATTAGAAATAAGGGCAAAATAGTTTCTGCTGGGTATTGAGGGGGGGGAGAGGGAGGGGGCGGAGTGGGTGGTAAGGGAGGGGGTGGGGGCAGGGGGGAGAAATGAACCAAGCCTTGTATGCACATATGAATAATAAAAGAAAAAAGAAAAAAAAACTGGAACTCTTTTAGTAATATAACAGTTCTTATTTTTACTTCTGTGTACTCTGGTCCTTCCCAGCCATTGGCTTTATCATTTACTGGCTAAGCAATGGGCAATTCTGAAAAAACAGAAACTCCTCTACTCTGTGGAAGAAAGTTAAGTCAACACTACAAAACTCTAACTCCTGAAACATAGCAGAATAACTACATCAATGAAGTAGACTTGTTATATGAGGGTTAACATTAGTCTAGAAGTCAGAACTCCAGGATCTACCACATATTAGAACAACTCTTATTTTTCTGACCTTCATTTTCTCTTTTGAATATAAGGAGGAAAATATCTTTCCTGCCTGCCTCCCAGGCAGCAACAAAATTATGTACAAAATTATGTACAAAGTATGATAGGAACTCTGAACAGAGACACCTAATCTAGCTTGGTGGAGGATGTTGGCAAAAAGAAAGGGGAAGCAAAAAGGCTTTCAGGAATAGCTGAGGGCAAAGAAAGTAAGTCTAATCTAGTCCTTCCTCTCAGCCTCAACCTCAACCTATGATTCTAGCCTTAACTCATTCCACTCTCCACATATACCTCTGTACATGAATGCCTTCCTCTTTAGGAACATCTAGTTCAAAAGTGGAAGTCCACCTTGCCTGGCAGAGAACATTTCCAGGCTCTTTATACTTCTGAGATTATATACACACACTCACTCACTCTGTCTCTCTCTCTCCCCATCACAATCTGAGACTATGAACACAGCATTAGTATTAACTTTTGTATTCAAACTGTGGGTAGCCAAAAAAGGACTGCACTCTTTCCAACAGCAAAAATACAAGAAATATTCTTAAACCTTATAAAAATAATTATGAAAAGTTAAAAATCCATAACCATCAATTTTGACCGAGAACAGAATGAAACCATCACAAGACATCCTTACCAGAGGATAAGTAATATATTCAGAGAACAAAATGTCCAAGTAATCTGTTGTAATTTAAACTCACACCAAAAAGCAAGTGCTAATTTTCAAACACGATAAATTCACAATTACCAAAAAATCATGTATAATTATTTAAGCACTCAAAATCAGCCTTAGTGCATTTTAGCTATACTTTAATGCAAGGTGTCTTTCCCCTGAACTGTTGAGCTTAAAGAATTTTTAAATCCAAAGGATTACAGACTATCTAGAAGACATCAGCATCTCTGTCATATTCTAAGACCCCTTCTAAAGTTCTCCTGTAGATGAAAATTGGGTAATGAAGCCTCCAAAAATTGGATGCAATCACTACCACACAGATTTTTCACAACCCAAAGATTATTAATATAATTGTCTCAGTCAACAGTAACTCTTTTAAGAGTAGCCATATCGCTGGCAGATGTGTTGAGTGCAGACTCATTTTAATAATGTCTATCAACTCCCAAGATAAACACGTGCAGGATTTCCACCGACACCCCACTACATCAATTTTTCACCACTCTTAACTAGTCAAAACCTCTTTCAGTACAGTGAAACCACCTCACCACTTTTATCCTAAGCCTATCATACCATGTCCTGCCCATCCCCTATATGTCAGTCACAGCACAGCACCCTTTCCGAAGTAACACCTCTCAATTTCCTTGAACCCAATACATTTACACAACCAGCTTGCACTATCCCTCACCGGATCCAGTCCTATCGACCCTCGAACATCAACTAAACCTCTAAATTAAACACACTTTACCCCACCCCATTTCCATCAATATAACCCACTGAAACCTTACTGAACTTCCCACACCCAAAGCGATCTTTCCTTCGAGCAGCCTCAATCTCATTTAAATGATCACTCGGTCCTTTGTCAACCATCTCCTGGTCCTGCTCACCTTCCCTATCCCCTGGTCTTCCATCAGATCCCAAAGTTGCCACCCTCCCCAACAGAAACAAAAAGAAAGATAGGAGAGATAGGAGAGAAAGGGGAGAAAGGAGAGAGAGGAGAGACGGGAGAGAGAGAGAGAAACGCGCCTCAACCTCAAATCTGCCCTTCCCCACTTGCCCCCTCTTAATTTTCCTCCCCGCCTACTTGGTCACTTGGACAGCATCTCCGACAACCCTTAAGACCCGAGTCCGGCCTCGTCCGGTACCTATTGGTAAAGGCACCCATCCTGCCTTGGTCAAGCCACCCCCCCCCAACTAGGGCGCTTACTCCGAACAGACTCTTGGCCGCCGCTGCCTCCTTCCATTCATCCCAGGCCCATTCATCTCTCAGCCCGATCCCAGACACGCCCCCCGGCCTCCTCCCTCTCTCCCAGTGCCTCAGCCGGCCCGGGACCCTCACCAGACTACAGGCTCTCCCTGCGGGAGACTCGTGTTCTTTTCGTTTCTCCCTCGCCCTTTCTCAATCCTCAGCCAGCCTCCAGAACGAGCCACACCGTAAAATAGACACATACACACACACACACCGCCGCCTCCTCTATCGCCTCGTCGGATGCTTCTTACTCCCCTCCTCGATGTGTTGAGCTCCGCTCCGCGTCGTGTGCGCGTGCGCGCGCGAGCGTCTCCCCGCGAGCCCACCGGGCCAGCTACGGCCAGTAGGTAAAGAGCGGGCGGGGTTAGGGGAGCCGGGGTGCGAGCCCAAGCTCGCGCTCGCCCCGTAGCTGACCAGGCGCACGCGTACTCCAGCAGGGGAAATTCAGATGGATAAGAGAGGGGCGGAGGGGGGCGGGGAAGGGAGGAGAGGAAAAGAGGGGGGGAGGGGCGGAGAAAGCCAACGGAGCAGCCCCAACTCCGAACTGCCCCTATCGCAGCGAGGTGCCGAGTGGCTAACCAACTGGAGCGTGCGCACGCCTCCCCCGCCTTCTCGAACGCAGCGGGAGAAAGGGATGCGCGTCGAGGAGAAAGGCTTCCCCCCCCCTTTCAAAAAAGAAAATCTCTGTGTGGAGCCACGCGCGACACCTCCCGCGTGTTCTGAGGCTCTCCCTGTCACAGTTGATTTACCCTTATCCCTCAAAAAAGAAAAAAAAAAAAACCCTCCGAGCACCCATTACTTCCTAACCACCCACCGCCCACTCTCAGTTCTCCGCAAGCCTTTAAATGCGGTAGCTGTATAGAGACGTGATACTCGCCAGCACCTTTTCACCCACCACCCCTAAATTCCTTTTCCAACTCCCGGCTTTTCTCGCGAGACCCATACCTGCCTGCTTTGGGATTAAAAGTCGAAGCACAGATTTACAAATACCGGTCTCCCAGTTATGTTGCGAGGGCAACGACCAGGGTATGCACCCCCCTCACCCCCCAGGTCCGCAGTGCGCGCGCGCGGGGGCTGGGCAACAACCAAAGCAGGGATGGGAAAGGGAAGCAATGAAAGGGATTTTTGACGGCATGTAACCGCTAGGCCTGGGCACGTGCCCTGCGCCTCACAGGCGGGCGCGGTGTACCCTGGGAATTGTAGTTTTTCTTCCCACCTCCAGTCGGACTCCCACCCTCAGCCTTATTTAGGCCTCTGACCGGGAGGGGGATTACCGACGCCATTTTGCCGCGAACAATGGCCCTCATCACTGACGATGGCGAGTGGGGGTTGGGAGCAGTGTTTTAAGGGTTCGGTTAATCTCCCTTGGCCCCTCGGTGCCATAGCAACCCCTTCAGAAACCTGGTCCCGCCCCCTCACTGCTCTGCTGAGCTCCAGGTCTGCGTGCCTGCAAAAAGGCCACCTCCCCCTGAGGCCGGCTCTCACTCTCCCACTGTCCTCTCCGACTGTCCACTGTGAAAAACTCCCAGGTCCTCTAGCCAGTAGTGAATGCTGTCGTCTTTGAGTTTTCTCTGCACGTTAACCTCAGCTCAACGGTTTTATTTAAGAACTGCTTCCTGTGCTGTATGAGGCACAGTGCAGGAGTGTTTCTGTCATTCTCATGTCAATAATTCTGGCTTGACAGAGGGGGAAACTGAGCCTCAGGAGGGGAAAATGAACATGACTTGCTGAAGTTTACACAACTATGGGTAGAGGAGTTAAAACTTGAGTCCAGGTGTGCTTTCTCCAGAGCTCAAGCATTTTTCATCACCCCCACCAATGCTTCTGGTGTCCCAGCACCTGAATAAAAAAAGACCCTAAGGGGTGGAATTTCTTTTCTAATGCCCCTCAAGTCTAACTTAGCAGGCTGCTTTGAGGGGAGGAGACTGTGTGGAAAATACCAGGCTACTCTTTTCAGCTGCCCAGACTTGGCCTTAGCGCTGAGTTATACCAACCTCTCTCCTCTGTACCACCTTTTTCTTCTTCTGTAGACCCCAGAATCTCAGCCTTTTTCAGCTGTTTAAAAATGGCACTATCAATAAATAAAACGCTGCAGATTCCAAAGTCCAAATGGAATGTAACAGTGAGAGATCTTATATAGCACTAGCACTGTCTACTTGTCTCTGCTTCTTCTCCTTCTTCTTGGAGGTATTGGGGTTGAACTCAGGGCCTCACTTTTGCTACGCAGGTGCTCTACCACTTGAGCCACTCCACCAGCCTCTTTCTTCTTGAAAACCATTTATTAACCCTAATATTACCAGAACATATAAGGAACTCTGACCACGCCCTTAATAAATTCAAACACCCCATCTCACAATTTTAAGAATGAAAAAAGACACTGAGGGAACAAACAGTAGTCCAGGGCTATGAGGTCCAGACAATCCACCTGTGGAGATCTTCCCGGAAGATTTGAAAGAACAAGGTGTGGTTTCTCCAAATGATACCTGTATCTTACAGGTCTCTACATTCCCACTTAAGAATGAATTGGGTCTCCCACACTTCTTTCCTAACTGTCCCTGAAGATAGTCCTTTCTTCTTGTTGAGTTATTGACTACTATGGGGAAAACACTGAAAGAGTAGCCAAACAACCACCAAAGGGCAGTTTCAAAGATTACCAAATTATTTCTAGTCTTTGCAAGTCCTGACTCACTCACAAGAGATAATAGCTAGAAACTTATGGCCCCCGTTTTTATTTCTCAGTATAGACCTATTCCTACCACTGCCATACACATTCACCTTCAAAAAGCAAGGCATCTAGCTCAGTAGTGGCTCTGCCCTCTTTCAATACTTGAAAATGTTAGCCGTTCAACCTGCTCAGATGTGAACTCTTCCTAGCAGTCCCTCTTTGACATCACTAACTATTGAGTAGTGTAACTCCCCACCAGGCTTCAGGAATTTGAAAGTTTAGACTCCTTGTCTGCTCCCATCCAAGCACAGGCCCTTCTCAATGTAGCTGTCTTATTCACATATGTGCTCTTCTATTTGAGATTATCTAGTTCAGAGCTCAGAGCTCAACACAAATGCCACTGTAGGCAGAAAGGGGAGTGAGCAATTATAGGTAATCACCAATATGTGCCAGGAAACATACATTGGTTCCTTTCCTACTCACTGGTTTCCACTGTCTCTCAAGTGGCATTTGTGATGTTCCTATTCATCAAACAAATTTTTTTTTTCTGCAGTGCTGGGGTTTGAACTCAGGGTCTACACCTTGAGCCACTCCTCCAACCCTTTTTTGTGATATTTTTTTGAGATAGCGTCTCATGAACTATTTGCCTGGGCTGGCTTCAGACCTCGATCCTCCTGATCCCTGCCTCCTGAGTAGCTAGGATTAGTTTTTACTTGTAATTTGGCTTTACATTATCCTAGGAAAAGATCCTTCCATTAATTTAGTTACTTTTTTTGGAAGCTCTGGTGCCAAGAAATCACAAAAACTTTCACTGGAATTTTTTTAGATCCCAGCATCCCACAGTGCTGGGGGCAAGGGATTAGTTTCATGGCCCTACTAGCTTCTGGTCTCCTTTCTACCACACAGAATAGTAATTCTTTCTGTCAACAAGATAGAGCTGAGATGAACCTTAGAGTTCACAGTTAACATTTTTTCTGAAACTCAATTTCTGACTTTGTCCCCTCCTTTTACCAAATTATTAGAACTGTATCAACCATTCTTGATGTTCATTTCCCCTAACCCAGGTTAATGTTGTTTTTAACCCAGGCCTTGGCAATGTTTGGGGAATCTTAGGAAGTGTCCATGCATGAATGGTAATGTGTTGGAATAAGGGTATCTGCTTCTTAGTTCCTAGCAATTACTGCCAACCCCACCTGCCCACACGGGTCTTTTCAAGTTCTGGGGTCCTCTCCAAAATCTCTGACACACTTGACATAGAATTATTTGCCCAGGTCACCTATTCATCTGCCTGCATTCCTCATGGTCCTTCTTCGCTTGAATCTTCAACCAAACAGATACTGCTTTGGGAAAGCCCAGTCTGTTTACTTATTTATTTTAATTGACAAATAAATTGCACATATTTACTGTGTACAAGTTTTGAAATATGTATACATCATTGAATGGCTAAATCAAACTAATACATGCATTACCTTACATTATCATTTTTGTGGTGATTTTTGTGATCTCTCTCAGAGCTCTCTCTGCTCTTCCCCGCAAGGACAGGCCAGTGAGGAAGAGAAGAATCTTTTTTTAGGCTTGTACAAATCTTTCTTCCTTCTAATTTTCTGGCCTAGATACCTGGTGTCTGCCCCTGTACCCTATCCTCCTTTCCTTGGGGCTTATGCTTTTGGGACACAAAAGCTAGAAAGAATGGCAGAGAATTTGTTTTCCTGCCTTGTCACCTCCCTCCCCTGAGATATAACACAAAACTATGGGGGAGGTGTGGAGAAAAATACAGGAAAGAAAAAAAATACATTTATATCTCAAAATAATATTGAGCGGCATATTCCTTCTATTAAATTTTATCATCCCAGCAAAGAAAATATAGTTATTATTCGGATGCCCCTGCTCAAGACAGTACCTCCCAGGGCATGGATTCCTGGGTGATCTTTTCTCTAGGCAAGCCTTGTCACTGGAGGAATTTGTCACCTAGATGATCTAGGGGTTATTAATGTCCTCGATGGAGCTCCTCCTTCCTCCTGGCACAAGTCAAGTGTCCCCTGAGTAAGGACAAACATTGCCTACCCCAGAAGTGAGCAGCTCTCTTTGGCTTAGTGTCTGACTTAGAACCATTCTACATTGCATACTAAATAATGCACTTTTTTCTAGATTTGCTATGGAGTCTGGTCTCCTCTTCCTAGATACAGTCTTTCCACATGTGCTCAGGACATATGTCAAGGAGCAAATTGTTTTGGTTCCTAACTCTTGGAGACCCTAAACTAAGTAAGCCCATATCACTTTTCTAAATCTTGCAGAGTGACCAGAATCTAAACTCCTCTACAAAGTCCTCATGGTGCCAAGTTACAGAGCCTGAGTTGGGGTTGCTGCAAAAAACCTTCCCTGTTTAGATATCTGTTCCCTGTTCTGATATCTGCCTCTTGGGTAGCTAGGATTACAGGCATGAGCCACTGGTTCCCAGCCTATGTTATATTCTTAAAGGTTGCTAAGAGCATAAATATTAAGTGTTCTCATCACAAAAATGATAATGTAAGGTAATGCATATGTTAGTTTGATTTAGCCATTCAGCAATGTATACATATTTCAAAACTTGTACACAGTAAATATGTGCAATTTATTTGTCAATTTAAATAAATAAGTAAATAGTTTTAAAAAAAAACTAAGGGAAAAAACAACAGCAACAACAACAAAAAAGAACTAAGAGGTCTTGGGATATAGCTGAGTGGGAGAGCATGCACTCATTGCACAAGGCTCTGTGTTATATCCCCACCACTGTGGAAGAGGGGTGGAGCAGAGACAACAGAAAAGAAGGAAAAAAGAAAAAGAACTTAGGCTTTGTTCATCCTTCCATTCCACTATCTTCCCTGCCCCAACAAGATCTCACCATATAGCCAGTCTGGCCTAGAACTTGCTATGTAGCCCTGGCTGACCACAGACTCAAGATCTTCTTGCCACTATGCCAAGTTCACTCCCCCATTCTGACATATTGGCTTTTTGTCCTTACACTTTTTACTTCTGCACACAAGATGGGCTGCTGAATCTGGATATCACAACTGCATTCGAAGGCAGAAAAAAAGGGGTAAAGGGATAGCAGTGACCAGAGAAGCGAGAGAGAGGCCACATTTCTTTTTCTAAGGAAGGTGATTTTTTCCAGACACACACCCAGAAAACATCCCCATATATTTTCTTTGCCAAAAATGGATTGCATGCCACATATAGACCAAGGAATGAAACCAACTTCCTTGAGGTCAGGATATTGTGCTTAACACCTGAGTAAAATTAGCAGTCTATAAGCAGGAAAGGAGGAAGAGAAGGCCAGCTGATTAGGCAGCCCAACCACAGTGTTTTCTATATACATTAACCCCTTGATGGAGCTGTGCAGAATGTATCCTACAGAAATAAAAGCACCAAGAAACCTATGTGCCCATCAATAGAGATTCCTCTATTGAACAAGTAGTGGTATATATACACTAAGACATATAATGCAGCTATTAAAATAGTTTTATGTATACCTGTTGACCTGGGAAAAATTGCAAAAGGGCCCACAACATAATTTTATTTGGAGTGTGTGTGTGTGTGTGTGTGTGTGTGTGTGTGCTGCTGGAGGCTGAACCCAGGGCTTCAAGCATATGAGGCAAGCACTCTACTACTGACGTGCACCCCAGCCCTGAGCATTGATTTTAATAAGTTACCTCATTTGGGAGTGTCCATTTAGGGATGGTTAGCACCTATTAAATCTACAACAAAAATTTTATCTGGTCAAAATGGAAATAGAATAATGAAGTCTTTTACCATAATATCTCTGTTTTTGAGATAGGATCTCACTATGTAACCCAGGGTGGCCTCAAACTTTCAGTCCTCCTGCCTCTGCCTTCTGAGTAATGGAATTACAGGTGTATGCCACCATAACCAATGATCATAATTTCTTGAGAGAAAATTACTTTTGATTTACACAGTTTAAGTCATGCATGCCTTTTCAAGAGTAAGTCTTTAGCTGAGCATGGTGAGATGTGCCAGGAATCCCAGCTACTCAAGAGGCTAAGGCAGGAGGACTGTGAGTACAAAGGCAGACTAGTCACCATAGCAAGACCTTGTCTTTTATAAGAAAAATAAGGAGGATAGAAGGTAGCTTACTGTTAGGGCACATGCTCAAGGGTCTGAGTTCAATTCCCACCAGCATAAGAAAAAATATGTTGTTGGCAAATGCCAAGGAATATGTGTAAATTACCTTTGTAAACTATTTCTGTCAAGAATGCCAGTTAAATAATGTAGTTAAAAAGGAGTGCTAGCCAGGCACTGAGCACATACGTTGCCCAAGTTGCCCTTGATCCTCCTGCATCAGCCTCCCAAGTGCCAGGATAACTGTCATGTACCACCATGTCTGGCTCATTTATAAGATTTTAATGAACAAACTAAAATGTCAGACCCTGCCTGGGTAACTGTTTCTGCATTACCCCTTTTTTAAAACTGGTTCCTGAAACTTATTTCTCATCTAGTTCTAAAGTTTGGACTGCCAACTCATGGCTTGTTATCATCTACATAATCTGTCCTGTGTATTGGGCTTGAGGCCTAGCCTTTCTCTAACTTGTCCCCTTGTCATCCCAGCTAGGCAGGGAAGCGCAAATCAGAGGGTCACAGTCCAGGCCAGCTGGCATAAAGAGAGACCCTATCTCAAAAATAAAAGTGCAAAAGAGGCTAGCAGAGTGGATCAAGTTGTAGAACACTTGCCTAACAAGTGTGAGGCCCGAGTTCAAACCCCAGTACTGCCCAAAAAAAGTGCAGGAAAGTGAACCTCAAGAGATAGGAAACGAATGAGGCAATTCTATGATTGCTCTAGCTTACCCTTAGAGAAAGCTTCCAGGCTACAGTACCGGGAAGGGGAGTCTTAACTGAAGCTCCCTAAGATAAGGATTTGGGAAGACTTGATGGCCAGAATCCATAAATATATTTTACACATTGAAGAAGGTAGAAGAAAGAGTGAGCATGTTAAGTAGAAACATGCAAGATTTTTTTTTGGTGGAACTGGGGTTTGAACTCAGGACTTCACACTCGAAAAGCAGGTGTGAAGCCACGCCTCCAGTCCATTTTGTTCTGTTTATTTTGGAGATGGGTCTTTCGAACTATTTGCCTAGGCTGGCCTCAAACTTTGATCCTCCTGATCTCAGCCTCCCAAGTAGCTAGGATTACAGTTGTGAGCCACCAGCATCCTGCACATACACAATAGTTTTAAAGATCCAAATTGAACTTCTAAAGATCATATATGCACTGTCTGAAATGAAACAGACACTAGAGGGAATTAACAGATTATATGTTACAGAAGAAAAGATTAGTGAATTTGAAGACCTAGCAATAGAAATTATCCTAAATGAAACACACAGAGAAAAAAGTGATTGACCAATTGAACAGAGCATTAGTAAACTGTGAGACAACATCAAGGAGCCTAATATGTAATTAGAGCCACAGAAAGACAAGAGAGTCATGAAAGTATTTGAAGACCTTGTGGTTGAAATTTTTTTTTCTTTTATTATTCATATGTGCATACAAGGCTTGGTTCATTTCTCCCCCCTGCCCCCACCCCCTCCCTTACCACCCACTCCACCCCCTCCCGCTCCACCCCCTCAATACCCAGCAGAAACTATTTTGCCCTTATCTCTAATTTTGTTGTAGAGAGAGTATAAGCAATAATAGGAAGGAACAAGGGGTTTTGCTGGTTGAGATAAGGATAGCTATACAGGGCATTGACTCACATTGATTTCCTGTGCGTGGGTGTTACCTTCTAGGTTAATTCTTTTTGATCTAACCTTTTCTCTAGTTCCTGGTCCCCTTTTCCTATTGGCCTCAGTTGCTTTAAGGTATCTGCTTTAGTTTCTCTGCATTAAGGGCAACAAATGCTAGCTAGTTTTTTAGGTGTCTTACCTATCCTCACCCCTCCCTTGTGTGCTCTTGCTTTTATCATGTGCTCATAGTCCAATCCCCTTGTTGTGTTTGCCCTTGATCTAATGTCCACATATGAGGGAGAACATACGATTTTTGGTCTTTTGGGCCAGGCTAACCTCACTCAGAATGATGTTCTCCAATTCCATCCATTTACCAGCGAATGATAACATTTCGTTCTTCTTCATGGCTGCATAAAATTCCATTGTGTATAGATACCACATTTTCTTAACCCATTCGTCAGTGCTGGGGCATCTTGGCTGTTTCCATAACTTGGCTATTGTGAATAGTGCCACAATAAACATGGATGTGCAGGTGCCTCTGGAGTAACAGTCTTTTGGGTATATCCCCAAGAGTGGTATTGCTGGATCAAATGGTAGATCGATGTCCAGCTTTTTAAGTAGCCTCCAAATTTTTTTCCAGAGTGGTTGTACTAGTCTACATTCCCACCAACAGTGTAAGAGGGTTCCTTTTTCCCCGCATCCTTGCCAACACCTGTTGGTGGTGGTGTTGCTGATGATGGCTATTCTAACAGGGGTGAGGTGGAATCTTAGTGTGGTTTTAATTTGCATTTCCTTTATTGCTAGAGATGGTGAGCATACCTCATAAAACTAAAAAGCTTCTGTTCATCAAAAGAAATGGTCTCTAAACTGAAGAGAACACCCACAGAGTGGGAGAAAATATTTGCCAATTATACATCAGACAAAGGACTGATAACCAGAATATACAGGGAACTTAAAAAACTAAATTCTCCCAAAACTAATGAACCAATAAAGAAATGGGCATGTGAACTAAACAGAACTTTCTCAAAAGAAGAAATTCAAATGGCCAGAAATTTTACCAAATTTGTTAGAAATTACCACATACCCAAGAAGTTTAAAAAAAAAGTTGTATCTAAGATGGCTGCCAAAGTGACTGTTGGACAGTCTTTAACTTCATAAAAATCCCATCTGCATGCAAATTGACACACTTTCCACCACCGTGACAGTTGACAATTGTCATTAGGAAAGTGGGCAAGAACCCTAAAATGAGTGAAAGAGGTGGTGCCTGAATTTCTGAAAAATATCTGCTCATTTCTAGAAAAGATACAGAGCATCTGCTTGGTAAGCATGAAGCTCTGAGTTCAAACCCCAGTCCTACCAAAAAGTAAATAAATAAAAGCATATCTATTAAAAAAAAGGACTGGAGGTATAGCTCAAGTGGCAGAGCATCTGCTTGGTAAGCATGAAGCTCTGAGTTTAAACCTCAGTCCTACCAAAAAGTAAATAAATAAAAGCATATCTAAAAAAGATAATATCTCTCCCCTTTATTAGTCTATTCCTCATCTTTATTTCTTTTACTTTATCTCTGTAATCTCCTAACCCCCAATGGTTGTGAAGTTGATTTGTGGTTTTATCTCTCACTTCTTTTTGTTGTCATGAATAAAATTCTCCTTCCCTATACAAACGAAAACAAAAACAAAAACAAACAACAAAAAGAGGTTTAAAAAAACAAGCATAGAAACACATAGAAAACTACACTTGGCTGGTGGAGTGGCTCAAGTGGTAGATCAACTACCTAGCAAGTGTGAGGCCCTGAGTTCAAAATCCCAGTGCTGCAAGGAAAAAAAAAAAAGAAAAGAAAACTACACTAAGATATGTCATAATCAAAAAAATTTTTTGTATTTTTGCAGTACTGGGGTTTGAACTCAGGCCCTACACCTTGAGCCACTTCACCAGTCCTTTTTTGTGATAGGTTTTTTCCAAGATAGGGTCTCTCGAACTCTGCCTGGGGATGGCTTGGAAATTCGATCCTCATGATCTCTGCCTCCTGAGTAGCTAGGATTACATACATGAGCCACTGGTACCTGGCAATCAAATTGTTTAAAACCAGTGATAACAGCAGTCATAACAGTGTACTGCTGAACAATAACAGTCACAACAGCAGAACAATAATGAAAAGGATGATTGACTGCTTGTTGGAAATAACCTGTTGGGAAGAGAAGCTTTCTTTACAAATCAGTCTTACAGTTGAAAGCATTCTACTTTCTAGAACTGTGTCATCTTTTCCATGGACCACAACAAATAGTTATTAAAAAACATTGAGGTTAGTCAGGTGATGGTGGTGCACACCTGTACTCCTAGCTACTTAAGAGGCAGAGATAAGAGAGTCTCAGTTCTAAGCCAGTCTGGGCAAATAGTTTATGAGACCCTATCTCAAAAATACCAACACAAAACAGAACTGGCAGAGTGGCTCAAGTGGTAGAGCACTGCCTAGCAAGTGTGAGGCCCTGAGTTCAAACCCCAGTACCTCAAAAAAATGAGGTTCATTTATTCATTAAACTCATTAATTTGTCAATTATAGGTGGAAACTGGGAACAGAGGGATTAGGTCAAATCCCAGGACTTGAGTACACAGTTTATTCAGGAGCCCAGAAAATGATTTGTGGTTTTAAAATCTTCAATAAGCCAGCTCAGTGGCTCACACCTGTAATCCTAGCTACTCAGGAGGCAGATACTCTGGAAGCAGAAATCAGGAGGATGAACTGGAAAGATTCATCCCTTTTAAACTCCTTTTGGCTCATAGATAGTCTAGCTCCTCTTACTGGGGTAAGGTCTGGAGCTCTTCCTGATCCTTCATTGTGATATTCTCACAGAACACAACTGGCATTACAACTACATTAGATAATGTAGTTCAGTAGCCTCTGGTGAGGCCAATACCTCTGCTTACTACCTGGGGAGTGGCAGTGGATGCCTCTTAATAACATCTGGAAGTCTGGAGGCTGGGCAAAGATCATGGATAAGTGCATAATGTCTCTTGTGGTTAAGGGATTATCTGCCAGTTTGTGGATCTTGCCATCTTACGCATCTCATTGTATAGACTATGAGAACGACTCTTAACTTCATGTTAGCAAGAGCTAGGCCTAGTGGGCTGGGGATGTAGCTCAGTGGTACAGCCCTTGCCTAACATGGGTGAGGCCCCAGTCCCAGGGGGAAAACAAGAACCAGGCCTCTTCCTGAGAATTTCCATGCCAGGCCAAGCAAAATAGCAGTGATGAAAGACAATTTACCCATAAAAACAGAGTTGAGAATTCAAACCCCTCTCAATAGGCACTCAAGTGAGAAAATTGGAGAGATAAGATGCTTGGCCTTTATTGGGGGGCTTTAGTTTTTCCTTGGAAAGAAAACATTTACTTGCTCATGGAAGTAACTTACTATTATTAAATTTTGTAGGGCATTAAAAATATATAGGTCACTATAGTTACTTAATACACAATGTGAAATCCAGCATGTAAAGCTGAGTTGAATAGGAGATCCATTGTTTTCAACTACCCTCCATCCACATTCATTCTCACAGAGCCTTTGGAAGCCCCACTTAGTGGGAAATGGGCCTAATTCTCAGGCTACCACTGATTGGACCAGAGTAGATAGCTAAATTGGGCTAATTAGCTTTTTTTCACTAAGAATTTGAACAGGAGGGTGTAGATCAGGTCCTCTACCTTTGAGCTGCACGCCCAACCCTGGTTGGCTTTCATTAATAGAAACTCACTATCTCCCTTTGGGGGCTTCTGTTCCTATTTAAACCCTATGTACCTATTCATGCCAAGGTAATGAGTCCTATTTATTTATTTATTTATTTATTTATTTATTTATTGGTTAGACTGGGGTTCGGACTCAGGACTTCAAGCTTACAAAATAGGCGCGATACAGCCTGAGCCACACTTTCTAGTCCATTTTCCTCTGGTTATTTTGGAGATGGTGTCTCTTGAACTATTTGCCCTAGCTGACCTTGAACTAGGATCCTCCTGATCTCCTCTCAAGTAGCTAGGATTACATGCATGAGCCACCAGCACCCGGCCTATGAGTCCAATTTATAAACTCTAGGCAGAATTTATAAACTCTAGTGAGAAAGTCTAGTCAGTCCACTAGCACTACTGCTTCTCTTACCACCTGCCACTTGTCCTGCACAGTGGAAGAGTTTAGAATAACAAGGTTATGCTGTTTAAGTGAAGAATCATGTACTGCTGTAGATTCTCAAAACACACCAATGTACCTGCCAGGTTCAGTCCTGGGGCTTAAAACCTTAGAACCCGCCCAACCTCCAAGAGTCCTTAGGCTCTAGATTCTTGCTGCCTTCAGGGTAATTTCTTCTTTGGGACTACTGGTGTTTTCCTGCAATTCCAACAAATTTCTGAAACTTTAAATCTACCAAACAGATGGGAATTTTGCCCCCTACCTTCTCAGAAAGCCCCTTACCTTCTTTGTGCAAATTGATCTACCACCTCCCCAAGATTCCTGAATCCTGAATAAAATTACTAAAACAAGAAGATCCTTGGCCAGGCACCTGTGGCTCATAACTGTAATCCTAGTTACTCAGGAGGCAAGATCAAGAAGATCTTGGTTTGAGGCCAGCCTGGGTAAATAGTTCACAAGATCCTATCTCAAAAAATACCCAAGATGAAAAAGGGCTAGTGGAGTGGCTCAAGTGGTAGAGTGTCTGCCTAGCAGGTGCGAGGCCCTGAATTCAAACCCCAATACCACAAAAAAATTACTAAAACAAAGAGATAGAGAGAAGGAATAGGAGAAGGTTTTTTTTTTCCTCTTAGCCTCTTAACTAAGAGAGCCATCCTGCCTTCCATTTACATAACTAAGGGACTGGCCAAATGATTTTTTTATAACAAAAAGTCTGCCCAGAGTGAATGTCAGTCTTCATCAAAAATCTTAAGATAATTTTTTAACCAGGTGCCAGTGGCTCATGCCTGTAATCCTTAGAAGGCAGAGATCAGGGGGATCACAGTTCGAAGCCAGCCCGGGCAAATAGTTTGCAAGACCCTATCTCAAGAAACCCTTCACAAAAATAGGGCTGGTGGAGTGGCTCAAGATGAAGGCCCTGCATTCAAACCCCAGTACTGCAAAAAAAACAAAAACAAAAACAACTAAGGAAGGTGCAGTTTCCAGGAATTTGCTTTCAGAATACTTCTTTCAGAAATCTGTGGAAGTAGCAGGCCAAGTATTTGGGTCTTCAGAGTTCTGGCTGTCCCCTGAATTACCTAACAATATAGTATGTAAGGGACCCAGGAATATCCAGTGTGATGTTATCCTAACATGATTACATCCTAACATGGTTACATATTACATCTTTACTTTTTTATTATACATTTTATTAAGATATATTCATTATACAAGGGGGGATTTGAAGTGACAATTCTGATCAGACTTATATTGTACATTATTTACATTTCCCCCATTGTCTCTCCCCCTCAGCCTTCTCCCCTACACATTACATCTTATATCCAAATCAGGTCACATTCACAGGTACTGGAGGTTAGAACTCCAACCTATCTCTTGGAGAACAAAATTCAACTCACAACAGAAGCCAACACTAACATCTGTATCGAGGGTTGTTTCTCTTACTGCTGTTGATCTTTAAGACACTAGAATTATGCTGTGTTCTACACAAAAGTGGAAATAAAGTTCCTTCTCCTCTATTCCACATCATCTTTTGTTCCCTGTGTCTCATAGGGTCCCTTATAAAATTAGCTCCTCATATTGTCTGAAACCTCTTAGTCCATAGGGTTCAGACACCAGTATACAGGGTTCCTCAAGAAACAGACAAAAATGTGGTCTCATATGGAAAATGAGGGGCTGGGGATTTGTCTCAGTGGTAGAGCATTTGCCTAAGCATGCTCAGGCCCCTCAGCTCTATCCCCAGCACCACAAAGGAAGCTAATTTATGGGAAGGGAGAACCAGGTGATTCCCATCCAGTAATCAATGAGTGGGGCGGGGCATGGGAGGGTCCCAGGCCAGGTGAGGGCAATCCCTGGCCAGAGCATGGTCAATCTGAAATGTAATATTTTTTTATGAGTCCCAAACTTTCCCTAACTCTAGCCTGCCTCAGGCATGCTAGGCAAGTGCTCTACCACTGAGCTACACCTCCAGCCCCTAGGAAATTTTTCTATTGAAGTATTATATACACATAGAAAAGTACACAAATCTTGTTTTCTTTTTTTTTGAGACAGGATCTTTCTATGTAGCCCATGCTGGCCTTGAACTTGCAATCCTGCTGACTCAGTGTCTGGAGTGCTGGAATTACAGATGGCATGTGCTACTACACCCAGCTGTTAATAGAGGGCATTCTCACGTAACCAGCATCCAGATTCTAAAATAGAGCATGACCAGGGCCCCAGAAATGTTCCTCATGTGTCCAGTCACTACTCATCTCAAAGGTAACCATTGTCTTAATTTCTAAGACCAAAGATTGATTTTACCTCTTTTAGAATTTTATATAAATTGAGTCATATACTATGTACTCATGTCTGGCTTCTTTCATTCAGCATTGTGTCTTCCATGTTGTCTCATTGTATGTTGTTCCATTGTATGAATGTACCATACTTTATCCTTTTAATTGTTTAAGCATTTGGGTAATTTTCTTTGGGGCCTACTAAAAGTAGTTCTTCCATAAACATTCTTGGATACATCTATTAATGAATATTCATGTGTATTTCTCATGCATATATACCTAGGAGTAGAATTGGTGTCCACAGGCTATGTGTATGTTTATTGTTAGTAGTTACTGCTAGTTTTCCAAAGTGGTTGTGTTATCGGTGGTTGGAGTATTCCCGACGTTCCTTGATTCTTGGGCAAATATCTAATACTAGGACACTGCCCCAGGTGCAGTGCAAGACCACAAAAAATAGGATGATAATAAAGTGATTTTTTAGCAAAACAAAAATACACCTCAAGGTGGAAGATTCCAGTGAGGGACTACTGCTTGGAAGCTGTCAGGGTTTGGATTCTTTTATTTTTTATTTTTTTGCCACTTCACAAACCAGTGCTTGGGGTTTTATCCAATAGAGTGCAGTTACTACTGTGAAACTGAGGCCCTCCCGTGGTGGGCCTTCCCCAAATTGTTTGACTGCAAAGTGGCAGGAAAGTCATATGTCTGTTCATTTGATCTTCCTTGCCCTTCCCAGTTTAGAGTTGCCACTCATTATGCCCTCAAGGAGCATGTTCAACCTTGGTATGAGGATATAGGGCCATTATGTCAATTATTGGTCCCAAGGTATGCGCCATTCGGACTTTTAGAATGATATTTGTAGCCTGGACATTTCCTTGTTCCTGCTCAAGTCTCCTAGCTGCCTACACTAAAGGTCATACTATTTTATGTTTCCTGATCAAGATGTCCCATGTCTTTGCTAACACCTGGTATTGTCAGTTTTTTTCATTTTAGCCATACTAGTAGGTGTGTGGTGGTATTGCATTATGATTTTCATTTGTACTTTCAGGATGACTAATGAAGTTGAACAATTTTTTGTGTGTGGTACTGGGGTTTGAACTCAGGGACTACACCCTGAGCCATTCCACCAGCCCTTTTTTGTGAAGGGTTTTTTCAGGATAGGGTCTCGAAAACTGTTTGCCCGGGCTGACCTCAAACCACGATCTTCCTGATCTCTGCTTCTTAAGTAGCTTGGAATACAGACGTGAACCACCAGTTCACGCCTGTATTCCTGAATAATTTTTCATGTGTTTATTTTGCCACCTGGATATCTTCTTTTTGTGTGTACTGGTCATTCACATCATTTTTATTGGATTGTCTGCATTTTTCTTGATAATTTGTAGGCTTCATTATGTATTCTGGATACAAATTTTTGTTAGGTATGTGTATTTAAAAATATCTTCTCTTAGCTGAGGGGTGTTACTCAGTGGTTGAATGCTTGCCTAGCATGCGGCCCAGCAATGGAAAAAAATGTAGGAAAATATCTTCCTTAGCTTTTAATTCTCTTAACAGTGTTTTTGGTAAGCAGCAGTTCTTTATTTTAATGGAGTCCAATTCATCAACTTTTTCCTTCTATGGTTAGTGTTTTAAAGTCCTATTTTTAAAATTTTTGCCTACCTCCAGATAACATTTTGAAATCTTAGAGGGTTCCCCCCACCTTTTTTTCCTTTTTCTTTTCTCCATTTCCAGCAGATAGCAGGCTCAGTGCGTCATTGCCTTCTAGGGAGTATGTGGTCAAGCTGAAAACAGATTAGCTTAGAAGATATTTGAGTTTCTTTTCTCAAGCACATTAAGAAGAATTGAATTTGAAGGAAAATGAGGTGTCCATTTGATTAAAAAGAGATGTTCTTTGGGTTGCAGGGTAAAGTGGGAGAGAAGTCAGCTGGGACCTGGGCCTTGCTTCCCACAACCTCCTGGTGAGGACCTAGACAGGAATAGCTGCTTAGCGAATCTGGAAGACAGGAAGAAAAGGTCCAGCATTACAAATATTATAAGAGATTTCTGTGTACTAAGTATGGCACAGAAGCCATAGAAAGTCTGCCAGTCTAATGATGCCAAGTGAACAACGTCGTCAAATGATACCCTGTGGGAACAAATGATCCTCCTCAAACCTTCCCAAGGTTTGGCATTGCATAAGATCCTAGGACCCCGCTGGAGGAATGGCTCAAGTAGTAGAGTACCTGCCTTGTAAGTGTGAGTTCAATTCCTTCTACCATCAAAAAAAAAGATCCTAGGACCAATAAGGAGAGCCCTAAAAATATAATTGAGATCAACCCCCTACCTGTGGCCCCAGCAGACATAGCTGGATCTATTTTCTATGTGGAAGTTGCTCAAATTCGAGATTGAATTGAGAAAGGGGAGGATTAAAAACTATTTAAGGACATAGACACAGAACATGGATGGAAATTACTTGATGTGAACTGCAGGTGAAAGTATAATCTTCTTAATAAAATTCCAGTTTTAGCCAGCATAACTTCCTGAGTGATCTAAGATTAAAATAATAACATGGTTTAAAATGGAAGGGTTTTTTTTTCCTTTTTCCCTAAGTTGTATTCCTTTTCTTGATCCTCTTAGGAGCTCACCAAACTTTTCTTCCTCCTGTATTTTTCCTTTCCACTAAAAGAAAATGAACTTTGTTGCTTTATATGTAAAATATGCTTTTGAAAAACCTCCCGAGTGCAGGAATTACAGGCCATGTGTGGGCACTTCCAGCATTTTCTTCTAAAGTTTTTTAAGTTGTCAAGACCTTCTAGCAAAAGACTACCAGTAAAGATGTGTAATTGAACAAGTTAGCTTTTTTATTCATTGCAGCAAGGGAATATGCACTATGAGATATCAAGATGTGTGTCAATAAGATCCTGTTAAAATAAAAAAACCTTGAACTGGACTTTGGTTTGGTGATTTGGAGGAGAGTCTATGAAAGTGGTGAATTGGGCTGGGCATGGTGGTATGCATCTATAATCCAAGCACTAGGAAGGTTGAGGCAGGAGGATAGTGTATCCAAAGGCAGTCTAGGCTACAGGGCCAGACCATTTCAAAAACCAACTCCATCAAAAGAAAGTGGTGAATTGGTTTAGACTGAGTGCTATCAGAAAATGTATATGGGAGCAATTCTGTGATTAGATATTTCAGTAAGTCTTATCTATAGGAAGGGAGAAGATTATAAGGAAAAGCTGCAATTGGTAAAGAAGTAGCAATCACTCATTTTGACTAAGAGGAAGAGTTTGATATTTTGGAGGCATGTGGTGGCACGATGCTTAGACAGAATTATGAGGTGACCTTGCTCTGTCTCATGTTATCATGGTCTCAGAGTAACTTTGTTTGAAGTGGGTATTCTGGGAAATTGTTTATGTCTAAATGAGAGAATAACATAGCCTAGCTGTGAGTGTCAAGCCAGTTTCAGAATGTCAGGACTGCTTTTCTGTTTTGTTTTGTTTTCTTTTCTTTTCCAAAGTTTTGCCTTTATTTTTAAGTGATTAATAAACTAGGAGTTGGATTTTGTATATGATGCAATGTAAGACTCAGAGTTTATTTTTTTCTTATGCATAACCAATGGCCTTGTTATTATTTGCTGCCAAATCTGTGCTCACTAACCCCTTGTTTTGAAAGTGTTTGGTAAATGTTATGATTTGATTGTCTTACTAATATTTTTATTTTATTTTATTAATTAATTTTGCAGTGCTGGGGATGGAATGCAAGGCCTCATGCATTCTGGGCAAGTGTTCCACCACTGAGCTACATCCTCAGCACCGCCACCTCTTCTTTTTAAACAAATTTTTGGGAGGTTCGTGTGGGCATGGTGTTTTTCAAAACAGAAAAGGCTTTTCTTATGTGTGTGTGTTTGTGTGTGGTACTTGAATTCAGGGCCTATACCTTGAACCACTCTACCAGTCCTTTTTTTGTGATGGGTTTTTTTCAAGAACGGGTCTCAAAAACTATTTGCCTGGGCTGGCTTCGAACTGCAATCCTCCTGATCTCTGTCTCCTAAGTAGCTAGGATTACAGGCGTGAGCCACAGGTGCCCAGTAAGAAAGATTTTTCTTAATTCTTTGAGGACCTCTATTGATACACACTCCCATGCCTTTGAGTTTAACTCAGAGAAGATCTCAAGAAGAAATAATCTCAAAGTCTACTAAGGTTTGTCAACTGGAATGAATTAGAAAGGAGAAATGAAAGTAATGGGAGAATGATTGAATTACCTAGATATTTGGTTCCATGGTAATGTTTACATAGTACTTTTAAGTAATGAAGGACTAAATGGGGAACAGAGCATCACAGAAGGAGTTATAAGGATAGTCTTAGACAGATGTGGGTCAAATATAAGGAAAATCTTTGTGATTTCAATCAGCTCATGGGAAATGGTCAGTGTTCACATGAGATTTTAAAATTAAGATTGAAAAGGTGCCAGTGGCTCACGCCTATAATCCTAGCTACTCAGGAGGCAGAGAGGAGGATTGTGGTTGGAAGCCAGCCCAGGCAAATAGTTCGCAAGATCCTATCTTGAAATACTCAACACAAAGAAAGGGCTGCTGGAATGGTCAAGCCCCAGAACTACAAAATAAGTAAATAAATAAGAAAATAAAAGATTAAAAGAGACTGGCAGAGCGGCTCAAGAGAGCACCTGTCTAGCAAGCGCCTTGAGTTCAAATACCAGTACCACCATCAAAAAAAAAGACTGAATAAAAATAGCTAAATACAAATTTGTGGTTGTTTGTAAAGAGCTTCAAGGAACCTTAGGGATGAGATAAAAACTGAGGGGTCCAGGGAGGTATAGTAACTTGTCTGGGCACAATAGTTGCTGACCCTGAACTTTAACGTATGCCATTCTGCTATTGTGAGCTACCATGTTGGGCCACTATGTACAAAGTGTTTCCATCATATTACTGTGTTTAATCCTCACAACAGTCCTGTGAAAATTACATCCTTTTATTGTCATTGCTTGTCCTACTAAAGGAGAAAGGCTCAGAAAGTTAGAATGACTTTGTTACGTGCTGGTGTGAAATGTTGCAGGTCAGTGTCGAGGGTTCTTGCCTTCACAGGCCAGAGAACTGGCTCGTGAGGCAGCTGATTGACTCGTGAAATAAGGCCGATATACAAAGTAGGATTTATTAGAGAGCAAGGAAAGGCTACAGCTAGACCAGTGCAGCAGAGCCTGGGAACCAGTGGCTCTCTGCTCAGGTGAAGGCTGGGGCTTTCTATGGATGCTTTAACTCTGGGTTAGGGTAAGAGTTAGGTGGGTTCTTTCCCATTGGCTGTAGATTTGTGTGTGGGCTCTCTTCAGTGAGCTGGTCTGTTTGCCCCTTATGGGGGGAAACAACTTTGAGAGCATTCTGTTTATCAGCCCTGTGGCAGACTTAGGAGACCCTGTTTCTCCTCCTCAGCGTGCAAGAATGCAGATTTATAAGTCATTCTCCTGGTGCAGGGCTCATAGTGCTCTCCATGGGGGATGGGATACTCACTCATCTGTCCTTTAGGTTCCCAGACCCAACAACTTGTTCAAGGTCACACAGCAGGTAGATGGCAGGAGATAGAATCAAATCTAAGCATTCTCCCTCCAAAGCCTCTCAAATCAGAATAGCAGAGTTCAAATTCGGGTTCTTCTAGTTAATAGTTGTGCTACTTTGAACCAGTTACTTGATCTCATTGAGCTGTAGTTTATTCATCTCTGAAATGTCCATGGGGCTTTGCTATGAAAATGCCTGGCTGGGCTTTGTAGGCACTTGAGTCATGATGGTTCTGTGTCTTTCTTCCCTTTGCATCCTATTTCAGTTGTCCTTTCATTGCACCCTCCTCTGGAGGAAGGGGGGTAGCTCTGTGGTAAAGTGCTTGCCAAGCATGTGCAAGGCTCTGGGTTCAATCCTCAGCACAGCAAAAAAAAATTAGCAAAAAAAAAATTACCAGCTTGGACTGGGGGCATGGCTCAAGTGGCCTAGCAAGCAGGATACCCTGGGTTCAAACCCTGGTACTGCCAAAAAATAAAATTAGAACTAATGGTATCTTGTTTCTAGCTTTTCAAATCCCATTGTCTCAATGATACGGAACTCTGACCATTTTATTGAGATACAATTGACATACAAAAGGTTGTGTATAGCCGGGCACTGGTGTTTAAGGCCTGTAATCCTAGTTACTAGTGAGGCTAAGATTGGGAGGATTGCAGTTCAAGGCCAGGTGGGGCAAATAGTTTGAGAGACCCCCATCTGCAAAAGACCCAAAGCAAAATGGACTGGAGGTGTGACTCAAGCAGTAGAGCACTTGCTTTGTAAGCGTGAAGCCCTAAGTTCAAATCCCCGCCCAACCAAAAAAAAAAAAAAAGAGAGAGAAAAAAGAAAGTTGTATATATTTGACAGATATAACTTGATGAGTTTGGAGATAAGTATACACTTGTGAAACTGATACTGGATTGTTGTTTCCTGAGTTCATGTCCTGGGGTAGTAGATGATTGAAGATACCAGACCAGGAGTTGAGAGTAAAGCAAGCACAAAGTTTATTGAAAGAATAGCAAAGCACCCTAATGGGTGGGACTTTGTGAAAGGGCTAAGCCAAATAATGGCTGAAGTCTAGGAGATGATATAGGGCACTACCCAGCTTTCGTCCAGCTATTCCATATTTGTGATTGGTTGGTGCCTAGTCAACTTCTCATTAAATCCGACCACCTGTCCATCCCTCTCATTGAACTGGACATTCCAGTTCGGCTCGTCCTGGCCTTGGGGCCCACTACCCACATTGTGCAGCTGCATCTTGTTACTTTTGTGAGAGGCTTGTTATTTCTCTCAGAAGCCCATTCTCTCAGAATGCTTCTTTAGATGTCTACTTTTAAACTGCCTCTCTCATCCAAAATAGAGTCACCTCTGTCATTATTCCCCTTACAAAACCATCACCACGATCTATGCCACAAACCTATCCAGCACCTCCAAAAGTTTCTTCTCACCCTCCATTTACTTCTTCTGTTTATTTTTAAGGTAAATTATCCATTGTCACTTAGCGTGTCTGTGGTAGAAGTAGGACTGTAAACCTGCCTCTCACACGTGAATCCAAAAATTTCTCTGGAAAATAAAAAACAAAATACTAATCAGATATTCCCCTTGGAGCACTTATTAGGACCCAGGCATTATTCTAATTATATCACTCAGATTAATTTATGGATATATCACAACAACCTATCTTCACTCTACAAATGAGCAAACTGAGGCACAATGAGGGGAAATTATTTGCCCAAGATCACATTACTAAAAAGTGGGTAAGTCCAGAACTAGAACCTAGCAGTCTGACTCTAATCGATGTGGTGTTCTACACTGCCTCCCAAGAAGAAACAAAGATCTGGTTTAATATGCAACAACTCAAGATGGTGCTAGATAGGGTAGGGATGACTTCACATTCTTTTTTCTCCTCAATGCATTCTAAGTAGGTGATAGTCCTCACCATTCTACTAAAATTGCCTGTGGCCTGAGGCTGAGCTTAGGGAGATAAAGATGAAAGAAGCTCTGTGCATTTTCAAGTAGCTTAAGAGGCTGATAGCTGAGAAAGAACTTAAAGGAACAGATGTGACAAGGAGTTACAGGTGGTAAGACAGAGGTCTCGATGGATTTCAATATGAGCATGTCCAGTTCTACCTGAGGGCGTCACCTGAGTCTGGAAAAATGAGTAGATGTTCAGCAGCTACAGAGAGAAGCAAGGGAAAAGATACAAAGGTATGAAACAACCCAATCCAAGAATGTTGAATCATTTGCAAAGATGGGAGTAGTAGTTTGGGTGGTTTGAGGCATGGTGCTGGTGAAATCTACAGTGACTAAATCACAAAAAGAAAAATGTGAATGCTAGGCTAAATAATTTTTTTTTGCCTTCCTGGGGATGGAACCCAGGGCTTTGTACATGCTAGGCAGGTGTTCTACCACTGAGTACACTACCTTCCCCACTCCCCAGAACTTGGGTTTTTAGCCTGTGATTGAGGGAGAACCATTGAAAAGCTTTTTCATTTATTCATATGTGCATACATTGTTTGGGTCATTCCTTCCGCCTGCCTCCCGCCCCCGTCCCTCTGCTCCCCATCCCCCTCACTTCCAGGCAGAACCTGTTCTGTTTTCTCCAATTTTGTTGAAGAGTAGATATAAGCAATAATAAGAGAGACAAAGCATTTTCGATAGTTGAGATTTAAAGGGGAGTGATGTGGTCAAATTTGCCTGGTACAAAGATTCAGCGGTGCCAATTGTTTTCTGGAACTGGCTCCTACCAGTTCCCAAGAAAGAAAAATTGTTAAAATATTAGGAAATGAAGTCATGTTAGCAGCCTGAATTAGTCACGATGGGAATGTTTACATCAGTCGAATCAGCAAATGCTACAAATGAGAGCTTTTTTCCTAGAGAGCCTGTGTTAAACATTTACCAGGACACAGGTGGACCGGAAGAAGAAAACTGAAATGACAGAGGTCCATAGAATCATCAAAGAGATGTTGGGACCAGATTCTGAGGGAAAAAAGAAAGCAAAAAAAAGGAAAGAAGTCAAAATTGTGAAATTAAAATATAAACACAAAAAAGTCTTAGTTCTGTTCAAAAGTAAACTTAAGTCAATAGTTTATAAAGAGAATTGTATACCATGACCCAGTAGAATTTATTCCAGGTATGCAAGACTGATTCAAAATAACAAAATAAGTCGATATAATCCACCATGTCAACAAGCTAAAGAAGAAAAATAATGTGGGCACATCAGTTGGTACAGAAAAAGTGTTTGACAAAATCCAACACCCATTCATGAAAAACCCTAAGCAAGCCAGAGATAGAACAGAATTACTTCAAATTGATAAAGAATATCTACCGTCTATTTTATAGATGACACAATTACTTTTATATGAAATCTACAGAACACCAAACCAAATCAAAACAAAACAAACATCCTAGAATAAGTGGGTTCAACAAGGTTGCAGGATGAGGATGCAAGATCAACAACAAAATCAATCATATGGGCTGTCGGAGTGGCTCAAGTGGTAGAATACCTGCCTAGCAAGCATGGGGCCCTGAGTTCAAACCCCAGTACCACAAAAAAAATCACATTTCTATATACTAACAAAGAACATGTAAAAACCAATATTAAACACAATACACATAGTCATTCCAAAGAAAATGGAATGCTCAGGTATACAGTTCATAAAATGTGTACAGGATTTGTATGCTGGAAATTATAAAATGCTGCTGAAAGAAATCAAGAAGACCTAAACGAAAGGTGAGACATCTTTAGTATGTCCACAAATGAGAAGACTCAATGGATAGATGTCAGTTCTCACTAAATGAAACATAGAACTGATGTAATTCTTATCAAATTCCCAGCAATTTTTTTTTGGTAGAACTGGGATTTGAACTTAGGGTCTCACACTTGCAAGGCAGGCACGCTATCACTTGAGTCATGCTCCCAGCCCTTCTTTTTTTTTTATGGTACTGGGCTTTCACCTTGAACCACTCCACCAGCCCAATTTTTTGTGATAGGGTTTTTCGAGACAGGGTCTCCTGAACTATTTGTCTAGGCTGGTTTTGAACCATGATCCTCCTGATCTCTGCCTCCTGAGTAGCTAGGATTATAGGCGTGAGCCACTGGCACCCAGCCCAGCCCTTCTTCTTATTGGGTATTTCTGAGATAGGGTCTCTGGAACTATCTGGTCAGGTTGGCTTTAAACTGCAATCCTACCGATCTCTGCCTCCTGAGTGGCTAGGATTACAGGTGTGAGCCACTGGTGCCTGGCTCATCAATGTTTTCATAGACATAGACAAGCTTATTCTAAAATGTGTATGGAATGACACACACCATAGAATAGCTAATAGAGCTGGACAAAGAAGAATAGTGTGTGAGGAATCAGTCTATCTGGCTTCAATACCTGTTATATAGCTACAGTAATCAAGATTCTGTAGCCAGGCCTACAGATCAATGGGACAGAATTAAGAACCCAGAAACAGGCTCACACAGATAAACCCAATTAATTTTTTGCACTAAGAATCAAACCAGGGCTTCTGGAATGCTAGACAAGTGCTCTCCCATTGAGCTACATACCCAGCCCCAGCCCAACTAATTTTTTTGTGAACTGGTATTTTTTTGGTCATTGTTGGTGGTGAGTTTGTTTGTTTGTTTAACGTGATGGGGATGGAACACAGGGCTTTGTGCATGCTACTCTCTACCACTGTTACATCCCCAATCCCACAACTAAATTAAAAAATTTTTTTGATGGTACTGGAGTTTGAACTCAGGGCCTCACACTTGCTAGGCAGTGAGCCACTCCACCAACCTCCCCCCACCCCCGCAAAAAAACTGATTTTTGACAAAGGAGCAAAGGCCAATTCAGCAGAGGAAAGACACAGTCTTTGAACAAATGGTGCTGGAGCAATTGGGAATCTGCAGACAAAAACACAAGCTTCAACTTAACCTCGCACTTTATATGAAAACTTAACTCAAAATGGATATTAAATCACATAAACTCAAATGTAAAACCATAAAACCGTAACACTTTTAGGAGAAATCAGGAGAAAGTCTTTGGAATGGCAGAGATCTTACATGATATCAAAAGCACAATCCATAAAAGGGAAAATTAATAAACTGGAATTATAAAAACTAAAACCTTTGCTCTGTTAAAGTTAGTGTTTGGAAGATAAAAAGATACAGACTGGAAGGAAATATTTGTCATCCATATATCCAAAAAAAGGGCTAGTGCCAGGCATGGTAGTGTACAACTATAGTCCCAGCTTTTGGAAGACTGAGGCAGGAGGATCTTGAGTTTAAGACTGCCTGGGCTACACAGTAAGACCAGTCTCAGTAAAAAATCAAAACCAACAACAGCAAACCCAAATGATTCAATTAGAAAAGGGATAAAAGACATGAACAGACATTTCACCTACAAAGATGGAGAAGCACGTGAAAAGTTGCTTTACATCATTATCCATTAAGAAAATGCAAATTAAAATCTCAGTGAGATATCACTACACACTTGCCAGAATGTGGAAAATAAAAACAGTGACAACACCAAATGCTGGTGAGGATGCAGAGAAGCTGGATCCCTCACATTGCTGGTGGGAAAGTGAAGTGGTGGAGAGTTTGGCAGTTTCTTGTAAAAAATAGACATGGGGCTGGGGATGTAACTCAGTGGTAGAGCTTTTGCCTGGCATGCATGAGGTCTTGAGTTCAAATCCTAGCACCACAAGAACAAACAAAATTAAATATGAAAGCTGGGTGTCATGGGGTGCATCTGTAGTCTCAGGTACCCTGAAGGCTGAGGTGGAGGCTCACTTGAACCCAGGAATTTGTGGTCAGCCTGGGCAGCATAGTGAGACCCTGTCTCAAAACAAAAACGCAACTACCATGCAACTCAGCAATTACACTTCTGGGTGTGGTTATTTTCCCCAGAGAAGTTAAAGTTTCTGTTTGGTTTTTGTTTGCATCTTCAGCTTCCCCTTCTCCTCCTGAGAGCTGGATCAGGCTTGGAACTGTCTGCTGCTTTTCTCTGTTGCTTCAGTTTTTGCATGCTTTTCTGATGTCCTGAGACCTGTTTCATGACTTCCGAAGCTCTCCTTTATCGCTCTTCAGAATGTAGTCTCTCCTATGTTACCTGACTTTTCTCATTTGCACAGTCAAAATTGAGGACGCTTTGAATCCACCATCTAGCCCCACCTTGTTTTTTTCTTTTTTTCAGGGCACTGGGGGTTTGAACCCAGGCCCACATGCTGCTAGGCAGGTGCTCTACCACTTGAGCCATTCTCCCAGCCCTTTTTTGTGTTGGGTATTTCCACCCCCCCCCACCCCGCCCCAGTCCCTTTTAAATTATTGTACTGGGGATACATTGTGACATTTACAAAAGTTCTTACAATATATCGTAGTTGAATTCACTCCCTCTGTGTTTGGTATTTTCAAGATGGAGTTTCACAAACTATTTGCCCTGGCTGAGATCCTCCTAATTTCTACTTCCTGAGTAGCTAGGATTATAGGCATGAGCCACCAGCAGCCGGCTTTAAAGGATATTTTTTGAGACAGACTCTTGCTTTGTGGCTGAGGCTGGTCTCAAACTTCTGGGTTCAAGTGATCCTCACAGCCTCAGCCTCCCAATAGCTGGGACTACAGGTTTGCATCACCATACATGGCTGAGAACAGGTTTTTTTTTTTAATGGTGCTGGAAGAACTGGATATCTTTGTACCAAAAACAAATGAAGGCAGATTGTTACCTCACATGGTACACTAGAAATTAATTCAAAATGGATCAAAAAGGGCTGGAGGTATGGCCCAAGAGGTAGAGCACCTGTCTAGCAAGAGTGGAGCCCTGAGTTCAAACCCCAGTACCGCCAAAAAAAATGGATCAAAGACCAATAAAAGAACCAAACTGAAAAGTAAAAACTATGAAACTCAACAAAGAAAGAAAATATAAGGATAAATATTAAGGGCCTTGGATGCAACAATTTTTTTTAACTATGACATCAAAACATGAGCAACTACACGAAAAATGGATAAACTTGATTTCATCAAAATTAAAAGTTTGGGCATCAGCACCAGTGTCTCATTTCTGTAACCCTAGCTACTCAGGAGACAGAGATAAGGAGGATTTCGTTTCAAAGCCAGACCAGGCAAATAGTTCGTGAAAACCTATCTCGAAAAAATCCAACACACACACACACACACACACACACAAAATAGGGCTGATGGAGTGGCTCAAGGTGTAGGCCCTAAGTCCAAACCCCAGTACCACAAAAAAAAGCAAGAAGAAATAAAAGGGTCTTGCCGAAGCAACTGAATTAAATATCATTCTCAGACGGGAAGAGGGGTTAGCTCAGTGGTAGAGCGCTTGCCTAGCATGTGGAAAGCCCTGGGTTCACTCCCCAACACTACAAGAAACAACAACAGCAACAACAACAAAACACACTGTCCTCCCGGCCAGACTACATGCTTCGAGAAATGCCACCTAAGGTATGGAATGGTCCAGAAAAGCATGAGATTTGGAGAGATGGTAAAATTGACATTAAAGCAAGTCTCAATAGTATAAATATGGAAGCTATTAGAGTGGAGATGCAACTATCCCTTTTTGACAAGAAATAACCTAAAAACCCTTGTATATGTTCTAAGCCCTTTTCAAAATTTAACAAATGGCACTTAACCTTAGAGGGAAAGCACCATTATTCTCATGTCTAGATTCTGTCTAGGTTAATGATAAGAATAGTAACAAACCAGTATGATTGTGTGAATTTTCTATTACTGTAACAAATTACCACAAATTTAGTGGCTTAAACATGCTGTTTTCTCAGTTTCTGTGAGTCAAGAGACTAGGCACAGATTAGCTGAGTTCTCTGCTTTACAGTGTCACTAGGCTGCACTAGGCTGGATCTTCTTCAGAGCCAGCAAGGGAGAACCTCCCTAATTCCAGTCTTGTTATTACAGAATTCACATCCTATCATCTTTGCCTTATAGTGGAACCTAATCAGAACAGTGACAACCCAGGCTGAGGTTGCAGCTCAGTGGTAGAGCCCATACCTAGGATGCTTGTGGCCTTAGGTTCGATCCCCATTGCTGCAAATAAATAAGTAAATAATTTTCAAACACAGTGACAACCCACCACCTTTGCTATGTTCTGCATATATTCAGGGAGAGGAGGTCATATGGACATCAGAGTTGAGAATCTTTAGGAGTCATTCTAGGGCTTGTCTGCCACAATGATTGAGCAAATCAATTCAATTATAGGTCCTTGAGATTCGAGATTTTCTTTTTTTTTTATTTTTTACCATGCTAGGGATCAAACCCAGGGCCATGATGCTCAACCACCTGACATACACCCTGAGATTCAGAATTTTAAATAATTTAAAAACTACAACAAAAAATTTTGAGTTGAGAGGGTTTCACTATGTTGCCCAGGCTGATCTCACACTTGTGAGCTGAAATAATCCTCCCTTCTGAGTAGCTGGCACTACATGCATGTGCCCTTATACCTGGCTTTTTTTTGGGGGGGGTATTGGGGCTTGAACTTAGGGCCTTCACCTTAAGGTGAAGGGTTTTTTGAGATAGAGTCTCTCAGAACTATTTGCCCAGGCTGGCTTCAAACCGTGAGCCTCCTGATCTCTGCCTCCTGAGTAGCTAGGATTACATGCATGAGCCACCAGTACCTAGCCTATATCTGGCTTAAAATGAAGAAAAATGTTGGGGGCTGGAGGTGTGGCTCAAGTGGTAGAGCACCTGCTTAGCAAGTGCAAGGCCCTAAGTTTCAAACCCTGTATAATGTAAGAAGGAGAAGGAGAAGGAGAAAGAGAGGAAGAGGAAGGAGAAGATTTTAAAGAAAAGTTAAAACTCCTGGATGAGATTCATCTTTAACTTAATGGCAGGTTGACTCTGCACACTTTTTGCTTCCCAAAAAACGACAAATATTCCTTGACCAGTTTTGACACTTGATCTGGCTTTGGCTTTGTATTTCCCGGGAAGGTGCCCATACCTACCAGTACATTTAAGGACTTCACCACCCCCTTTCCACTTTCTTGTGGGAACTGTCATGGGATTGCTTCAGTCTGAGTCTGTCACTTTATCCCCTAAAAACATAACAGTTGTTTTGGGCTATCCAATTTCACACTTTCCACTGTATGTAGTCCTGGTAAGAGGGAAATTCCTAACACCTGTTTCCCACTACTGGCTCCCATTACCAAAGTTCTTTACCTATCTTTATAGACATGGTGTGGGCACTTGACCAAATCTGGCTCATTCTTAGGACTTTGAATCCTGACTGAGTGACACAATGATGGAAGAATGGAGTCTGAGAAGTGAGATTGTTCACTGTCATTTCAATGACATCACAAATCCCTTTTTCCTTTCCATTCTTTCAGATCAAGAATCAGTCACTTGTGCTCTGGACTCCAATGTATGGCTCATGGAAGGAAGGATATCCTAAATCTGTTCCCTAAACATCAGCTTTGCTCCTCAGGAAGGGTGAATCTATGGGACCCTCTAACTGATACTGTTCTTCTGGTTATCAGAGAAAAGTCATAGATTCATTCATTCAACAAAATTTATTCAGCACAAAAATGTATTCAGCTTTGGGGCAGGCACTGTTCTAGATACTGATGGGACAATGATGTACAAGACAGAATGTTTGTGGCTCTCATTAGCTTGCATTCCAGTGGGCAAGACAGATAATAAATAAGTTCAGTTAGTAATAAGTTATATGAAGAAAACAAAACAGGAAAGTGTAGTAGGGTGGAAGTTGGGTATGGGGTATGGAAGAAAACATTAACTAAGGTGGTTATGGGAGACTATTTAAAGAGGTGGCATTTAAGCTGAGACCTGAAATTGGTCTGGGGAATGTAGCTCAGTGGTAGTGTTTGCCTAGGATGCACAAGGCCCTGGGTTCAATCCACACACACACACACACACACACACACACACACACACACAAGAAAAAAGATTAAAAAGATTCAGTGATGTGGATATCTGGAGGAATAGAAGTCCAGCCAGGAGGAAAATCAAGTATAGACTTGAGGTGAGATGGGTTTGGTATGTTTAAGAAACAAAGAAAATCTAGGATTAGGGACGTAGATCAATGATAGAGCACTTGCCCAGCATACACAAGGGCCTGAGTTCCATCACCAGCACCACAGAAAAAAACATGCACAAAAAAGAACAATCCCCCTCCTGCCAAAAAAAAAAAAAAAAACACCCAGAAAGGCCAGTGTGCTAGAAGATAAGATCTGAGAAGTAGTGGGAAGCCAGATCAGGTAGGGCCTTGTAAACCAGTATAAGGACTTTTTGGTGTTGGAAATTGAACCCAGAGCCTCAAGCAAGGTAAGCACACATTCTATCACTGTAGTACACTCCTAGCCAGGACTTTGGGCTTTTTTTTTTTCCAGGGCTTCATGTTTGCAGAACAAGCACTCTATCACTTGAGTCCAGTACATTTGGCTCTGGTTATTATTTTATTATTTTTATTTTTTGTGGTACTGGAGTTTGAACTCAGGGTCTACACCTCTAGCCACTCCACCAGCCCTTTTTAGTGATGGGTGTTTTTTCAAGATAGGGTCTCTTGAACTATTTGCCTGGGCTGGCTTTGAGCCGTGATCCTCCTGATCTCTGCCTCCTGAGTAGCTAGGATTACAGAAGTGAGCCACCGGCACCCAAATGCTCTGGTTATTTTGGAGATGGGGTCTTGCAAACAGGGCTTTGTGTGTGTGTGTGTGTGTGTGTGTGTGTGTGTGTGTGTGTATGTGTGTGAAGGGTTTTATCAAGATAGGGTCTTGTGAACTAGTTGCCCAGGGTTGGCTTCGAACTGCCATCCTCCTAATCTCTGTTTCCTGAATAGCTGGGATTACAGGCATGTGCCACCATCATGCTGCCCAGTGCTGGCTTTGAGCCATGATCCTCTGGATCTCAACTTCCTAAGAACTAGGATTATAGGTGTGAGCCACCAGTGCTTGACTAGGACTTTGGACTTGAGTTTCAGTGAGGAGAGAAGCCAAGGGGGAATTTTTTGTGTGCTGGAGATTTGAAGGCTTTGCACATGATAGGCAAGTACACCATCACTGAGCTACCCACCCAGCCTATGGAGGATTTTTTAGAAATCATTTTTACATTTACTCACATGTGTATACATTGTTTGGTACACCTCCCCCATCCCGGAGGAAGTTTTTGAGGCAAGATGTTGCTTTGTAGCCCAGGCTGGCTTCAGACTAATCTCTAATTTATGGTCCTCCTGCCTCAGCCTCCTGAGTGCTGGGATTATGGGTGGGAGCCACCATGCTTGGTTTACAGAAGGATTTTCAATAGGTGGGACATAATCAACCTTGGTGTACTCAGATCCCTTTGGCTGCTTTGAGAATAAATGGCAAAGGGCAAGGGAGGAAGCAGGAAGAGTTTTTGCTTAGGTGCTGTTTGCCTATTATTGTGCAACTTTTTTTCTTGGTGGTACTGGGGTTTGAACTGAGGTCCTCACACTTGCTAGGCAAATGCTCTACCACTTGAGCCATGCCCCTAGCCCTTTGTTTTTATTTTGTTTTTGAAATAAGGTCTAACTTTTCCCAGGCTGGCCTGAAACTCATAATCCTTCCTCATCTGCCTCCTAAGTAGCTGGGATTACAGGAGTGTACCACCACACCCAGCTCATTGTGCAACATTACAAAAGAGACCTTTTCCAGGTGCACATAGCCCCATGGCACATGGCTTAGAAGAAATGTCATTGTTTAAAGAGAAAGATATATGGAAACATCACAACAAAACCCTTTTGTGCAATTAATATATGCTAAAAAAAAGAGAAAATTACCCCTTCTTCCTACAGATGTAGCCCTACACTAGGGTTCATGGCTGAGCAGCAGAGCATAGGCTAATTGCAGTCCCTACCTGGCCCCTAAGCACAAATCACATATCAAAAAGATTGGTAGGAGCCAAGGGTGGGTGGCACCCACCTGTAATCCCTAGCCACTCAGGAGGCAGAGATCAGGAGGATCATGGTTCAAAACCAGCCTGGGCAAATAGTTTGCAAGACCCTATCTCGAAAAGCCTGGAGTGGCTCAAGGCGTAGGCGCCAGAAAACCCCAGTATTACCGAGAGAGAGAGAGAAAGAGAGAGAGAGAGAGAGAGAGAGAGAGAGAGAGAGAGAGAGAGAGAGAGAGAGAGACTGGTAGGATGCCATTGAGACAATCCAGATGAGAGATGAGGATGGCTTGATCAGGGTGCCAGCGGGGTAGAGGAAGGCAAATGTACAAGAGAATGTCAAGGAAATCCCCAACACTGGAAGTAGTGAAGTATAAGTGCTTGGCTAAGTGCAGCTCTGATGTCTACCAAACGTGTGGGCTCAGACTCATTCCAGCCCTAAACAACTCCCCTAAGGGAGAGGGTGGGATGATTACCCCCCAGAATCAGGGAAGAAGTTTCTCTCCCCATAGAAAAAAGCCACAGCCCCCAGGAAGCTTTGGCTTCCAAAAAGGATGAGCGATAACTAGTTGCATTCCCAAGGGAGTTCAGGGACAGCTGTGGCTCTGCATATTGTGCAAAATGAGAATATTAATCCCTATCTAATGTTGTAAGGATCAACAATGTGTTCCAAAGCAGCTAGACTGGGCCTGGCACTTAATGGGCTCTCAGAAGATCTCAGCCCTAGTTCTAGTTCTTCTCTGGACTCTCAGAAACATCTTAGATGAATCACTTCCCCTTTCCAAGATAGTTTCTTCATTTGTACAATGTGAGTAATATTTCCTATAAAGAGAGTGGTAGAGTGCTTGTCTAGCATGTACAAGGCCCTGGATTTGATTTCCAGCACCTCAAAAATAATCTACCTGCCTGTCTAACTATCCTTCTGGAGCAGATGGAATGGAACCCTGGATGTGAAGGAAGCCCTTGTAAAACTGGCCATGTACCTGGTGGCATCATGATATTGCAATGCCTCAACTGACCCACTAGTGCAGTCCTTGTCCCTTTCATCAGCACTTCTGGAAGAACCTTCTGGCTGGTTACCCTGCCTTTAACCTCCTTGTTGCCTGAGCTGTTCTTTCTGAACATCCTGGACCTTAATCTTACTGAAGTTTTAGTTCTGTCATTGCTCAAAAATCTGTATCAGTGCCACAGAGCCCACCATCTCTGTAGGGGAAGGTGACATCTAAGTGCCCCGTAAGGACACTAGAACAGTAACATATAGCCCTAAGAATGCTTAGTTGATATATACACAATGGAATATTATTCAGCCATAAAGGAGAATGGAATTGGGCTAGAGTAGAGGCTCAAGGGGTAAGCACCTGCTTAGCAAGTGTGAAGCCCTGAGTTCTAACCCCAGTACCACCAAAAAAAGTAGAATGAAATCATGTCACTTGTAGGAAAATGGATGGAATCTGAGATCACAATGTTAAGAGAAATAAGCCAGACTCAAAAAGAAATACCATATATTTTCTCTCATATTTGGAATCTATGTTAAAAAAAAAAGACATGAAAGTAAAAGGGGGAACTATTTGGGGAAGAGGAAGGGGATGGGAGGAGAGGAGACAAGACAGGGTAATAGGAGGTGAATATGATCAAAGTACATTACGTGCATGTGTGGAAATGTCACAATGAAATCCCATTGTCTTGTACAATTAATATATATTAATAAATAAAAATAACAAAGAAAAAAGACAAGTGTGGTGGTGCATGCCTTTGGGCTCAGTGCTCAGGAGGCTGAGGCAGGGGGATCACAAGTTTGAGGCAGCCTGGTCTACATATCGAGGTCCTATCTCAAAAACAAAAACAACAGAAGAATATTTAGATGAGAGGCACTCAGACTGTGTCTGATCATTCCCCCAGGGGGTTAGAGGAGACTCATTGCCCCCACCCCCTTCTTTGTTCTTTCCTTCTTCCAGTCCGGTTCCCTCTTTTTGCCTCCTTTACCATTATCTGTGATTCAGACTTCTGCTTTCCTGTTTTGTTCTTTCTTTCCTTCTTCTTCCCTCAGTCATTGGTCGTTGAGTCTGTCTACCCTCCGTCCTACACCAGTGCTTGGCTGTGTGTCCTTCCTGTACTCCTTAGAGTCTGGACCTCCTACTTCCAAATCTGAAGAAGGCTAACTCCAGGAGGGCTGAGGAGGGGGAGGTGTAGCAGGAAAAGGAGGGGGCATTACACTTGGCAGCCTCCTTTCTATTTATTTATTTATTTATTTAGTGGCACTGGGGTTTAAAATCAGAGGCAAGCACTCTTACCACTAGAGCCACTCCACCAGCCATTTTTTGTGATGGGTTTTTTCAAGATAGGATCTCTCTAATTATTTGCCGGGGCTGTCTTTGAACCATGATCCTCCTGATCTCTGCCTCCTGAGAAGCTAGGATTGCAGGCGTGAGCCACTGGCGCCTGGCTTGATAATCATTTTGGAGGGGGAAAGGGTGAAATAAAGGAGGAATTTTAAACTTCCTCTTGCTTTACTCCACAATTAATGACAGTCTAAGAGCTTGGTTTGTCTTTCGAGGGAAGAAAACTCTTCTAAGAAACCGCATCACTTAAATACTTGGTTTGTTTTGAACCACAGCATCTGATAAGAATGAAAACAGAAGAGGCTTTTAAAACCAATTTAACCCACACACAAATGTAATTCAAATGGAAAATCAATAGTCTGGTGGATCATTTTTCCTGTGACTCCTTGGAGAAGCTTAAAGAGACTTACAATTAGTGGATGGATAGTAAATAAAATGTTCTTTTTTGAAATTAATTGAGTTGATTTAAAGACGAAAATTAAGTGAATAATAGCCAAGGTGGCACTTGGTCTTGGTAAATGCTCAATGATGGTTTCCTAGTGGCTGCTGTTTGGGAAACTGATTGAATGCAATATATAAAGGGAGGGGTACAACTGAAGGGGGTCAAATGCCAACACAGATTCATAGTGGCTAGGAACACAACTGAAGGAAGAATAGGTCCAGTGGGCAGGCGTGCTGTGCCTTGAAAAGGAGGGGCAGAATTGGAAGAGTGGCGCTATATTGCTTGTTGATTTGTGCTTGTCCTGACTCACTTCTCCCCCTTCCTAGCCATATCCCGGTTGCCTTTGGGAAATTCTCTCTGGCCACACTATAGCAGCCCTTGTCACTTTCCCCCCCTTTCCAGGCTGTCAGGGCTCTGATTTGGTTTTGTTAAGTGTTGGTGTGAAGTGTTGTGGGCCAGTGTCAAGGGTCCTTGCCTTCACAGGCCAGAGAACTGGTTCATGAGGCAGCTGATTGATGAGGCAAAGCGGTATAGGAAGTAGGATTTATTAGAAAGAAAGGAAAAGCTACAGCTAGAGCACTGCAGTGGAGCCCAGAAACCGGTGGCTACCTGCTCAGGTGAAGACTGGGGTTTTTATGGACGTTTTAACTCTGGGTTTGGGTAAGGGTTAGGTGGGCTGTTCTTATTGGCCATGGATTCGCAGGCTTTCTTAGATGAGCTGGTCTGTTTGCCCCTTATAGGGAGAGGGGAAACAATCTTGAGAGCATTCTGTTTATCAGCCCTGTGGCAGATCTATGAGACCCTGTATCTCCTCTTCAGGGTCCAGGAATGCAGGTTTACACCTCCTCCTCAGGAAGCAGTATCCCATGGGGGATGGGATACTCAGTCTTCTGCCCTTTAGGTCTCCAGACCCAACAATTTCAGGGCCCACTCTTCCTCTGTGTGACTCAGGACTAAGTCAGCAGGTCTCCAGGTATCATTTGGAAATCCCTGGGAATCCCCAAGACCTTTTTAACTCTCCAAATCAAAAGTCTTCTCAGCATGTTACTTGCCTTTTTCACTTTCATTTTTTTCACAAGTATACAGAGGATGCATTTTCCTGAGGCTAGGCGACATAGGATGCCATCACTCTGACCATTAATAGAATGTGTTCTGTGTACTTTGGTTTTTTTCTAGAATTTTCTAAGGTTTACCATATGCATTTTCCAAGGTTTAGCTCCCTTTGATCCCAGTACTTGTAAGCTGCTGTTACTAGCTATTCTCACTTATACCTGCCATAAACTGTGACTTTCTCATGATGCAATAGATTATTATGTTTCAATCCCAAAGTCTAATCTTGCATCTATATGGAAGGACAAGAATTTTATACATTTTTTGTTTGTTTTGTGATATTTTTTGAATTTCTTTTTCTTTTTTTTGCAGTACTGATGTTTGAACTCAGGGCCTACACTTCGAGGCACATCACCAGCCCTTTTTTGTAATGGGTTTTTTTTTATTTTTTATTTTTATTTTTATTTTAGTCATACGTGCTGTGATGGGTTTTTTTGACATGGGGTCTTGCAAACTATTTGCCGGAGCTGGCTTCAAATCGCAATCTCCCTGATCTCTGCCTATTGAGTAGCTAGGTTTACAGGTGTGAGCCACTGGCGTCTGGCTTAAATTTTCTTTCTTAATGTCAAATATTATAAAAACTGGCAGCTATCACTCACATAAACATTATATTCAATAATTTTTTTACAGATGGTTCTGACTTTTTTTATTAGGATGTATTCGTTGTGGTGGTGTGGAGGGATTCATAGTGACAATTCCCAGCAGGCTTACATTGTATATTAGTTAGATTGCCCCCACCATCTCCCCCCTCAACCCCCTCCCTGCTCCATTTAAAGCAATTGCTGAAGGTTTCATTGTTCTATTTTGTATGTATATGAAGTCCATCAACCATATTTGCTCACTCACCCTCCCCCCTCCCGAGGTATTCAATAATTTTTAAGAGTATGTCCTGAGGTCAAGAAGTTTGAGATCTTGAACACCAGCCCACACTGAGGAACTGACAAATGGTGCTCAGAACACTCCATAGCAAACAATGAACACAGCAAAACCTTTGAAAACATCCAAAAGAGTCTTTAGAGCCTCTAAAGAGAAACCCATGGAAGACTTGGTGGGAACCAGAGAGCCTGAAACATCACAAAGCAAAAGCAACGCTTCCCTGCCCCCCAAGAGGAAATCTGGAAAAGATGGAACAAGAGAGCCACGCTCTGCGACTCCACCACAGAAGGTCGCAGAGGAGAAGCCAGTCTGCAAGAAGCAAAGGGCTGTCCCCAGCAAAAGACACACATCATCTGAGCCCTTGAAGATGGTGAGGCATGTGAGAATTACCACACCCACAAATGAACCCATGGAAGAACAGGACAGCAACAGCATGCAAACTGAAAAAAGGGAACCTGAAGTAGAAGACTCTTAACACTCCCAGTCAGAGAAAGTCTGCACACCAGACACCAAAATAAAACTGATGTAGAACAGCAAAGACCTGAGGAACTTATGTCAGCAGAAAAGAATCAAGTGAGGACAAGTGAAAGGTCTGTGAAAACCTCCCAAGAGACTGAGCCACAGAACCAGGTGATGCAGCCAAGAAACTACAGCTCGGGGCAAAGTCACTGGGAGCAGAGTGTGCCTGCGAGCTGGAAGACAGAGTAAGGTCTCCCAGCCTCTTCTGGCAGAGGAGAAAGTAAGGGAGAAGAGCAGGGAGATCTCCACTAAGGAGCACAAAGAGAACTGAGTGGCTGGAAAGTCAGATGTTAAGTGTCTGACATCCAGAAAGACTGGAATCCAGTCTAGGAAAAACACTTTTGATGGTGAATCTGAGCCAAGAGATGTGTAGAAAAATCCAAAGAAGGATAAGGACATTGTGTTCACCAAAAAAGTAAGAACTAGAAGTCAACACAACATTAAAGATATTTAGCAAAGCCATGTAAGAGGGGAAAAAAGTTAGTTTAGCGATAAATTCTAGTATTGACGCACAGATGACACGTGCAGGAATTTCAGGTGCTCAGGGTTCTTGAGCCTGCTCTGAGAATGAAAGCACAGACAGGCTCCAACAGCAGAGGTTGGAAAGATTTTATTTGTAGAGAATTTAGTTGGAGAAAAGAGAAGAGAAAGACTGCATATTGGGGAATGCAGGGGGACCTGGAAACCAGTGATCCCGTGGGCCAGGGTGGGGAGTGGGTTTTATAGCCTATTTTTGCATTGCTTGAGGGTGGAGATGCCTTTCAGATGCAAACAGGCATTTCCTAGGGAGGAGAAGTGTCTCCTTGACCACCTATCACCTTTTGGGACCTCCTGCAGTCTGTCCTTCATTCTCCTCTCTCAATGGTCACCCTAACTTAGGGATAGGGACAACGAGGTCTGTTCAGTAACTGCTTCCTGCTGACAGGGGGCGATGAAGGGGCCCGCAGCCGTCAGGGCTGACCACCAGAGGGGTTTGATGGATTCTAGGCGAGAAGAAACAAACTTGACAAGTAAGTTTAAAATGCAAGGCCCAAACACAAGCAAGAGAATAATGGCAACTATAGGCCCCAGAAAGGGTAGGAACCAAGTCCTGGAGAGGAGCCAGGATTTTATTTGTTCCCATACCTGTGTAGAAACCTGAGTCTCAAGGGATTGCTCCCAGAGCCATTTAGCCTGTTGGAGAATGTAATCTGCATGTTCCTCTACAATGCCTGAAGTGTTAATATACATGCAACAGAAGGTATTGGTGATGACACATACCACCCCCCCCCACCTTGCTTGGCCAAAAGAAAATCTAGGGCCGGGCGGTGGTCCATTACCATACAGGCAAGGGATGACAAAGACCTTTGCATGTACTTAATGGCAAGGCCTACCTGGTCTGAGGTGCCCTCTACCACTTTGGTTAGGTTTTTTGCAGTTACATGATTAGCAATCACCCCACAGCTGATTCCAGCAAGGGCTGTAACTAATGTTGTTATCCCTAAAACTATTAAAGTAACCTCCCTTTTATCCCTATGGGAAGCTGTTCCTATTGTAGTTAGCATTTCTCTTTTCTTCCAAATGGCTGCATGAGCATGCAGGATCAGGAAGGTATACTTAGAATCTGTATAGATGTTAACTCTCTGTTCTTTTGACAGTCTTAGGGCTTCTGTTAGGGCCACTAATTCTGCCAATTGAGCACTTGTATTAGGAAGAGGACCTGATTTGAGGATGCCAAATTCTGTCACAACTGCAAACCCTGCATGTCTGACACCATTCTTGACAAAGAAACTGCCATCAGTGTATAATTCTAGATCTGGGTTTTTAAAGGGCCGATCAGTTAAGTCAGGTCGGGCAGCATAATTTTCCATAAGTACCTCCTCATATGAGTGCTCAGGATTTCCCTATGCCTCTGGTAGAAGGGATACAGGATTTAGGCTCTGACAGGTCCTTAAAGTTATTTCTGTCCCTCCCAGAAGTTGGACCTGATATTTAAGTAGATGGCTGTCAGATAGCCAAAGTTCTTTTGAGTTTATATTTCCCCCTAGGTCGTGTGGGGTATAAACTGTTAGGGGGCAGTTTAGGATAAGTTTCTGAGCTTCAAGCACTAGAAGGCTTCCTGTGGCCATTGCTCTGAGGCATCCTGGCCATCCCTTGGCTACCTGATCTAACTCTTTGCTTAAGTAACCTACTGGCTGGGGAGTGATGCCCTGGAGCTGAGTCACCACGCCCAAGGCCAGTCTTCCCTTTTCATAGTCATAATTGAAACTTGTTTTGTATTGGGAGACCCAGGGCGGGAGCTGTCATAAGAGCCTTCTTTAACCTGTGGAATGCATTTTCTGACTTGTCATCCCCCTCAATAAAGGGCTGGGTATCCTTCTGTGCTTCCTTAAGGATTTGATATAAAGGCCTGGGTAGGTCTGTATATTCCAGGATCCAAATTCTACAGTATCCTGTGACCCCCAAAAAGGCCCTCAGTTGTTTTAGAGTTTTAGGTAGAGGAAACATCAGGATTGGACGGATTCTGTCTTCTCCTAGAGACCTCATTTCTTTCTCCAGGACAAGACCTAAATATGTAACCCTTGACTGACACAATTGGGCTTTTTCTTTAGAGTCTTTATAACCTCTATCTGCTAAGAAGTTTAGTAAGGACTCAGTGGCTCATGTAATGACAGGCTCATTTGGTCCACAGAGCAGGAGGTCATCTACATATTGTAGCAGAGTAGCTTGTGGATATTGTCACTCTGCCAAGTCTTGGGTTAGAGCTAACCCAAAGAGGTAGGGGCTGTCTCTGAATCCCTGGGGGAGGACAGTCCAAATGACCTGTCCAGATTTTCTTGTGGGGTCCTCAAAGGCAAAGATAGGTTGACTTTTAGGGTGTAAGGGAATGCAAAAGAAGGCATCCTTTAAACCCAGGATGGAGTAGTAAGCGGTACCTGGAGGTATTTGGGCTGAAAGCATATAGGGATTTGGAACTACAGAGTGGAGAGGCACTACTGCTTTGTTGATCAGGCGGAGATCCTGGACTAGCCTCCATTTTTAGGTCTCTTCCTGACACCGAGAATAGGAGTATTATATGGGCTGGAGCATTCTATTAGCAGTCCCTGTCTCTTTAAGTCTTTGATTATGGGAATTAGCCCCTCCTTAACTTCTGGCTTTAAAGGATATTGTTTTTGATGGGGAAACCAGGAGAGGTCCTTGACATGAATTAGGACTGAGACAGCTGTTCATGTCCATCCCACAGTGTGTCCATCCGTCCACACTGTGGGGTCTACTTGTTCTTCTATTAGGGTCAAGCAGAAGTACTCTCCTCAGGGTAAAAGTAGCTGTACCCCCAATTTAGATAGAAGGCCTCGCCCTAGCAGAGGAGTAGGGGTTTCTGGGACAATTAAAAAGGAGTGACAGAAATGGAAATCTCCCCAGGAGCAGGCTAAAGGCTGAGTGAAATAATGCTCTAGAGGCTGGCCTGATATGCCTCGAACAGTAATTTTCTTGGAGGACCTGGGTATGGGAGAGAAAGGAATAGCTGAGATGCTGGCTCCAGTATTGATAAGGAGGCTGACCTTGTGCTTAACCCAGGGCTCCTCTGCTTTTACAGTGGTTACAGAAGCCTGTATGGGAGGCTCTGGGACCCGTCATTGGGTGGAAGGCTCTGACCTCGGTTCCCCTGAGAACCGGGGACAGTGTGCCTTCCAATGTTTTCCCCGACAAATGGGGCAGGGTCCCGGAGGTAGCTTTCTCTGGGGGCACTCCCTCCTAAAATGGCCTGCCTGTTCACATTGAAAGCATGTCCTCAGGTTTGGACTTTGCCCCAGGGGAGCCTCTCTGAGCACTGTGATCAGAGCCTCCTGCCACTTATCCTGTCTCTTTTCCTTTTCCAGGTCCTTCCTTTCTTTTTCTAAGTCCCTGTTATAGTATACAGATGTGGCTACACAGACCAATTGGTCCAGATCTCTGCTCCCATCAGCCACCAATTTCTGAAGCTTTTTACAGATATCTGGTGCTGACTGTGTTAGAAATTTATCTTTTAGGACAATTTCCTCTTCCTGTGACTCTGGTATAATGTTGGTATGCTTTTGTAAAGCATCCTTAAGTCTCTGTAGGAAAGCTACTGGAGTTTCTAAGGGTCCTTGCTGTACAGCTGTGACTTGGGAGTAATTAAGAGGTTTTACCTTGACTCTCCTTAGACCTTCAAGAATGCAGTGGATGAAATGGTTATGACTCCATTTATCCTTGTCATTTTCAGGGTCCCTCTTAGGGTCATACCTAGGCACTGCCTGATCTCCTATTGGAATTGGGAATTGAGGTTCCCTTTTAGGTATCCAGTGTCTTTTTCTTCTCCCTCCCCATCCTCCTCTGGTGAGGGCCCAGTCTGAGACAGGGCTGGAGGGCCGCTTTTATCTAAGTGATAATTGTCTCCAGCTGTGACTGCCTGATCTAGTACCTGCTGTTTCTCCAGAGAAGTGAGGGTCTGAGATAGCAATAGCATTACATATTTCCAGCTTAGTTCAAAGTTTTGGCTGGCTTCTCTAAATGCCTGGATGTACTGATCTGGATTTTCTGTGTAATTTTCTAAATCCTTTTTTATTTCTTTAAGTTCACACACTCTAAAAGGAACATGAGCTCTGTCCCCTCCAGGAATTAACTGGAGGGGGTAGAGTCCTGTGGGACAGCGTCTAGTGTGTGAGGTAGCTGGGAAAGGGGGAATAGAGAGAGCTGATGGAGCATTAGATGGGTGTTTTGGTTCAAGGGAGTTTGGGAGCTTTTTGCAAAGGGTTACCATGGTCTGGGTATGTAGCCTGCATTTGTTTAGCCATTCTGGGTGGTCTCTTAGGAAAGAGAACAATTGAACGTATGGAACTTCAGTCTACTTTCCCTCCTTTTTACAGAACATATCTAATTGATGAATGGTATTATAATTAATGCTCCCTCCTTCTGGCCATCTTTCCTAATCTCCCAGAGAATACTGTGGCCGAGCCTGGGTGCAATAAAACTTGAGTCGCTTTTGCTGAAGACTTTCTGGATCAAGATCTTTTCAATGTTTTAATAAGTAGGCAAAGGGGGATCCTTCCTGGATCCTTGAGGCTTGATTCCCCATCAAAAAAAGGGAAACAAGGGAAATTGGTCACCTTAAGAGAGGTTTCTCCTTTTACCTAAGCATCCCCAGATGAGGAGAAACTCTCGTGGGAGAGGGCGTCCCACTCTCCCTTGCTCCCTCCACTGCCACTTGTGGGTAAAGTCATGGAGGATTTACAGATATTTCAGGTGCACCCACCCCCCTGAAATGATCTTTGACCAATCTCTCATCTATTTCAACTTGCTTGTTTGCCCTGTGACCCAAGTAGGCCTGGTTCTCCTCTACCAGCTGAACACTTGTAATTAAAAAATAACTCTATCAAAGTAACCAAGAGGGCTTGCGTGGCCAGAAGGAGGACCCCTTTAGAGGCATGGATGGGGACTCCTGATGAAGTAGACTTTTGTCCCCCTATATATCCTGTGAGGCATATGTGCTTTCTATGAAAGGAGAGAGAGAGCATCTGGAGGCTTTTGCTCAGGTAAGGGGCAAAAACAGAGACCTGCGATTTTTGCCTTTTAACTGTTTTTTTTTTCTTTCCCTGAGAGCAGGCTGCAGAACCTGTTTAACCAGTTAACCTGATGCTTGACAAAGACAGTTAAGCCTATATTGGAGACTAGCACTTTCTGGTGCCTGTAAGGATTTTTCCCACACTCCCTAAAGAAAGAAGCTCACTGCTATTTAGAGCAAAGGGGGCAGGGGGACACTCATCCTGAACTGCCTGGGAAAGGGGAAGGAGAGGCTGAGGGTTGGGGAAAAGAGATTTTCCAGGCTCAATGCATGAGGGATTATCGATCATCCCTGCTGTCCAGGTCAATCCTGCCCAAAGGCAGTACTGGAGCACTGGAAACAAGAGGTGACCTTCACTCTCAGGGCACAGAAACCATGAAGGAAGCATGAGAGATCTGATTGTTTGCCACGGACATGGCTGGAGAGGTCCGAGACTTAGCTGCCTTTGGGGCCTCAGGGCAGGTCAGGAAGTTGTGTCTCCAGCCTTTGGGTGACACCGGGGAATGCCCCAGCCAGAACACCTTTTGTGGCTTGAAGATAAACTTTCCCTTCCACCAGCTGTTTTTGGACCTCCCCTTAAGCTGGTCAGATCTTGAAAGAGGGAGTTAGCATTTAAGGAGAGGAAAAAAGAAAAAGCCTCAGTGCACTGAAGTCGAATTCCACCTACATAGCATTAGCAGTGCGGTATAACCCCCCACCTGGCGTCCGAGTTTCCTCAGATTGCCTGCCGTACAGCTGTAGTGGGCTCGGACCTTTTCCTCAGTTTCCCAAGGAAGAAACCCTCCTTAACAAGACAGAGAGAGAGGGAGAAAAGGTCGACCTGAGAGTTCCACCATAGCTAGGCCGTGGTAGGGGGTCTCTCCTGGAAAACAGACTCCACTGGAGTGCCAGATGCTCATGGTCACATTCCTAGGCAGTCTTTCCCACTTTGGCACAACTTATACCGACCTCAGGTGATGGCTGGTCCCTTTGTGGTCACCAAATATGATGCACAGATGACACGTGCAGGAATTTCAGGTGCTCAGGGTTCTTGAGCCTGCTCTGAGAATGAAAGCACAGACAGACTCCAACAGCAGAGGTTGGAAAGATTTTATTTGTAGAGAATTTAGTTGGAGAAAAGAGAAGAGAAAGACTGCATATTGGGGAATGCAGGGGGACCTGGAAACCAGTGACCCCGTGGGCCAGGGTGGGGAGTGGGTTTTATAGCCTATTTTTGCATTGCCTGAGGGCAGAGATGCCTTTCAGATGCAAACAGGTGTTTCCTAGGGAGAAGTGTCTCCTTGACCACTTATCACCTTTTGGGACCTCCTGCAGTCCGTCCTTCAGTCCTTCAGTATCAGTGTAAAGGTGAATTCTGTAAATAATGGTATCAGTGTGTTTAAGGGAAGAAAACTTAGAATTTTCCAGGTTTGAACTGTTTTCAGAAAAAATCACATGGAGGTCATAAAGGGGACTACAGGAGGATCTCAGAATAATAAAAATTTTAAAGTTTGGGGGTGGACAGGCAAAGGTGTGGCCCTCCGTGTTGCAGAATAAAGCCCTGAGGTTTATTGCCAAAAGAAAAAGATGTTTGATATCTTGGTTTAAGCCAATTACAGCAATCCCATTCCCCTTTCCAGAAATTGGTTAGACAAGGGCATTGGCACTGTCCTGACTCCTGAGGCAGAAAGAGAGGTCCTCTGTCTGTGTGGGGCAGTGTTCTGGGAAAGGTTTCCTTGATTTTTCACATCTCTCTCTCTCTCTCTCTCTCTCTCTCTCTGTTTCTTTTTGTAGTGCTTGGGATGGAACCCAGAGCCACATGCATCATGCATGCTAGGCAAGCACTCTACCACTGGGCTACCTCCCAGCCCCTCCCTAATCTTTTTTTTAAATTTTATTTTCAAAACACCTTGATCATAAAACAAAGCAAAGCAACCATTTGTTGGTTTGTTTTCTCTCTGAAAGTGACACTTGGAAAGCAAGATAACCTCTAAGCACAAAATCACAGCAATGTGCTTTGTAGAATGACACTGTGGAAAAGATTGGGTCCTTGACGTTCTGAAATAAGCAACCTGAAGTCCCCCTACCTTGTGGGAGATAATGCATTTCCTTGTTATTTAAGCCAATTGAGTGATGTTGGAAATTACTTGCAGCTTATTTAATTAGTTAATTGCTATATGTACTGTATGTAGTCTTGGTGGGCAATAAAACTCACCATGAAACCTGAATAGGCAAGACACTACCTCTTTACTCCATGTGTATTGAGAGGTGCAGACTTATAACCTAAGGTTGCCAACCAGATGCTGCCTTTGAATCAGGAGCAAAGAATACAGCATGGAGGGAAGTGTTTTAAGTTGTTCATTCTATTCCTACAGCTCCTTTATTTCCCTCTGCAGACCCCACACATGGGTTTGGGAGGCAGAGGCTAGAATCTTGAATTTGAGGCCAGCCCCCAGAGGAAGAGGAGAACTATGTTTCATTTAGTCTCATCGGGCAAATATTACTTAAAGCTCTCCATCTCTCTTGGTTCTGGTTCTCTTCTCAACCAGGTAGCCACTCCATAAATTAATTCAGTGGCAGTATTTTTAGTGTACAGTTTGCTTGTTTTACCCAGCTCTAAGTTGGATCAGCTCTGTGTGTTCTTCAGAGTCACATTTCTGGATCCACAAGGCTGAGACTTATAGGTCTTGGGTTATAGAATGTGAGGATCTTTTCTCTTCTGGTGCTGAGGATTGAACCCAGGGCCCCACACATGCTAGACAAGTGCTCTACCGCTGAGCTACACCCCCAGCCACAGAATGGGAGAACCTTGAGCCAGCAAAGAGCAGGTCATCTGTTCAGGTGATCAGCAAATATTTGCTGAGTATCTAACTGTTTTAGGATAAGGACAGAGCAGCAAACAAAACATCATCCCTGTTTGTCTCTGTGGAACTGGCAGGCTAGGTGGAGATACAAACATCAGATAATCAATTGTGCAAGTATTTCACTGCAATAAACATTAGGAAGAAAAGGTGCAGGGTGCCTTGAGAATGTGCAATTGGGTCCCAAGTTGATCTTCAGTGTAGGGGAAGGTTTGTCCTGAACATTATGCAAGAGGGTGGGAGGAACATTCTAGGTAGAGAGAACAACATCTTATCAAAGCTCCAGAGGTGATGCACTAGGAGAACAGAAAGAAACTCCTGATTGTTCTGGCACAAAGGAAGAGGAGATGGGGCCAAATGAGGCTAGAGAGGTGGCAGGGGCCAGAAGTGACTTTGCAGGTCAATCTTTCTTTAAAAAAAAAAAGCTTAATTGTGATAAAATACACATGACACACAATTTTTTTTCTTGCAACTCTGGAGATAGAACCCAGGACCTTGTGTGTGCTAGGCAAGAGCTCTCCCCCTGCTAGGCGCCAGTGGCTCACGCTTATAATTCAGCAATTCGAACTTTTCCATGTGCTCCTCCTTCTGGGTTAGGATTCGAGGCATTTTATGAGAGCATTAAAGAATGAGAAGACCATATTGGCTGTACTCTTTGGATACATTCAGACATAATGCATTTATTTAGGTGACTTTTGGGCTTGTTCAATGTAAATACCTTATCAAAAATCTTCCTTTAACATTGAAGTCCCTATCACATTCATTCAACATTTTTTTTTATTTTCGATGGCACTGGGGTTTTAACTCAGGGACTCACACTTACTAGGCAGGTGCTCTACCACTTGAGCTACTTCACCAGCCCTTTTTTGTGATGGGTTTTTTCAAGAGAGGGTCTCATGAATATTTCCCCCAGTTGTCTTCAAACTGTGATCCTCCTGATCTCTCCCTCCTGGTAACTAAGATTATAGATGTGAGCCACCAGTTCCCAGTTTCAACAGACATTTGTTGAACACTTACCATGTGTTAGGTTCTGAGGAGATAGAGAAGAGTAAGACAAGTAGAGTCTCTGTCCTCTTGGTGTTTTCTGGTTGGGAAGAGAGACACTGAACTAATTATCATATGAATATGTATGTAGTTTTTTTTGCCGGGTTTGAACTCAGGGCCTATACCTTGAACACCACTGCACTCCACCCTTTTTTGAGATGGGTTTTTTAAAGATAGGGTCTGGAGAACAATTTCCCCCGGGCTGACTTCAAACCTCGATCCTCCTGATCTCTGCCTCCTGGTAGCTAGGATTATAGGTGTGAGCCACCGGTGCCTGGCAGCTCTACAAATCTTGATTGAGGTTGAAGAAGTCGCATCGTTTGTATTTCTCCAGTTAAAAGAAACCTAGCTTGAGCCTTTGTGGGCTACATTAGCCCACAAAATGCCATCTTCTTTGACTCTTCTCCTCCTCTGGTTTATCTAGGAATTGATACAATCCACAAAGGCTATTGCCCTGACACCCTGACATGTAGTCCTCAGCAAGTCAAAGCTTCCACTGCTGTGCTTGTCATTGTACCCCATTGCCACGATGTGTCGCTGTTGACCACTGGTCTGCTTCCACCTGATGCTACTGCACTACTCCAGGGCAAAGCTTGCTCACCTCACTTTCCAGCATAAGTAAGTATGATGCATCAAAAGTTCCCCAACTTGCAGCTTTAAACAACCAATCTTTCTGAGCATGCATTCAGCTTTTTCTTCACTTTCTCAGAGGCACTGGGTTCACATTGAGTCAGGTGTTTGTCCATCATAGACCTTCACTCTTTCCATTCCCTGGGGATTCACCCCAGGAGTCACAAGGGCATTCCCTTTCAAGCCCCTCAAATTCCATTTCTTGTGCAAAAAAATTTAGTTGACCCCAAAAAGAGCCCAGATCTGATGATCACACAAGGATTCGTTAACTCTTCCTGGGGAAAAATACCTTCTGAACCTCATTCTCCCTGAGAACAGGGTGAGCTGGGTGCCAGTGGCTTACACATGTAATCCTTGTTACTGGGAGGATCATGATTCAAAACCAGCCCGGGCAAATAGCTCACGAGACCCTAACTGGAAAATACCTGCCTAGCAAGTGTGAGATCCTGAGTTCAAGCCTCAGTATTGCCAAAAAAAAAAAAAAGAGAGAAAGAAAAAGAAGAAGAAGAAAGAAAGAACAAGGATGAAAGGGTGAAGTGGACATTTATGTTGTAATTAACCACTCAACATTCATTCCCTATTCTTTTGGTAACAGAACCACGATTTTGAAATTTTTTGTTTTTGAGACAGGGTCTTATAATGTAGCATGGGCTGGCCTCGAACTTGTGACCTTCCTGCAACCTGGAATTACATATGTATACTACCATCAAGTCCTGCAGATTTTTTTTCTGGTGCTGGGGATCGAACCCATGGCCTTTTGCATGATAGGCAAATGCTCCAGTCCCTGATTTGGGAGATTTGAATGATTGCTTCCTCTTATTGGATATAGTCTGACAGGATTGTCAGCCATGGTATCCTGCCTTCCTCTAGTCAAGGGATGGGCACATGACCCAAACTAAACCAACTACATCTTCATTAGAGCAGCACTTCTCCAAATTTGAATGCGCATACAAATCTATGTGTTTTGAGGGAGATGTGCTTAAGAGCTCAATGGTCCAAACTCACTGTTCTCATAAACTGTATCTTCCTAGTTTTAACACCAGGCACCAAGCTGTAAAGCAAGATATGAATTTTTCAGTGTGTACCTGAGGCAGATTGCTTGCTCTCTGCTGATAGGATCATTTCAGAAAGTTCCTCTTTAAATTATATAAACATAAAAACAGACTTATCTCTGTAAGGATTAATCTTTGTTTAAAGCCCTCACATGAAGGCCCTGGTTCCCAGAGGTGGAACAGGTAGCTGGGGACATGGGCATCCTTGTGGATGAAGTCCAGCAGTTGGGAATTCCAGGAACTGTTCAGCTCTGGTTTATTCCAGGCAAGGAACAATACTCTATGAGGTTTCCATCTGGGGCCATATTTGATATGGGGCAAATTCTATAGGGGAGGAAGCAAAAATCTGAGGGAGTTATGTTCATCCCCACTTTTTCACAGTAGATGCTCTCAGTCTAGCTAACATTTTACTCACATGACTTTGTCTCCAAGGCCTGAGAAATTTCTTGACAGCAAACAAAACTTACGTCTGCTCCAACTTTCAATTTCAATAAGCTTATTCTGTACCATTAGTAATTTAACAGGGTTGTACCCATAGAGAGAAAAACTTGGATGTGTAATATTTCATTCATTAGGGTTCATAATGCTATTCAGGGGAGGACGTCCCTTAAAATTTTTTTGGCAAGATTAGCAGAAGTTCAACCCAGCCATGTACCACCCAGGCACCTGTCCATGGATTTTGGGTGGGATTCTTTGGTTGCAAATAACAAAAAGTGGCTCCCTTAAGCAAAGGGAATTAAGGTTGGGGGAGAAGTCACAGGATTGTAAGGAAGACTGGAGCAGATAGAAGCCATTCATCTACCAAGGGACCTTGGTAATAGCAGAAACTTTTTGGGTTTTTTTTTTTTGGGTGGTATTGGCCTACATCCTGAGCCACTCCACCAGCCCATTTTGTGAAGGGATTTTTAGAGATAGGGTTTCTTGAACTATTTCCCCGGGCTGTGTTTGAACTGTGATCTTCCCTATCTCTGCCTCCTGAGTAGCTAAGATTACAGGCTTGAACCACCAGCACCTAGCTCATTGGTGAATTTCTTTTTTTTTTCCTCTGTGGTTCTGGAGCTTGAACTCAAGGCCTTCACCTTCAGCCACTCCACTAGCCCTATTTTTGTGATGAATTTTCTTGAGATACAGTCTTGAGAACAAAATAGCCTGCCTGGGTTGGCTTTAAACCTCGATCCTCCTGATCTCTACCTCCTGAGTAACTAGGATTACAGGCATGAACCACCGGTGTCTGACCTAGCAGAAACTTACTAACAGGTCCTCCCAGACACCACTCTTGGAATGAACCCCAATCTTCTTGTTTTCTTTCTGTCTTTGCATCACCCAAGATCCCAATGAAAAAATGAGCAAGGGAGTTAGGGGTATAGCTCTGTGGTAGAATGCTTGCCTAGCATGCATGATGCTCTGGGTTCATTCCCCAGCACTGCAAATGAATGAACGACTGAATGAATGAATGAATAGACAAAGGACATAGACAGTATTCACAGGAAAGGGAATACAGTAGAGGAATGGATTCTGGAGTAGACTGTGAGAGACACTAGATGAACAGAGGTGGGTCCCGCCGGGAGATCCATACACTATTATATACTAGTAAGCCTGAGTACATCCTAGACCAGGGCCCAGACGCCACTGCCCGCCTCTGGGCTTCCCATCAGACACTTTGCATAAAGTGGCTCCTTTAATTCTCAATATGACCCTGTAAGATTGATGTGAATGTCTCTCACCTGTTTGTCCAATGAAAAAACTGAGGCTCTGAAAGGGGAGGCAGCTGGCCCTAGGTTGTCTGGCTGGGAGAAAGCAGAGCTGAGGTGTCACAAAGGCCATGTCTCTCATGCAAGCTTTCTTTTTTTTTTATTTTATTCATATGTGCATACAAGGCTTGGGTCATTTCTCCCCCCTTCCCCCACCCCCTCCCTTACCCCTACCCCTTCCCTCTCCCCCCCACCCCCTCGCTACCCAGCAGAAACTATTTTGCCCTTATCTCTAACTTTGTTGAAGAGAGAGTATAAGCAATAATAGAAAGGACCAAGGGTTTTTGCTAGTTGAGATAAGGATAGCTATACAGGGAGTTGACTCACATTGATTTCCTGTGCATGTGTGTTACCTTCTAATTTATTCTTCTCAAACTAACCTTTTCTCTAGTTCCTGGTCCCCTTCTCTTATTGGCCTCAGTTGCTTTAAAGTATCTGCTTTAGTTTCTCTGCATTGAGGGCAACAAATGCTATCTAGTTTTTTAGGTGTCTTACCTATCCTTATACCTCCCTTGTTTGCTCTCGCTGTATCATGTGATCAAAGTCCAATCCCCTTGTTGTGTTTGCCCTTGATCTAATGTCCGCATATGAGGGAGAACATATGATTTTTGGTCTTTTGGGCCAGGCTGACCTCACTCAGAATGATGTTCTCCAATTCCATCCATTTACCAGCGAATGATAACATTTCGTTCTTCTTCATGGCTGCATAAAATTCCATTGTGTATAGATACCACATTTTCTTGATCCATTCGTCAGTAGTGGGGCATCTTGGCTGTTTCCATAACTTGGCTATTGTGAATAGTGCTGCAATAAACATGGGTGTGCAGGTGCCTCTGGAGTAACCTGTGTCACAGTCTTTTGGGTATATCCCCAAGAGTGGTATTGCTGGATCATATGGTAGATCAATGTTTAGATTTTTAAGTAGCCTCCAAATGTTTTTCCAGAGTGGTTGTACTAGTTTACATTCCCACCAGTAGTGTACGAGGGTTCCTTTTTCCCCCCGCATCCTTGCCAACACCTGTTGTTGGTGGTGTTTTTGATGATGGCTATTCTAACAGGGGTGAGGTGGAATCTTAGTGTGGTTTTAATTTGCATTTCCTTTATTGCTAGAGATGGTGAGCATTTTTTCATGTGTTTTTTGGTCATTTGAATTTCTTCTTTTGAGAAAGTTCTGTTTAGTTCACTTGCCCATTTCTTTATTGGTTCATTAATTTTGGGAGAATTTAGTTTTTTAAGTTCCCTATATATTCTGGTTATCAGTCCTTTGTCTGATGTGTAGCTGGCAAATATTTTCTCCCACTCTGAGGGTGGTCTCTTCAGTTTACAGACCATTTCTTTTATTGAGCAGAAGGTTTTTAGTTTTATGAAGTCCCATTTATCTATGCTATCTCTTAGTTGCTGTGCTGCTGGGGTTCCATTGAGAAAGTTCTTGCCTATACCTATTAATTCCAGAGTATTTCCTACTCTTTCCTGTACCAAGTTTAGAGTTTGGGATCTGATATTAAGATCTTTGATCCATTTTGAGTTAATATTGGTATAGGGTGATATACATGGATCTAGTTTCAGTTTTTTGCAGACTGCTAACCAGTTTTCCCAGCAGTTTTTGTTGAAGAGGCTGTCTTTTCTCCATTGTATATTTTTAGCGCCTTTGTTAAAGACAAGTTGGTTATAGTTGTGTGGCTTCATATCTGGGTCCTCTATTCTGTTCCACTGGTCTTCATGTCTGTTTTTGTACCAGTGCCATGCTGTTTTTATTGTTATTGCTTTGTACTATAGTTTGAAGTTGGGTATCATGATACCTCCAGCATCATTCTTTTGACTGAGTATTGCCTTGGCTATTTGTGGCCTCTTGTGTTTCCATATAAATTTCATGGTAAATTTTTCAATCTCTTTAATGAATGTCATTGGAATTTTGATGGGAATTGCATTAAACATGTAGATTACTTTTGGGAGTATAGACATTTTTACTATGTTGATTCTACCAATCCATGAGCATGGGAGATCTCTCCACTTTCTATAGTCTTCCTCAGTCTCTTCAGAAGTTTATAGTTTTCCTTGTAGAGGTCATTCACATCCTTTGGTAGGTTTACTCCTAGATATTTGATTTTTTTTGAGGCTATTGTAAATGGAATTGTTTTCATATATTCTTTTTCAGTTTGTCATTATTCGTGTATAGAAATGCTAATGATTTTTCTATGTTGATTTTATATCCTGCTACCTTGCTATAGCTATTGATGGTGTCTAGGAGCTTCTGAGTAGAGTTTTTTGGGTCTTTAAGGTATAGGATCATATTGTTTGCAAATAGGGACATTTTGACAGTTTCTTTTCCTATTTGTATCACTTTTATTCCTTCTTCTTGCCTAATTGCTCTGGCTAGGAATTCCAGTACTATGTTGAATAGGAGTGGAGATAGTGGGCATCCTTGTCTACTTCCTGGTTTTAGAGGGAATGGTTTCAGTTTTTCTCCGTTAAGTATAATGCTGGCTGTAGGTTTGTCATATATAGCTTTTATAATGTTGAGGTAATTTTCTTCTATTCCTAGTTTTCTTAGAGCTTTTATCATGAAATGGTTTTGGATCTTATCAAAGGCTTTTTCTGCATCTATTGAGATGATCAAGTGGTTTTTGTCTTTGTTTCTGTTAATGTGGTTTATTACGTTTATTGATTTTCATATGTTGAACCACCCCTGCATTCCTGGGATGAAGCCTACTTGGTCGTGGTGAATGATCTTTTTGATGTGTTGTTGAATCCAGTTTGCCATTATTTTATTGAGGATTTTTGCATCAATGTTCGTTAAGGAGATTGGCCTATAGTTCTCCTTTTTGGAGGTGTCTTTGCCTGGTTTTGGGATAAGTGTAATACTGGCTTCATAGAATGTGTGCTATAAGCTTTCCCTTTTCCAAGCACACTGGGGGAGGTGACACTGCACCCGCTTTCTCAGGCCTGCGTGTTTATTTACAGCTCACATGGGAAGTGGGCCTTCTCCCCTCTCCTGTGGAGTTTTCCTCCCACCACCACTTTTACAAGCTTTCCTGCTCCTGATTGCTGGGCGTGTGCCGCCATTCCTGCCTTCTCTGGCTGGCTTGTTTATTTACAGTTCCGGGAGGGATTTCCCCTCCCCTCCTCTTCAGTGCTCAGGGTGCCCCGCCCTCTTTGCTACATGTCTTTTTTGTTACTGCTTATCATTCAGTTTTTTTTTCTTTTTTCCCTGGGTGGGGGTTGGTCTGTCTAGGTGGCTATGCTGATCTGGCCCAGGGTTGTGTCTGGGAGTACCGCATGCCACTTAGCTCACCTTGTGGTCTGCTTCTTCCCAAGTGGTCTGGGCGCTGGCGTCTTGTGGCACAGGAGCCTTCCTGGTTTCTCTGTTTAACGTGAAGTGGAGATGCTATGTGCAGGCTGGAAGTGTGGAGGAGTCAAAGTTTTGCCTCTGCTCAGTGGTTTTTCCTGTAAGGTGTATCTCCAGTGTCTCTCCAAGATTTTACTTTAGGAGGCATGCTTTCTGCTTCCTCCCTCTAGCCGCCATTTTGGAATCCCTTGCAAGCTGTCTTGGTCACTATGTATGGCTGTGCAGTTTGTGTGCAGTAACAAGGGATACCACCCCAGAGGATGAGTGCGGGTCTAGGCTGAAATCTAGCTTATGAATTATTCAAAAAACAGACGGTGCCACTTTGTTTTCTCACTATGTATACCCCCAGGCTGGCCTTGAATTCTCCATCCTCCTGCCTTAGCTGCCCCATGCCAGGCTTCAGACTGCCCCTTTGTGAACTGGATCCATCTGGAGGAAAGGGATTTTTTCTAGTTCAGAGAATGACATTGTATGATGAAGCTGCAGCCTTACCTGCTGTATCTCCCTGGGTAGGGGTGTGTGTGTGTGTGTGTGTGTGTGTGGAGCAGGTAGGGATGGGTGGATAATGAGACCACATAGGATGAGATGATTAATTGGACAGAAGCTGAGGACAGGAAGGTTTTAGAGAGAAGGATTCTGATAAGCTGCTATGCTGCTGTATATTACCTATGCAGAGGGCCATGTAGAAAGTAGCCCCTAGGAGCTGAGGATCTTAGTTCTACAACCACAAAGAACTAAACTCTACCAACAGCCATGTAAGCTGAGAACAAGCTGTGCCTGAACTTCTTGGTGTTCATTGGTTTGTTTATATTTTTTATTTTTATTTTTTCAAGACAGAATTTTGCTATGTGGCCCAAGGCCAGCACCTTCAACTCAAGATCCTGCTGCCTCATCCTCCTGGGGTACTGGGATTACAGACATGTTCTACCATGCCTGGCTTTCTTTTTTTGGTGGTGGGTAATGAACCAGGGTCTCACATGTGCTAAGTAGGTTCTCTATCCCCCAGAACTTTTTTTGAGATGTATTGTTTTTTGTGTGTCTGGTACTAGGGTTTGAACTCAGGGCCTACACCTTGAGCCACCCCACCAGTCCTTTTTGTGTGTGTGATGGGCTTCTTCAAGATAGGTTCTCTCAAACTGTGTTCCTGGGCTGGCTTCAAACTACGATCCTCCTGATCTCTGCCTCCTGTAGTAGCTAGGATTACAGGCATGATCCACCAGCATCCAGCTTGAAATGAATTCCTGCTGTGCTGCCCAGGCTAGTCTCAAACTCCTGGGCTCAAGTGATCCTGCTTGAATACCTGAAACTACAGGCATGCCAGCTGTGCCTGAACTTCTAAGTCATGGAAACTGAGCTAATAAATGTGTGTTGTTTTAAGCTGCTAAATTTGTGATAATTTGTTATGCCACAGTAGAAAACTGTACTTAAGTATCCATCATTATAATTCCTCCCTGGCAAGATCCTTACTATCGAAGCCCTGTGGCTGAAGTGAAGCCCAGTCACTCCTACCACATGGTGTTCACGTTCTGTGTAATCCCTCCCCTTGAGCATGAGTCAAACTTGTGACTTGCTTCTAGCCAGTCGTATGTGGGCAAAGATGATAGAATGTCATCACTCCCTCAAAATTTCATCTTTATAGACTGGAGTTAGATTTTTTTCCTTTGGTGGGACTAGGGTTTTAAACTCAGGACTTTGCACTTGCAAAGCAGGCACTCTGCCACGTGAGCCACATCTGCAGTCCATTTTGATCTGGTTATTTTGGAGATAGGCTCTCCAGAGCTATTTGCCCTGGCTGGCTTTGAACCATGATCCTTCTAATCTCTGCCTCCCCAGTAGCTAGGATTACAGTCATGAGCCACTGGTGCTCAGCTGGAGTTTTCTTTACCAGCTTTGGAGAAGTAAGCTGCCATGCTATGAGAGGGTTGCATGGAAAGGAACCCAGCTGCTGGCAGTGGAGAGCCATCTCTGGCTAAAAGCTAGCAAGAAAAATGAGAATCTCAGTCCTACAGCTTCAAGATTAATTCTTCCAACAACCTGTGGGAGTTTGGAAGTAGGTATCTTCCCACTCAAGCATCTCATGACTCTGCAGCCACTACTGACACCCACACTGCAGTTGAGCTAGAGCGTGAAGGAGAGGAACCAGATAATTTATTCCCAGCCTCCTGATAAGCAAAAATTTTACGATAATAAATGTATGTTGTTTTAAGCCTCTAAATTTGTGATAATTTGCTGTACAGCACAGAAAATAGTCACAGTCCCTCTCTCCCATCCTTATACTGACTTGCTCAAACAGAAAGCAGATTCATCAATGCTCTGCCTCCACATCTGCATAACGGCAGCTGAATAGAGATAGAGAAAACCAAAAACCACACAAGTCAATTGATTTCACTCTAAACTATTGATTGCTGACCTCAAATGGCTATTAATAGCACAGTAATCCTGCTATGACCGCTTCCCCACTCTTAGAGATAACTATTTCTTACCTTCTATCTTCTCAAATGTTGCACCTCCCAGCCTCTATCTTCACCTTCTGCTGATGGCCTCAAATCCCCTTCATCAAGGAGCTAGACAAGCCAGGTGCTGGTGGCTCATGCCTAGCTTCTCAGGAGGCAGAGATCAGGAGGATCTTGGTTCAAAGCTAGCCTGGGCAAATAGTTTATCGAGACCCTATCTCAAAAACACCTTTCACAAAAATAGGGCTGATGGAATGGTTCAAGGTGAAGGCCCTGAGTTCAAGCCCCAGGACCTCAAAATAAAATGAAATAAAATAAAATAAAAGAATAAGATAGACAGCCAGGCATGGTGGCTCATGCCTGTTATTTAGCTACTTGGGAGGCTTAGATCTCAGTTTGTGGCCAGCCTGGGCAAATAGTTCTCGAGACTCCATATCCAAAATAACCAGAGCAAAATGAACTGGAGGTGTGGTTCAAGTGGTAGAGTGCCTGCCTTGCTAGTGCAAAGCTCTGAGTTCAAACCCCAGTTCCACCAAAAAAAAAAAAAAAGAAAAGAAGAAGATGGAAGTGGGCATATAAGTCAGTGGTAGAATATTTGCCTAGTGTGAGGCCTTGGGTTCCATCCTCAGCACAGGAAAACAATAAACATGAAGTAAACACATTCAGTTGGGTGTGGTGGCATGGACCTAATCCCAGCACTTGGAAGGCTGAGGCAGAGAATTATGCGTTTGATGCCAGCCTGGGCTACATAAGAATTTCCCAGCTAGAATGGGCAATTTAGTGAGATTCTGACTAAAAAAAAAAAAGATAGGCATACTCTATTGGAAATTTCCTTATCTCACCACAAAATCTACAATCCTCTCTGCATCTGACTTCCTTTTCCTCTGACTTATCACATGGGGAACTGTTCCTCCTCATATCAAAGACCAGATCCTCCACTTCTACTATTTTTTTGCAATACTAGGGTTTGAACTCAGGGTCTCATGCTCGCTAGGCAGGTGCTCTACCACTTGAGCCGCTCCGCCAGCCCTTTTTGCCTTGGGTATTTTTGAGATAGGATCTCGAAATCTATTTGCCTCCTTAGTAGCTAGGATTACAGGTGTGCTCTCATCTGCTCAAGGCTTCACTCCTTCATACACTAATGTCCCCCTGCATCACCAGTTTCTCTTCTTTGGGACCACCAGCACATGTATCCATTCTATTATCTCCCTTCTTGAAGAGCTCCCCTTGAATTACATGAGCTCTTCTGCCTACTGCCTAGCTCTAGTTCTCTGTTCCTTTCCCAGCAAATCTCCTCCAGATTTAAGTTACACATTGTCTTCACCTCACCCCCCCATTTACTTTTCTTTTTTTTAAGCCTAAAGGTTAGATAAGTTTATTAAACGAAAGGACAAAGTTCTCATGGGAGAAGGAGGGGGCCCGAATGGATTGACCCCTCCCCTATTTACTTTTTTTTTTTTGCAGTACTGGGGCTTGAACTCAGGGCCTTCACCTTGAGCCACTCCTCCAGCCCTATTTTTGTGAAGGGTTTTTCAAGATAAGGTCTCACTGAACAATTTGCCTGGGGTGACTTCGAACTTCGATCCTCCTGATCTCTGCTTCCTGAGTAGCTAGAATTACAGGTGTGAGCCCCAGCTCTTGGTCTCCTTTGTTGACCCCCAAATGATGAAGTTCTCTGAGCTTGTAAACCCAACTGTCATCTCCACTTGAATATCTCACAGGAACTTCAAATTGAACACATTTAAACCAGATAACTTGATATTTCCCCCCAAGTTGTCTCTGGCTCTCACCTTCCCCCATCCCGTGACAACCAGCAGTTAACAAACTAGAAAGTTGAGAAGAGTTCCTTTCCCTCACCTCCCCAACCTCACTTTATTATGGAGTGCTATTGGTTCTACTAAAACTTATCTTGAATCTGTCTACATCTCTGTGTTCAAAATCACTAACCTACATCAATATACCATTTTCTTTTGTCTGAACTATTGTAATAGCTTTCCAGTGGTCTCCCTGTCATTAGAGGAGGGGAAGGGACAAGGGGGTTTGTTTAGCCTCCCAGCCATGCAAATCTTGGGAACTTGAGATTCATAAAGAAAAGCATGTCAAGGTGTCTCACAAAAAGAAGAGTTTTGGGTTGGAGGAGTAGCTCAAATGATAGAGCAGGTGTGAGGTCCTGAGTTCAAACCCCAGTACCACCAAAAAAAAACAAACCAAAACAACAACAACAAAAAACCCTACAGTTTCACAAGGTGAAAGTTTAGCAAGAATTTGTTTTAGCAAAACAGGATAAAGTCGGGAGAAATTGAAAAGGGAGAAACATTTCCTGCTTCCCACACAGGATATGGGAATGATGACTCAAAATGGTGGCATTATCTGATAGAGATGAACCGATGTGGTTTGTGATACACATGTGCATGAAAGCAGTGCTAGGAATCTCTCTGTATAGTTATCCTTATCTCAAGCTAGCAAAAACACCATGTCTTTCTTATTATCTCCTATGTTTTCTCTTCAACAAAATTGGAGAAAAGGGCAGAACAGGTTCTACCTGGAAGCGAGGGGGGTGGGAGGTGCAGGGTGGAGAGATGGCCCAAATAATGTATGCACATATGAATAAATGAATAAACAAAAATGGTGGCTCTTATATGGGGTCTTTATGGTTTTTTGGGGGGGCAGTGAATCACATATACTTTCTGAGCTGGGGGACTGTATGGTCCTGTCATCTAATGGGTTCCTGGTGGGCCGATTCCCCAAAACATGGCCAAGATGGGTGCTGTTTTTTTCTTTTCTTTTTTGTGTGATACTGGGGTTTGAACTCAGGGCTTCATGCTTGCTAGGCAGGTGCTCTACCATTTGAGTCACTCTACCTGCCCTCCATTGCACTTAAAATTCAATGCTGGGGAATGAAGCTCAGTGGTAGAGCAATCGCCTAGCATGCATGAAGTGCTGGATTTGATCTCCAGCATCACGCATACGCAAGCACACACAAAAATACAAACTTCTGGCCATAACTAACCAGACCCCTGCCTATGTCATTCATCTCACCTCCTGTTCCTTCCCTACCTGTTACCATTTTCTCCATGCTTGCTGTTCTCTTTTCTTGGAACTTTCCTCTGGCTCTCTATCTCCTCCATTCTAGCACAACCTAAACGTTACATCCTCAGAAGTGCTCTCCCTAACCACCCAGTTCAAAGCTCTTCCTCCATCTCTGTTATCCTCACTCAAATGTAAGCTCTGTCAAGCAGAGCCTTTGTCTTGTTGTTTAACGTAGTGCCTGACACATAGTCAGTACTCAATCAATATTTAGCAATGAGTGAGTGAATGAGGCAGTTTATTTATTTGAAGATCTGAGGGCAATGCAAACCTTTGTGTGGGGACTGAGACTCGTGTGAAAGATAAAATGCACTGGACGATTAAAGGAGATGATTTTATTCAGGGAGATCCTAAACTATTCAGAATTGTCTCAAAATAAGGAGGGAGGACTGGAGTTTTATGCAGGCAAGAGTAGTAAGGGTTGAATCCTCTCTTTTGAGGGGGTGAGGAAGGATAAAGTTAGGACTTCTCTGAGTTATTAAGGAGAGGAAAGGTGGAGGTGAGTCTTATGTTGGAATATATCAAGGATAGCCCTTTCTCCGAGCACAAAAAGTTGGGAAAATTTTTTGAACATGGTTGCTTTCCAGGAAGACACTTGTTATCTCAGTTTCCAAGATGGGGCTCAGCCTAGATATTTCAATCTAGAGAATCAGTTGGGGCCTAATCTCTGGAGACCCATACCGGGGTTCAATCTGAACAATCTAAGCAACCACCAACGGCTGTTGTTTTAGGCATGTTGGACTGAGGTTTTAGCTTGAAGGACTCAGTCTTGGGATGTTAGTTTGGCAAATCAGTTTGGAAACTCCATCTGGGCATTTTACTCCATTGAACCCAGTTTGGAGCTCTGTCCACTAGGCACAGTCAAGGCACTCATTCAAGATGTGATGGGTTGATGTTCCAACCAGGGGTTCCTTCTGAGGTTGTTAGTATTCTAAGAGGTGTGTTAACTGCTTTTGCTGAAAAGCACAGAGGGCCTACAAATTAACTAAAAGCAGGAGAAAAACCTGGCATCTCTTGCCTTCTTTTTGTATTTGTCTTTATTCTAAGCTATTCTCTTTGCAGTCATCTTGGATTCCAAGAAGGACAGAACCGATAACGTCTTTATGACAAAGGATGGAAACTACCCCTAACAGTAGAGCCTCCCCAGGTCCGACAATGACTGAGATAATGACCAACCAGACCACGCCTGTGACTGGGACTGTTTATGCATACCTTTTGTCCCCTTGTCCCTAATTATTTGTCTACTTAAAGCTAAAGCTCATGTCTGTACCCCGAAGATGGCTGAGGATGGACTTCTCATGGTGTGTTCCAAGCTGTGTAATAAATATCCTTTCTCAGCCCTTCACCATGCCTCTTTATTTGGCATATAGGGGCAAGTGGCTGGACCTGACATGTGGAAGCCCAGGAATTGGGTCTAGAGTCCAAAACTCTGGGTTCAGTATGAGTTTCATTTTGCAGAGCTCAGAATAGGGTCTCAATGTGAAGATAGGAATTTAATTCTGCAACTTGAGTCTTTTTTGTTTGTTTGTGGTATTGGGGATTGAACCCAGGGCCTCAAATGCTCTACCAATTGAACCATGCCCCCTAGCCCTTCATTTGTATTTTGTTTTTGAAATACGGTCTCACTAATTTTGCTCAGGCTGGCTCTCATTCCTCCTGTCTCTGCCTCCTGAGACACTGGGATTACAGGTATGTACCACCATGCCTGGCTGCAAATTGAGTCATGTGTAGCTTGAGGAACTTCCTTAGGGGGCTCAGGTTGGGGTGTTTGTCCTGGGGACATCAGTTTGGGGGTTTGGTCTAGAAACTGGGCCACCTGCTTTGTGGTGGTCTGTCTGGGAGCTCAGACATTGGTAGCTTACGGCCTGGGTTCAATCTCACTGTATTGCTCAGTTGGGAGCTCTATATTACTCACTTTGGGAGCTCAGCATTGGGATTTGGATAGTACTGAGTTATTGTAGCTCAGATTATTGTCTGAGGACTCAGCTGTCATCAACTGCATGTACCCGAAAACTACCAAATAATAATGATTTAAACAAGATAGAAACTTCCATTTCTCTCACATAAAAGCAGTTTTAAGGAACTGCCCTCTTGAACTTTTTTTGAGACAAGGTCTCACTATGTAACCCACATCCTCTTGCCTCAGTCTCCCAAGTGCTAGGATTACAAGCCTATGCCATCATGTCTGACCTTTTCCTCCTTTGGAACAAAACCCATACTTTTAGCTAGGTAGACATTAATCCTGCTAAAAGACTACTTTTCCTACCTCTCTTGAAGAAAATCATAGCCATGTGATATAAACTTTATCCAGTGAGATTAAAATGGAAGAGGGAGCCAGGCACCGGTGGCTCATGTCTGTATTCCTAGCTACTTAGGAGGCAGAGATCAGGAGGATTTCGGTTTGAAGCCAGCCCGGGCAAATAGTTTGAGAGACCCTATCTTGAAAAAAACCCTTCACAAAAAAGGGCTGGCTTTTTTGTGGGTCAAGGTGTAGGTCCTGTGTTCAAGCCCCAGTACTGCAAAAATAAATAAATAAACAAAATAAGATAAAATAAAATAAAATGAAAGAGGGAACTGGGCATGATGGTGCACATCTGTAATCCCAATACTCAGGAAGCTGAGGCAGTAGGATTGTGAGTTTGAGGTCAGCCTGGGCTGCATAGCAAAACTCTGTCTCAAAGAACAAAACAAAACAAAACAAAAACCAAAGAAGACAAAGATGAATATGGATGTTGGGGTGTGAAGCTAGTAGCTTTGCTGCACAGATGTTTTCAGTATGGGTCCCTGATTCTGAGGATACTATCTTGGGTACTCATTCAGAGGATATGTATTTAGGGTCTGAGAGATTAGAATCTCAATCAGAGGGAATCAATTTCATGATTATAGTTGTACAACTTTGATGTAGAAACTTACCCTAAAGGACTCTGTCAACAGTCTACCTGATTCCTTGGTTTTTTTGTTTGTTTGTTTGTTTTTGTTTTTCAATACTGGGGCTTAAATTCAGGGCCTACACCTTGAGCCACTCTACCAGCCCTTTTTTGTGAAGGGTTTTTTTGAGATAGGGTCTCTTGAATTATTTGCTGGGCTGGCTTCAAACCAAGATCCTCCTGATCTCTGCCTCCTGAATAGCTAGGATTACAGACATGAGCCACTGGTGCCCTGCTATGTTTTTCTTTCTTTCTTTCTTTCTTTTCTTTCTTTTCTTTCTTTCTTGGTGCTGATCTTGTGCTTGCTAGGCAGGTGCTCTACCACTGAGTTACACTCCCCCCACTGGGGTTCTCATTCTTTTTTTTTTTTGTGGTACTGGGGCTTGAACTCAAAGCCTACACCTGGAGCCACTGCACCAACTCAATTTTTTGTGATAGGGTTTTTTGAGATAGGGTCTCGTGAACTATTTACCCAGACTGACTTTGAACTGTGATTCTCCTGATCTCTGCCTCCTGAGTAGCTAGGATTACAGGTGTGAACCACCAGTTCCTAGCTCTCATTCTTGGTGTTCTGTTTATAGGGGGCTCAGTCTGGGTGTGCTCAGACTGAGGGATTATTCTAGTATTTCAATATAAGAATTGATTTTGGGGTTGCAGGGGTGGCTCAATGGTAGAGCAGTTGCCTAGCATGTACAAGGCCCCTGGGTTCAAATCCCCAGTATCACACACACACACACACACACACACACACACACACACACACACGAAGAGTCTGATTCACTCTGAGAGCCTGATTCTTGAGGTCCCACCTGGAAGCTGAATCCAAGGTATGTCAGAGCCTCTATGTTAGCAGTTTGGTGCTTCATTTTGAACTTTGGGTTTGTGGGTCCAGATTTTGGAGAACCAACCCATTTTGGCTAGTCTTCAGCCATTCTTTTTGGGATTTAGTGCGGGGTCCTCAGTCTGGATTATCAGACTTTCTCTTTGTCTGGATGCTTCTCTGGGATGTGTTTTGGGAACACAGACATCAAGAGCTCAGTGGTGGAACTTCCTTGAGGAGGTCAGCTTAATGTATTAACCTAGGAGATTATTCTGGGGGATTTGGCTGGGAATTAGTGCTAATTTGAGGCGAATTCTGCAAACATGAACCTAAAGTTTTGAGATTGGAGGTTCCAGTTGGTGGCCCAGGGGTCCACATAGGTTTCTCTTTCTTTCATACAAGTTGGAGGACTAGGCATTAGTGTTGGGCTGAGACCCTGAAAATCACCTGGAAGTGCTCAGGCTCCTGATGTCAATCTGTAGGTTCATTCTGGGAATGGTCACTGAGAACCTCAGTTCAGTCTGAAGCAGTCATCTTTAGTCTCACACCTGAGAATTTGTTAGTCCCAAGGAGCAGACACCAAGATGTGATTACATGTGCAAAGTTTTTATTGGTAGAAATGACCAAGAGAGAAAATGGAGATGGTGCCATGGGGAGCCATCAAAATGTGATATTCACAGTGAGGAGGGACAGAAGGAAGGTTGGGTGAAAGTGCTTTTGACTATTGTCAGTTCAAGGAAGGTTTGGCAAGGTTATGCGGGATTCCTTTGTTGCAGGAAATGGTGAGGGAAACAAAGTCACCCAGACCATTTTTATAGGAAGCAGGCAGTTTTTTACACTAGTGGACTCAGGGGAGATAATTTCTCAAAGCCCCGAATCCCAAACTGTGTCAGGAGCTAGGTTAAATACTTACAGAGTTTGTCCCCCAATCCCCTACAGAATGTGTTTCATCTGAAGGGATGGGATTTACTCTTTGGTAACCTTGTAATAGATGTAATTGTGTGGCCGTTTTTTGTTCTACTATGGCTTCTTTCAGGGTCGATATGGACTGCATGACCAGTGGCAGCAAGCATGGGAGTATATGACAGCACAACACCATAATTAATACAGCCCCAAGCATTGTTTCAAATCCTCCTATTATAGAGAATCAAGTAAATCATAAAGATTTTATTCTTTTTAAGTCTGAACTGGGACATGGGCAATCTTTTTCTTTTAATGGCATTTTTAGTCAGTAGTAATCACAACTCATAGGACGAGGGGTACAGGTTTGCAAAAGGAACCTAGAATAGAAGCAACTGAAAACAATACCACATCTTGTTAGCAGGTCTCAATATGGGTGGGAGCCAAAGTAAAAAGACTCCTTTATAGTGTATGCTTGACAAATTCAAGAGAGGGTACACAGCTGATTACAGTGTGGAGCTCATACCCAGGAACTTTGGAAATTCTGTCAAATAGATTGGGTGTCTTTTAAGGTTAGCGACCTTCCGAGATCACCTAGGAGGAGCCCAGGGTAACTGTCCAAGTACCTACCAGACTACAAGTAGCAATCACCTACCAGACTTCTTGGGTGAGCTTTATCCTTCACAGATCTCTGTGGTGGAGGTGGACGGTCCCCTCCACCAGCCAAAAAGGAAAGATAGTTTTGTTTACAATTAAAATTCTTATAAAATTAATTTTAAAGTACAAGTTACAAAGTAAACAACTGGAAAGGATATAGATAGGTATTGAATATATTTTTTTGAGAAGTTAAAGGAAAAAGGAATGGTTTTTTGGATGAGAAAGGATTTTGTAAAGAAGGGTTTATCCTAAAGATTGTTTCAAATATGGAGAGGAGGGATAAGGACAAACCATCAAAGGTTTAGTATGTTGCATGAAGGTCTGAGTAAGTTTTAAAAGTAAAAGAAATTATTTGTGTTTTCTGCTGATCTTGTCAAGCTTTAAGTATTACTAAATCAGTGTTCATTGATGTATTTGCTCATGCAAAGGTCTCTTAAATAACCACCTTATAATTGTGTGCTATGTCTATACTTTATCTAAATGTGATACAAACATTTACAGAGTTAAAAGTCTGTCAGTTTATGTAAAATAATGAGCTAAATTTCTCTTTTATCCAAAAGTGCTACATTTAACCTGCATCCTAACAGTCAGCCTCTATTTGCCTTTAAAGGTCCCACAAACACTTCATAGCAACTAACCTGATCAGTTTTGCCACAAGAATTTAAAGACAGCCCTCATCTTTGCGGACAGGCCCTAACCAGAAACTTATTAGGTTGGCACTACCCAGAGGCCACCCTTCTTCAATATGACTTACTTCAGTGCAGAGCCACAGAGCCCCTCATCTGCAGGGCAACTGAGTCCTTTAAAAAAAAAAACCAAAAAACTTTCTGGCCTCTGGGGATACAGAGTCTCTAAGGAGAAGGCTCAATTATGTCTCCCTCAGGTCACCTACGGTGTGGTCTTAAAGGGAGAGACTCACTCCCTGAGTCATGAGGGAATCAACCCAATCCTCCGTTTCCCACTCCCCCATACCATAAATGCAGCTTAAAGCTTTCTTGGGAGTTACAGGATTTTACACAATCTGGATCCCTAAATATGCAGCCCTTAGCAGAAACCTTTTAATGCTCCTCCTAATATTCCTATTTGAGTCTTAAATAATGTATGGCCACCCATTTCTCTTAGAAAACTTGCCTCCAACAGACTCTGCTCCTCTGGCTGACTATCTACCTTATCTTAACCTCCTCCGGGAACTTCTCAGAGAGCATGCAGACCAGATCCTACCCCACCCCTCAGAGGACCCTGTAACAATTTCTGTTAAACCAGAGGATCTTGTTCTCCTCAAGGATCTTCAACCCTCTCTGTTGGGACTTTGGTGGACTGGACCTCATCTGGTCATCTTCACAATGCCCACCACTGTTAAAGCTCAATGGGACCCCCCAGTGGCAGCACCTTTCAAGGATAAAACATTGCCCACCAACATCTGGGAAAAACCATCAGGCTCTGCTCCTGGAGACCTCATAAATTTTCAAATTCCAGCTGAACCCCCCCCTTAACAATGCCCCCACTCAGCATGAAGCAGCTAGATCAATCGGCGCACATAATACCAACAAAAGGCTGGAATGTTAGGTCCCTGGCATTCTTGGGGTGGGCAGAAGGTCCCGAGGCTAGCACCGAAACCAGACCCCCTGATTTATGACCACTTGCTTCTCCCCTGCTTGTTTCCCTGCCTGATTGTTTCTTGGCTTGCAAAACACCTCAGGAACTTCCAGTTACTCAAGTAGCCAGGCATGTCGACCTATTCCATCTGGTGATCGCAGATAATTGGAGACGAGAGACTCTCTCTCTCCCCCATGGCTTGGCCCCTCCTATAAAGCCTACTACCCAATTCAGTCAAGCCACTGCACTCTGAACCCGAAAAGAGTGACAGCCCTGTGGTCTGGTTCCTAATAAATCTTTCTTTTCCACACATGGTGTGGTCTTTATTCAGCAGCACCTTACCCAGAGTTTGTTCCTCACACCCCTACAGAATGTGCTCACAGTTACAGGAAACATTTCAGAGCTAGCTGGAGGCTTGCAACTTTGCAGAGCTAGTAGAAAGCTGCTTGTAGACTCAGAGTGGGGAAACCAAGGTGAATACCAGACACAGTAAGTCCCAGGAGGATAGCCAAGGTGGCCCCAACACCTTGAGCCAAAGTTGCAAAAGGATGCCTGCTGCATTCAGCCATTACCTGGGAGAACTTCCTGGGAGGCATGGTCTTTGCAAAATGCAGGAATAGGTTTCAGAATAGCAGCTGAGGCTCTTGGTCAATTCCATTCCCTGTAGTTTAAGGTTTGAGAGATGTAGTCTCATGGTCACTGATGGTTGCACACTGGCAATTCTCTCTGGGGATTCCCACTGGGTTCATTCTGGGCATTTTATTTAAGGGCACAGACATGAGGTTTTCAGTCTGAGGGAATTTGTTTCAGAACATGGACTTGATGGGGGAGATGAGTCTATGTCCTCGGTATATAAAGGGGTCTTTCAGGGAGCTCAGCCTGTGTGCACTTGTAGGATATCAGTCCCCACACAATTTCAAGAGCTAAATTTGGGTGCTTGATTCCTTAGCCCCACCTAGAGGCTCATTATGAGGACATAAATTTGAGAGTTTAAATGTTGACAGTTCACCTTTTTTTTTGATGGGACTGGAGTTGGTATTCAGGGCTTTGTGCTTGCAAAGCAGGTACTCTACTGCTTAAGCCTTGCCTCTCAGCTGTGAGGGAGGTACAGGTAGGAGGATCCCTATCTGAGGTAGGCCCTGGAGCAAGAAGCGGGAAAACTTATCTAAAAAATAACTAAAGCAAAAAGAACTGGAGGTGTGGTTCAAGTGATGAATGCCTGCCTAGCAAGTAGGAGGCCAAGTTCACACCCTAGTATTGGTGATTCACAGCCATAATCCTAGCTACTTGGGAGGCAGAGATCAAGAGGATCACAGTTTGAGGCCAGCCCAGGCAAACAGTTCGGGAGACCCTAGCTCAAAAAATACCCAACAGACAAAAAGGGCTGGTGGAGTGGCTCAAGTGGGAGAGTGCCTATGTAGAAAGTGTGAGGCCCTGAGGTCAAACCCCAGTATCGCCCCCTTCCCAAAAAAACCCCAAAACCCTGGTACTGCAAAGGTAAGAAGAAAAAAGTAGTATGGGGCTGACAGTGTAATTCAGTGGTAGAGCACTTTACCTGGTATGTGTGAGGCCCTGGGTTTTGATCCCCAGCATGGCAAACAACAGCAGCAACAAACCAGGATGGGCTGAGGCATGGGGGAAGGTGACTGGAGGTAAGGAAGAGTGCAGCCCTCGATGGTCTGTGATCTGCAGGTGCATAATCACACTTCATGACTCTTCATAGGACCCATGGATTCTGAAAATGATGGCATTAAATCGGGTGCCAGTGGCTCATGCCTCTAATCCTTGCAACTCAGGAGGCAGAGATCAGGAGGATTGTGGTTCAAAATCAGCCTGGGTAAATAGTTCAAGACCCTATCTTGAGGAGATTCCAAGATGGCAGCTAGAGGGAGGAAGCAGAAAGCATGCCTCCTATAGTGAAATCTTGGAGAGATGCTGGAGACACACCTTGCAGTCAAAACCACCGAGAAGAGGCAAAACTTTGACTCCTCCACACCTCCAGCCAGTGCAGAGCATCTCCACTTCATGTTATATGGAGAAATCAGGAGGGCCCCCGGGCCGCCAGTCACCCGCACCCAGATGGCTTGGGAAGATGCAGACAAGGTGAGCTTAGCAGTACCGCGGTACTCCCACAGAAAACCCTGGGCCAGAGCAGCATAGCCCCCTGGACAGACCAACCTCCACCTGGGAAAAAAAAGAGAAACTGAATAATAAGCAATAAGAACATAAAGACATGCAGGAAAGAGGGTGGGGCGCACTGAGCACCGAAGATTTGGGGAAGGGAATCCTTCCTGGGACTGTAAATAAGCAAGCCGGGCAGGCTGGAGAGGCTCTGGTGGGAGCAGGGGTGCGCACCCAGCAACCAGGAGCAGGAAAGCTTGTGAGAGTGGTGGAGGGAGGAAAACTCCACAGGAGAGGAGGGAAGACCCACTTCCCATGTGAGCTGTAAACAAACACAGCAGCTGGCAGAAGCAGCAGCACCACCCAATAATCAAGCCTGGGAAAGCTTGTAAATGTGGCGGTGGGAGGAAAACTCCAAGGAGAGGGGGGAAGACCCACTTCCCACGTGAACTGCAAATAAACACGTGGGCCAGAGAAAGCGGGTGCAGTGTCACCATCCCCAGTGTGCTTGGAAAGGGGAAAGCTTGTAGCAGAGGCTTGTGCACAGGAGAACTCTGAGTAAACAAAGCCTGCAGGGCCTGGTGAGTGCTAAGCTCACCCCTGAGATCTGCATAAATAACGCCTCCAGCAACAGTAGGCTGACAGCAGTGGGCAGGCAAGCCACAGCCGCAGATACCATTCACAGACCTGTCTCCAGACTCTTTTTTTTCTCTCTCCCTACATTTGATGAGAAAACAACCGAACTACACCTGCATGCTGAAAAACTTACTGAAACTGTATTGCATTTGAACTTGGGACACTTTGTGGGTTTTGTTTTTTGGCTTTTTTTTTGTGCAGTTTTGTTCTATTTTATGCATCCCCTTTGATGAGACAACTACAGAACAACATCTGAGGCACCATCTCCAGGACTGGAGACTGAGATGGACACCAAAATTATTAAGAGTGAAAATTCATTGCATTTGAACTTGGAGGTTTTTTAAAATTTTTTTAAGTTTTTATTTTCTATTTTCTATTTTGTTTTATTTTATTTATATATATATTACTTTCATTTACTTATTTTTTATTTTTATTCTTATCTTTATTCTTTTTATTTTTTATTTTCAAACCTCTCTCTGTCTCTCTAAGGCCTGTTCAGCTTACTGTCGATTAGTGTACTAACACTCCCTGTTTATACCTTTGAAACTTTCTTGTTTGATTCCTTGTTTTGTTTTTTCCTACCTGTCTGTTTGTTTTTCCCTTTTATTTAACATCTTGCATTCCATCTCCTCTCACCCTTCCATTCTAAATATTACCATTGTTATTATTACAAGCTAGAAAATACTTAATTGCACACAGTACAGGGACAGTAACAACACCAAGGACAATGACAGGAAGACAGAAAAAAAAGGGAAACCAGTTTCCCCACAGCAAAAAATTAATACAGGAACCAGAGGGGGAATGAAGAGAACAGGTACTCAGAACCAGGCTCCAACAAAATGAAGATACACTATGCCAAAGAACCCAATGAAGCCCACAAAAGTAATTTAAAAGAAGACATACTACAGCTACTCAATGAGAATTTTATAGAGATGATACTGGATATGGTCAACCAAAATGTACAGGAGACACTCAAGAAATTCCAAGACAACAAAAATAGAGAATTTGAAAAAACAAAAGAAGAAATAAAGGAAACCATAGAAGCACTGTATAAACACCAAAGTGAAACAGAGAACATGATGAATAAACAGATAAATGAACTCAGGACAAAAATAGACAACAAAAAGAGGAAACCACCCAGGATATGGAAAACCTCAGAAAAAAGAATGAAACAGAACTGCAAAACAAAACGGAGGGCCAATCCAGCAGAATAGAACAAACAGAAGACAGAATCTCAGAACTTGAAGATGAAATGGTAATTAAAGGAAAAACCGAAGAACTATTAATTAAACAACTCAAGACCTGTGAAAAGAAAATGCAAGAACTTACTGACTCCTGACTTCACAATACCTGACTTCAAACTATATTACAAAGCAATAACAATAAAAACAGCATGGTACTGGCACAAAAACAGACATGAAGACAAGTGGAACAGAATAGAGGACCCAGATATGAAGCCACACAACTATAACCAACTTGTCTTTGACAAAGGAGCTAAAAATAACGATGGAGAAATAGCAGCCTCTTCAACAAAAACTGCTGGGAAAACTGGTTAGCAGTCTGTGAAAAACTGAAACTAGATCCATGTATATCACCCTATACCAATATTAATTCAAAATGGATCAAGGATCTTAATGTCAGACCGCAAACTCTAAAGTTGATACAGGGAAGAGTAGGAACTACTCTGGAGTTAGTAGGTATAGGTAAGAACTTTCTCAATGAAACCCCAGCAGCACAGCAACTAAGAGATAGCATAGATAAATGGGACCTCATAAAGCTAAAAAGCTTCTGTTCATCAAAAGAAATGGTCTGTAAACTGAAGAGACCACCCTCAGAGTGGGAGAAAATATTTGCCAGCTACACATCCAGACAAAGGACTGATAACCAGAATATATAGGGAACTTAAAAACTAAATTCTCCCAAAACTAATGAACCAATAAAGAAATGGGCAAGTGCACTAAACAGAACTTTCTCAAAAGAAGAAATTCAAATGGTGAAAAAACACATGAAAAAATGCTCACCATCTCTAGCAAGAAAGGAAATGCAAATTAAAACCACACTAAGATTCTACCTCACCCGTTAGAATAGCCATCATCAAAAACACCACCAACAACAGGTGTTGGCGAGGATGCGGGGAAAAAGGAACCCTCTTACACTGTTGGTGGGAATGTAAACTAGTACAACCACTCTGGAAAAACATTTGGAGGCTACTTAAAAATCTAAACATTGATCTACCATATGATCCAGCAATACCACTCTTGGGAATATACCCAAAAGACTGTGACACAGGTTACTCCAGAGGCACCTGCACACCCATGTTTATTGCGGCACTATTCACAATAGCCAAGTTATGGAAACAGCCAAGATGCCCCACTACTGACGAATGGATCAAGAAAATGTGGTATCTATACACATTGGAATTCTATGCAGCCATGAAGAAGAACGAAATGTTATCATTCGCTGGTCAATGGATGGAATTGGTGAACATCATTCTGAGTGAGGTTAGCCTGGCCCAAAAGACCCTGATATGTGGACATTAGATCAAGGGCAAACACAACAAGGGGATTGGACTTTGAGCACATGATAAAAGCGAGAGCACACAAGGGAGGGGTGAGGATAGGTAAGACACCTAAAAAATTAGCTAGCAGTTGTTGCCCTTAACGCAGAGAAAGTAAAGCAGATACCTTAAAAGCAACTGAGGCCAATAAGAAAAGGGGACCAGGAACTACAGAAAAGGTTAGATCAAAAAGAATTAACCTAGAAGGTAACACAGATGCACAGGAAATTAATGTGAGTCAACTCCCTATATAGCTATCCTTATCTCAACCAGCAAAAACCCTTGTTCCTTTCTATTATTGCTTATACTCTCTCTTCAACAAAATTAGAGATAATTTCAAAATAGTTTCTGCTGGGTATTGAGGGGTTGGGGGGGAGATGGAGGGGGCGGAGTGGGTGGTAAGGGAGTGGGGGGGCAGAAGGGAGAAATGACCCAAGCCTTGTATGCACATATGAATAATAAAACAATACAAAAAAAGGACCCTTATCTTGAAAACCTCATCACAAAAAATTGGGCTGATGGAGTGTCTCAAAGTGTACGCCCTGAGTTCAAACCCCAATATCGCAAAAAAAGAAAGAAAGAATAAATGAATGAAAGAAAAAGAAAAGAACAAAGAAAGGAAATGGTGGCATTAATGTGTCCCGAGAGAGATTTTTAGCCCTTTGATGTCAAAGTGTCACCCATGAGTCACTTACATAGACCTCAGTGAAGGATGGGTAATTTCAATCAGTTTGTGATAGACAAGGAGCCTCCAAGTTTCTGAAAAACAATTTAGGCAATGGCTAACATTGTAACCCATACTTCAGAGCTGTTTGGGAGTAGACTGCTTAGCTACATGACCTCTAAAATTGGTGATCAAAAGCAAGTAACTAAAAGCAAGAGAACCTAGAGGGTTTCTTCAGGTTTTTCCTTGGTTTTCCAAGTAATCCTCTAGTCTCAGTCCTCTAAGTAGCTGGGAGTACAAGTGTACTGCTATCTTTGGCCTTAAACCGTTTTAATATAATTAATTTCCTTTGTAATCCTAGATTTTATTTTATGGATTTACAAATATTTATCCTGGCATCTAAGATTGCCAAGGCACAAAAAGGGGGAACTCTGTGTCAAAGGAGTCTCGGGCTTAGACTTCAAACTCTCAGGGATCATTCGGAGCCCTTTGTGTGGAAGTACCTAGCAGGCCTGTTCTCTATCTGTATCAGGCCCCGGGAACTCCAGCTGGGGTGCTTCATCTCAGTATCTTTTTTTTTTCTTTTTGTTTTTTTTGACACAAGAACCTGCTATGTAGCCCAGGCTGGCCTTGAACTTGCGCTCCTCCTGCCTTCACCTCCTGAGTGCTGGGATTACAGGCACCACCAGACCTGGCAATCTGAGTAACTTTACTTGGGCCTTTCTGAATGCAGTCTAGTTTGCTGAGTCTATAGAAAGGAACCCTGAATGTGACCGATCTCATCTGATTGTGGAAGCTAAGCAGGGTCAGGCCTGGTTAGTATTTGGATGGGAGACTCTGCCTCCTGAGGTTCTCAGTCTGGAAAAGATAACAATTATTGTCACACACTCTGCTTTTTTCCACCTCTGTGTTTGCACACACCGTTTCCTCTTCAGGGAAGGCTCTTTCTTGCTTTTAGTAACACATTTCTACCCCCATACATATAAACTCCCCATCATTCAGCAAAATTCCACAAACACTTGAAGAATTGGCTCAATCAGCCTCAGATGTTATGTCCTCCCAAAGGCCTGCTGCAACCCTCAAGGCTAGGTCAGGAACCCTCTGCTGGATTGTCACAGGCCTCTGTGCTCCTTTCTCTTCTACCATTGCCAAGAGATGAATTTATCATAAAACTAATAAAGTCTTAGCCTCAGGGCCCATGCTTACATAGGCTACTTCCAAGTCTTTGGTTATTGGGTATGGTCAACTTAGATAATACTGAAGCTTTATCACCGAACAAGGTAAAGTAGACTACCCTGAAATCTCTAGTTCATGCATAAAAGAAACTATATAGACATTTTCCTAAATGTGATAACAATCTTAAAATTTACATTACTATTGGACTGGAGACATTGCTCAAAGTGGTAAAAGCACTTGCCTAGCAAGCGAAAGGCCCTGAATTCAAACCCCAGTACCACACAAATTTTTTATATTGCTGATAGTGAATTGTGAAGTTGAAAGTTTTCTTTTTTTGTTTGGTTTTTTTTTTTTTTTGGCAGTACTCCCGGAAAAAAAAAAAAAGATCCTGAAAATTACCTCGGTTCTTGTGTCCAGTAGGAGAAGAATTCAAGCAAGACACAAAGATTTAGTAAAAGTAACAGTAAAGTCTATTAGGAGAGGAACAGGGGGAAGAAAAGAGAGAGAAGCATTTCCTGTTCCCCACGCAGGAAATGGGAGCAAAGACTCAAAATGGTGGTCCCCAACTCTTAGTTTTCTATTGGAGAGGTGGGGGAATACACGTGGTCAAAGATAATGAATGGGTCTGGGTGTCTGAGATTGTTGGGTCTAGGGGATCAGAAGACAAAATGAGCCAGTGCCCCATCTCCCATGAGAGCACCGTGGGTGCCATATCCTGTAAAGGGCTTCACAAGTCATGGCCTCTTGGGATGCCTCAAAATGCCACAAGGCTGATAAGCAGGAGGATTTCACAGAACTGTGTATATGTTCCTGTAGACATATGGTAAGAGACCATTCCACTCCTGACTCCTGCACCTCCCCTCCCCCACAGAGTGTGTTTCTACAAAGATATATCAAAAGGCCACTCCATCCCTGACTCCTAACTCCCTTCCCCAACAAAAAGGACCCAAATAAAAACTCCACCTCTGTGAACGACAGGGAGCTACCAATTTTCCGGGCTCCCTGTCCACCTCTAAGGACGGCTTTACCTTCCTCTCTAATATATCCTACTTGTGTGTTGACCTTGTCGTCCCATGAGTCAATTTGCTGCCTCATGAGCCAACTCTTTGGCTAGTGAAGGCAAGGACTCTCACACCAGCCTGGCCCGCAACAAGACGACCGACAGGTAGTGGTCACCTTCCCAAATCACACCCAATCACACCCACATCCCACCCAAATCACAGAAACAATAAGTATGCTTTAGAATTTCCCTTTCATTACTCTCTACCCATCCAAGGATCCTGGTAGCTTACTAACATATAAAAGAGGAAAGCAGAAGCAGGTAGCTCCTCTCTGTCTCCCTGTTCCTTTAGCACCCAAAAGATGGGAGGGGGCTAGCTGCTATGGCTCTCCTTGTTCTAATGTCAGAGTCTGGCCCTTTAAATATTTATTAAAGTAATATAATTTCCCTGTCTCCTCTTATGGCCACCAGTTATGTCTAACTGCTACCTATCAGCAGTACTGGGGTTTGAACTCGGGGCCTTCCTAGACAGATGCTCTACCACCTGAGCCACACAACTGGCCCTGTGAAGTTGAAAATTTTCTGGACTACCAAAAATTAAAAAAAAAATTGACCAACCAAATTGAATTAAAATCAACTGAATTCTTTGTATTCTCTCTAAAAAAGTGAAATAATTATCATAAATAATTTTCATATAAAGAAGATATTGAGCTGGGCACTGGTAGCTTACGCCCATAATCTCAGCTACTCAGGATGCAGAGATCAGGAGAATCGTGGTTTGAAGCTGGCCTGGGTAAATAGTTCCATGAGACCATATCTTGAAAAAAACACTTCACAATAATAGGGCTGGTGGACTGGCTCAAAGTGAAGGCCCTGAGTTCAGTACCACAAAAAAAAAGGATGTTAAAGTGCTTTGACAAAATGTCATTTCCCCAAAATGTAGGAAAAATTGGTAGAGTGGTGAGTCAGGCAATTAATTGAAATATTTTATTTTTCTGAAAAAATAAAAATAAAAAAACAAAAAAAATTTTCTTGATTTGCCAGTTTTTAAAAATTTGTGCTGGTATTATCCCAGCACTTGGGAGGCTGAGGCAGGAGAAGGGAGAGTTCAAGGCTAGCCTGGGCTACATAGAGTTCAAGGTCTGCCTAAGCTGTATATTTGAGAACCTGTCTCAACCTCCACATCCCAAAAAATTGTAACTGAGGGATGGAGGTATGACTCAGTGATAGAGTGGGAGCTTAGCATGCTTGAGGCCCTGGGTTCAATCCTCAGCACCAAAAAATGAATTTGTAAAATTTGTGACTTCTCTAATAATTCTAAAGAAATACTCTCATACTTAATTTTGTCCTTTTTAGAACTTTTGAGGTGCTGGGATCAAACTCAAGTCCTCTACGACTGAGCTAAACATCCCAACCCTAGTCTGTTTTTTAAAAAAAGAAGGCTTGTAAAATTATTACTGAATCAGGTCTAGACTCACTCTGGACACCAATCGTAGTCTGTGGTCCTTGGACAATTCTGTATGCCAGATCACAAGGTTCTCTAGCATCCGGGCCAAACTCCATGCCCCAGAAGGTTTAGCACAGGTCCAGGCATGGAAGTGACAGTACTGTTTGTTAGCATGACCAGTTTGTGATCTTTGGTGTGTGAGGGAAATCACCCAGGATACTCTAAGATATTCTTCTAAAAAGAAATTTATTGAGATATTGTTTACATGCCGAGGTGTACATTTTGAACAGTTTTTGAAACAAGTTTTCCCTATGGAGCCCAGGCAGTCTGGACCTCAAGATCCTCCTGTCTCAGACTTCGCAGTGCTGGGATGGCAGGCATGCAACACCACACCCAGCAAAAATCTTTAAAAACTGAAAAATTCCACAAACATTTTGAAAGCCAAGACTGGCTTCTTCTTTGAACAGTTTTTAGTATGTTTACATTACTAAACACATACTACTGGGTTGGAGGTGTGGCTGAAGATGTAGAATGCCTCCCTTGCAAGTGTGAAGCCCTGAGTTCAAACCCCAGTACTGCTGCAAAAGAAAAAACAAAACAAAACAAAAACAAACTATTGGGTCTGAAGACTTAGGGCAGATGAGTGAGTATCCCATCCCCCCATGGAGAGCACTACACTCCTGCTTCCTGAGAAGGAGTTGTAAAACTGCATTTCTGCACCCTGAAGAGGAGATACAGGTTCTGATAGATCTGCCACAGGGCTGATGAGCAAAATGCTCTCAAGATTGTTTTCCCTCCCTATAAGGGGCAAACAGACCAGCTCATCTAAGAAAGCCTGCGAATCCATGGCCAATGAAAGAGCCCACCTAACTCTTACCTAAACCCATAGCCAAAACATCCATAAAAATCCCTGCCTTCACCTGAGCAGTGAGCTACTGGTTTCCGGGCTCCGCTGTTTGCTCTAGCTGTAGCCTTTCCTTTCTCTCTAATAAATCCTACTTCCTATACCGGCTTTGCCTCATCAATCACCTGCCTCACTAGCCAGTTCTCTGGCTTGTGAAGGCAAAGACCCTTGACACTGGCATGTAACAAAACCAAACCAAAAAACAAACAAAACCAAAAACAGTATTAGGTTGGATTAGTTTGCTGGGGCTGCCATAACAAAATAGGACAGATTGGCTTATAAAACAAAAGTGTATTTTCTCACAGTTCTAGAGGCTAGAGGTTTGAGATCAAGGATTGGTTTCTTCTGATTTTCTTCTTGGTGTTTTTCATTTAGACTTGCTGTGTGCTCCCATGGTTGTCTCTCTGTGAATACTCCTACCTGTTCTCTCTCTCTCTCTCTCTCTCACCTATTCTTTCTAAGGATATAAATCTATTGGATTATAGCCTACTCATATGACTTTATTTCACTTTTATTACTTCCATGTGGCCCTACCCAAATGCAGTCAGATTCTGAGGTACTGGGCGTTAGGCTTTCATGTATGAGCTTTAAGTGGGGAGAGCACACAATTTAGCATAACAGTAACCATTACCATATCTAATTTTAGAACATTTTCATTACCCCCCCAAAAGAAACTCCGACTAGGGCTGGGGGCATGGCCCCTGAACCCATTAGGAGTCACACCCTAACCTCCTGCTATGCCAGGGACAACCACACATCTGTTTTCTGTCTGTACAGGTGTGCCTATTGTGTACATTTCCTATAAATGGTATTTGCAGGGTTTTTTTGGCAGCACAGGGGTTTGAACTCAGGGCCTCAAACTTGCTAGGTAGATAGACACTCTGCCAGTCCTGCAGTGTCTTTTGACTGATTACTAGTGATTTCAGTAATTTGAGTCTTTCTATTTTTCTTAGTCAGTCTAGCTAATGGTTTGTAAGTTTGTTGATCTTCTCAAATAACTGACTTTTGGCTTCAGTAATTTTCTCCATTGCCTTTCTAGTCTCTGTTTCATTTATTCCTGTTTTTTTCTTTATTAAATCCTTTCGTAAGCTTGCTTTGGGATTACTTTGCTTTTCTTTCTTACTTTCCTAAGGTGGACACTTAGGTTATTAATTTGAGACCTCTTTGATTTTTAAATATTTACAGTTAAAATTTTTTAAGTTTTAAGCTAAATTTTTCCCTCTAAATGTTTCTTCAGCTGCGTCTAATAATTTTTGGTATGCTGTGTTTTTGTTTTCATTCATTTCCAAATGTTTTCCAATTTCCCCTGTGAGTTTTTTCTTTGACCCATTCATTATTATGGAGTGTGTAAATTTCCATGTGCTTGTGAATTTCACAAGCTTCTTTTTGTTATTGATTTCTAATTTCAGGAAATTGTATTATTTCAATCTTTTCTTTTGTTGTGTTGGGGAGGAAACCCAGGGCTCCAGCATGCTAGGCAAGTGCTTTACCACGGAGCTGCATCTCCAGCCTGCAATCCTTTAAAATCCATTGAGGCCTGCTTTATGGACTACTATTAGTATATCCTGGAGAATGTTCTTGTGTACTTCAGAAAAATGTGAGTGCTGCGCTTATTGTGGTGGCAAAGGCCCATAAACATAGCACTCAGGAGGCTGAGGCAGGAGGATCATGAGTTCAAGGTCAGCCTGGGCTAGCTGGGAGCCCCCATCTCAAAAACTTGTATTCTGCTATTTTTGTTTGCAGTGTTCTAAACATGCTAGGAAGCTGTTGAAAATGCAGAATTTTTAGAGATAAGGGCAAAATAGTTTCTGCCGGGTATTGGGGGGGGAGAGGGAGGAGGTGGGGGTGGGTGGTAAGGGAGGGGGTGGGGGCAGGGGGGAGAAATGACCCAAGCATTGTATGCACATATGAATAATAAAATAAATAAATAAATAAAATAAATCCTTCCGACTTTCATTAAAAAAAAAAGAAAGAAAAAGAAAATGCAGAATTTTTAGGCTGTGCTTCCTGAGTCCTCTGCCCCAGAGCCTAGGGTCTGTATCTGTAGTAAGCTCCCCACATCTATTTTGCACAGCAAGTACACAAATATGGAAGTCAAGGTCTCACACATCCCGCACGGTTGGCATCCTGTGATTTAATTATTACAGGTGAGTAAGCGTGGTGGTGTTATCTTTCACGTCAAAGGGCTTTTTTTTTTTTTTTTGGTGGTACTGAGGTTTGAACTCAGGGCCTCATGCTTGCTAGGCAGGTGCTCTATCAGTTAAGCCATTCCACCAGCCCTCTTTTTTTGTTTTAATACTCATATAGTTAGCATTTATTTACAAACGATACGGCCAGAGAGCAGAAAAAGTAATTATGAGATATTTTATGGTGTATTATTGCTAAATTATTACACATTAATTCATGTGTCTGATATAATGCATGTAGAGTTCTGTGCACTGATCAAATATACATTTTTTAAAAATTTTTCCAAAGAGAATTTAAAAAGAGCCCTTTTTTTCTTTCTTTTTCGCGGTATGGGGCTTGAACGCAGGCCGTCTCGCTTGCTACGCGGACGCGCTCGCTCGAGCCACGCCCCAATGTCCCACGAACTTTTCTATTGGTCTAGTCTATCTGCACCTGGCTCTTCCGCGGACCTCGGTGGAAAGGCGCGTCTGCGTTCTTGACTCGGCATTCGGCTCGTTTTGTCTGGAGCAGGCTGCGGAGGGATTGGGCCGCGCGGCCTTCACGTGTTCTCGATCGGATGATGGCGGGTGCCGGGGAAGACGCGCGAGCTCTCTTTAGCGTTGGCGTCCACGCAGCGCTAGACGCCTGGCCCGCTTTACAGGTGAGCGAGGCCACGGGACAAGGATTAAGGGCCAGGACAAAAAAGGAGTTGGCCGAGCGAGGCTCCTGAGTCTTGGCTGGGCGGTGTAGGCGGCGGACTACTGGGCCACCCTCGGCCGCTTCCCAAGCTGACATGGTGGGCTTGGGCCTGTGTTCGCAGATCGCGGTGGAGAATGGTTTCGGGGGAGTGCACAGCCAGGAGAAGGCCGAGTGGCTAGGGGGTGCAGTAGTAGATTACTTCATCTCAAATGGTAAGTGTGAGTCGCAGCGTGGAGAGGAAGCCCGCACTTTTTCTCTGTTTTTTTTTTTGAGGGGCGGGGAACGGGGGGCGATACTGCGTTTGAACTCAGGACCTCACGCTTGCTACCTCTACCGCTTGAGCCACTCTGCCAGCGAGCCCGCACTTATTAAGCAATTATCGGTTGCTACCTAAAAGAGAGGTGGATCTAGTTCAGGCTTTGGAGTCAGGATCCTGGGTTCGAGTGCTTTATGGTCTGTGTCACTGAATCATGCTGTTACCCTAGACAAGGCATTTTATCTTCCTGAGACTCAGTTTCCTAGTTCCTAAAATGGGTATGACAGCATCTACCCCAGAATTACGTGAGTCATAACAAGTAACTTAAAAATTGTTGGGCTAAGCCGAGCTCTAGTGGCTCATCTCTGTAATCCCACCACTTAGGACGCTGAGATCAGGAGGATCACGTTTTGAGGCCAGCCCGGGCAAATAGTTCGAGAGACACCCCCCCCCCCACCAAATCTCCAAAATAATCAGAATAAAATGGACTGGAGGTGTGGCTCAAGTGGTAGAGCGCCGCAAACTTGATGCCCCCAGTTCAAACACCAGTACCACAAAAAAAATTGGTTTTGGTGGGCTAGGACTGTAGTTTTGTGGTAGAACATTTTTTCCTAGAATGCTTAGGGCCCTGGGTTCGATCTCCAGCACCACAGAAAAAAGGTAGCAACCATCTTTAATAAAATTAAAAAGAAGCATATACAACTAATGATATGTTGTCCAACTCACATCCAAAATGTTCAACATGTCAGAAATATAAATATTTTACATCTAAAAGAGATGTTAAAAGATTTAAGTTTTCAAAATACAGTAATTTATTGTTTTAGTACATTTCAGTTTAGCCTAGCCTCTTTTCTGTCCTCTTTTTCTGGTACTGGGACTTGAATTAAGGGCGTCTGGCTTAATTCTCTACCACTTGAACCACACTCCCAGTCCATGACCTAGCCACATTTCAAGTGCTTGGTAACCACATGTGGGAACTTGGATACCTTAGGCTGTCTTGAGGATTGTACAAGATCAAGGGGCCCAGTAAAGGGCATAGTCAATGCTGTGACTTTTATAAAAGACTTCATTTTCTACCTTTGGACTTGCTATCAGGCCAAGTCATATCAGGAAAGTTTACTATCTTGTGAGATATTGAGACAAATGAATGGACAGATACAAAACTGCAGATAGTGTTGTGATAAAAAGGAACTTAGGGTTCTTGAAGTAAAATAAGCCTGGGGAGGAGGTCTCAGCTCCTGTGGTAATTGCCCTGGGGCTTAAGTGATGAAAGGGAGTTAGCTGAGTGGTGGGGGGGGGGAGGCAGAGAAAGCAACACTCCTGAGTCTCTGCTATGAAAAGATTTTGGAATGTGGCAGAGAGATTTTGGAAAGAGTTTGGAATGTGGCAGAGAAGATTTTGGAAAGTGTTTGGAATGTGGCAGAGGGTTCTATTGTAGTGAGGGTGGGGAGAGTGGAGAAGTGGTAGAGAATGTAGGGGGGGCAGGGAGACACTTTGAGGGTAAGATATGGAAGGTCTTATGTGCCTTTGCCAAAATGTATGCTATGGAAGACTTATTCAGTTTGATGTTCAGTCAAATTATGTAAGCTCTTTTCTTCTTCCACTGAAGAGTCATAACACTCATTAACATATTCAAGGCATGTATAAGATAAGAACCACTAGAAAGAACCTGTTTGCCTTTGTTTTTCATTACCTTTCTATAGATCGCTTCCCTTAAAACTCAGTAGAACAGATGTTTCCCAAAGGCAAACTATGAAACATTCCAGTAGGTGATAAAAATTCATGGGCAGGTTCTAAGGTGAGTAATAGGATGGGATTTGCTGGCTAGAAAGTTCAGAAAGTAATCATGGAGTAGACAGGGAAAGAGTCGGGAGAAGGCCATTTTGGTCTAGAAAATGATGGGGCCTGAAGTAAAGCAATGTCAGTAGTCGTGGGAAAGAAAGGGGTGGTTAGGGCATTGAGTGCTTAGCTGTAGAGGAGGGAGGGGAAAAGAGGCAGGTTTCTGGTTTGAGTGGTAGGCGGATAAGGTGATTTCATGGATTAGAGTAACCATGGAGGATGAGATACAGGTTTGGAGGGTAACATGGAGTCAGAGTCTGGGTACGGGAGACTTAGGGGCTTGAGTCACCTGTCAAACATGTAGGCACACACATAGTCTGAGGTGGAGACAGATTCAGGTCATATTAGATTTGAGTGATAGGGAAAAGCAAGGAGGTGGATGAGCTGTCCAAGGGAGAACATATACAGAGAGAAGAGTTAAAGAATAATTCAGAAAATGTAGAGTGTGGGCCTGGAAGAAAACTGAAGCCCAGAGAGCAGGGCTTGGCCAGAGTAGGAGGTTGGTGTCAATACTGTGATGATTTCCTCATCGAAAGTACAACATCCACTTTTTTTTGTGGTACTGGGAATTTGAACTCACAGCCTATATTTTGAGTCACTCCACCAGCCATTTTTTTGTGATGGGTTTTTTGAGATAGGGTCTCGTGGACTGTTTTCCCAGGCTGGCTTTGAACTGAAGTCCTCCTGATCTCTGCCTCCTGAGTAGCTAGGATTATAGGCATGTCACCAGTGCCTGACCCACATCCACTTATTGCCCATTGGTCTATGGCCTCCTTGCATGAGTGGAGTCCAGTTGTGAAGGGTCTCAATATTTTAGAACTTTTCAGCGCCTAAGTGGTGGATTAGGGATCTCCCCTGTGCCAGGCATTGTATTAGGTGACTCCTTATAATGGGGACCTTTAATGAGCCCACTCGTAGCCTCACTTTACAGATGAGAAAACTGAGGTTCTCTGAGGAGTAAGTTGCTTGCTCAAAGTCATGTAGAGGGGAGGGAGTTAAAATAGGGCAGATAAAAGAGCATTTTAGTGCACAAATGCTCACTGCATGAGCTTTTCCCCACCAACCAGACGCAGACCCACCAAAGGGTATTGGAGAGTAGTGGGCAGGAGTGATGAAGTTGGCTGGTCTTTGACCAAAGGGCCCTGTCCTTTCCTACTCAGCTGACTTGCAGCTAGATGAAGTGGAAGATTTCCTTGGAGAGCTGATGACCAATGAGTTTGACACGGTTGTGGAGGATGGGAGCCTGCCCCAGGTGAGCTTATCATGGACATGGCTGCCATCTCCTTGCCTGTAGTCTGCTACCGACTGTTGGTTTTGGATCAAGACTCTTGGCTGTAACCATTCTTCTCTTGGCTTATACATAAGACACTTCCAAGACTCCCTATTGCTGAGGAAAAACTCTGTAGTCTTTTTGGGCCTTGCCAAACCTTACCTTTCTTGTAGTCTCTCCATATATCATTCCTTATTCCCATCACAAGGTTAGGCTGAGCCAGGTTGATTTCTATCCCTATTTGGTTAACATTACTCCCCCTGGTGAGACTGCCTTCCCTTTTGCATCTTCTGCCTTTTAGTTCTAGTGCCTTCCCTGCTAGGAGGCCTTCCTTCAATGCTTCATACCCTCAACTGAACCCTTCCGGTGTGGTTGCTTCATTGGTGAATTTCTCTTTTTTTCTTTTCTTTTCAGTACTGGGGTTTGAACTCAGGGCCTACACCTTGAGCCACTCCACCAGCCCTTTTTTGTGAAGGGTTTTTAGAGATAGGGTCTCACAGAACCATTATCCCAGGCTGGCTTCGAACTGTGATCCTCCTGATCTCTGCCTCCTGAGTAGCTAGGATTATAGGTGTGAGCTACCAGTGTCCTGCGAATTTCTTAGGGGAGAAAAAACTCCATTCTCTTCTGGAAACTCCCATCCCCTTCCCTACTCTTGTTTGTATATTTGGGTTGGTTGTGAAATAGATTCTCTGGAAAATCCACGCTGCTTGAATGCTTTCTTGTTAGGTGAGCCAGCAGCTGCAGACCATGTTCCACCATTTTCAGAGGGGTGATGAGGCTGCTCTGAGGGAGATGGCCTCTCACATCACCCAAAAAAAGTACAAAGTCACAGCCACTGCACATAGGGGAGTCAGAGAGACCGATGAGCATGAAGATGATGTGGACAGCGTGGAAGAGATGGAGGTAAAGGGGGTGCCTCTTGGGTGGAGGGGATACAGATGTTTTCAGTTTTCTGAGAGAGCAGCTAGATTCACAGGGTAGTGATGATGGTGGTGGTGGTGGTGGTAGGGGTAGCTCACACAGCCAATCCTGGGAAAGTTGGGAGTAGAGCTTGGGTCTCCAGTGGCTCATGTATTTAGTGCTTTCTCCTGTATTTCCCCTCCAGGTCACAGATACGACTGATGGGGCTGCTACAGCTGGGGTCTGCTCTCAGCCTGAACCATCTGAACCAAATACCCAGACTATTAAAGAAGAGGATATAGTGGAAGATGGTTGGACCATTGTCCGGAGGAAGAAATGAGTGGGGCTGGAAATGGTTTGGACCCTTGTTAGGCGTTCTGAGACTTATTTGTAGGAACGTTTTTGGGGGGCTGTAGACCTCTGGATTGGTTACTCTATCCCCACCCTCTTCCCTGCTTTGCTGTCCAGCTCTCTCCAGGGGAAGAAAAGCCCTAAGGTACTTGGCTGTGGGGTGATGTGACCTACTCCACCTTACCCCTTGAGCCTTAAGGTATCACCTGAGCGATGAGGCTGGGTTCCCCAGCATAGCGACTCTTGGGTGCAGTCAATGTAAAGAGAGGTAGGTGTGTGTGTGTGTGTGTGTGTGTGTGTGTGTGTGTGTGTGTGTCGACTCTTGGGTGCAGTCAATGTAAAGAGAGGTAGGTGTGTGTGTGTGTGTGTGTGTGTGTTCGTTTGAAGGAGGAGCTAGACTGGTGGACAGTGGGCAGATTGATTTGTGGAGAGGACTAGCACACAGCTGTAGGGTGCTGGCTTGGTCAGGAATGGTGAGGTGAACATGCAGACAGAAGAGAGAGTAGTTGAAGATGTGAAGGGAAGTAGCTCTGTTGCTTCTCCCCTACTCCCCAACCCCACATAGAGCATCTTGGGACCTCCCAGGAATGCTCCACTCCTTTACTGCAGCCCAGCCTCCCGCCCTGAGTTCCCTCAGGAATTCTAAGACCTGCTATGAGGTGAGGTTGGGAGAGTTGGGCTATTTTCTGTTTTCTCCAACCTCTTCACTTTCCCATCCCTTTTAAGTCCAGGGATAAGACTTAAGACCTTAATAAATAATACCTTCTTGTTTAATCTGTGGCTTGACCTGGAATCAGGCTTCTGGGAGCAGAGCTTCAGAGTTCAGCAAGGGAGCGGATCCTCGACCCACCCTAGTAGCCTGGTACTTCGGACAAACAAACAGATGGACGAAGAGATCACAGCAGTGTTCTGAAAGTTACTGTAAGCCTGAAATAAACTGTATTTTTCTTTAAAAAACAAAACAAAGAGTATTCATTGTCTTCCCTCCTGTTCCCCTGTCCTGCCCGGTGGCCCTGCCATGGGTCTGGACGATAAAATACTGGGTAGCCTTGGAGCCGGGGAGAAGCTATAAGCTGTGGGAGAGGCAGGAGGGATCTAGTGACCACCCCACATGGAGTACACATGAAGACACTGGCTGGAGAGACTGCAGGGGTGGTGTTGGGGCCCCAGGGTCAATGACAAAGCTGGCACTTGAATCCAGGTCTCCTGCCTCCGGTGCTTCTGGAATTGGGTGGAGGCAGGATCTGTGGGGTATCAATGGGGGAGGGGGAGATGGCCTAATTCAGGTCAGTCTAGCACTACCTCCCACCCTCCCTGGGGACAGGGATTTAAAAAAAAATTAACATCACTGTAGGAATAATTTTTTAAAAGCCCACGTTTTGTGAAAAGATGAATTAAAAAACCCAAGACCCAGCATTCGGGATTGAAAGTGCCCGTGATGGGAGTTCAAGTATTGACTGAGCTTGGAGGAGGGGGCTGGAGCCCCCAATCAGATAAGGGCAGCTAGAGTGTGGGGCTGGGGCTCCCAGTTACCCCAAACCCTCTAGGTCTTGTCTCGGGTCTGGGGAGCTTCTGGGGGCTCAGCAGTGGCTCCTGAAGCTGCCACTGGTGCCTCCTCCATTTCCCTGTCCTCAGACAGTGTGGGCCCTGGGCAGAACGTGTCCCCACGGCCTGCTCGGCCTAGCACAGCCATCCAGCGCCGCTGGAGTTCCTCTGTCTCCGGGCTGAAGTACCAGCTTAGGTGGCTCTGAGTGATCTTGAAGACGTGCCTTCTGTCAGGCCTCTCCCCTGCCTCAGGAGGCCCCACCTCAAAGCCTATGAGGGGCAGGCTGCGCTGGGCTTTCACATCCTGAGGAGGAAGGACAAAGTTGGGGTCACCTGGAGGCTAGGCCTTCCCCCCAGCTTCTAACTGGCTTGGCATCTGCTCCCATCTTTTCCTTCCCTTGCTCAAGAACTTTCCTTGTCTTTGTTGTAATCAACAGGAAAATGTTTGAACTGGGACCAGAATGCAGGCTGGTTCAAACACCTGTCTCCTCTTACACCTAAAACCTGCTAGTCTAGTCTCTTTAGCATGATGGTTTCAGGCCTTTGTCTAGGCTCTGGTCCCTATCTGCATGTTTTTTCCTACTCCAAATCAGACCTATCAGTCCCTGTCTCCTATTTGCTCCAGAAAGCCAGATTCCTGACCTCCCGTGTTTTCCCTCCATGCCTTGGTCCACAATCTCTCCTTGTCTCTAGCCAGACTTTGTCAAAAGGCTTGGGGTTCTGGTTTCTAGTATCATCCCATCCCCCCAAGGCCAAGGAGAGGACAAGGACTGGAGGGAAGAGGGGCAAGCCTGGGTTGGCCAGGTGGCTTTTCAGCCACCCAAAAAGTAGAATGCACACCTGAGGGGCTCCATAGATGTACAGCACCAAGGGTTCATTCTCCGGGACCACGAACCATGCCTTGTGCCATCCTTTCCCACCCTTCTCCATGTAGTGCAGGAAGCTGCAGATGACGCTGTTCTCAGCAGCCACTGAGGCCTGTTTCTGTGACCAGAGACATGGAAGATGTCAATTTTTTTTTTGGCAGTATGGGGTTTGAACTCAGGGCATACACCTTGAGCCACTCCACCAGCCCTTTTCTGTAAACGGTTTTTTTCAAGATGGGGTCTTGTGAACTACTTGCCAGGCTGGCTTTGAACTGCGATCCTCCTGATCTCTGCCTCCTGAATAGCTAGGATTACAGGCATGAGCCACCAGTGCCCGGCTGGAGGATGTCAATGTTGACAAAAGGTCTAGCTTGGTTGGCTTCTCTTGGCTTAAACAGCTCCCTTTTGTGTGGATTGCTCTCCCCATGTCTCAGACACAGGGAAGTTCAGGTGGCAGCAGTGATTTGGCTGTTGCCACCTAGTGAGTCAGGTAGCATTCAAAGTCAGGCTTGTCTGCCTGACTCAGGCCATGGCTATTACCTCTGAGAGCCAGAGAAGGTGTGTGCTGATCTCAACAGGGGCATCAGTCTATTTATTCCTCAAGTCATTCATGCATTCACGTTTCACCTTTTTTTTTCATCTTTCATCACACATCTGTTGCCTACAGTCCACTGAGAGGCAATCTAGCATTGTGGTTAAGGGGGTGGGTGGGTGGGTGGTTAAGCAGTCTGGCTTAGAATCCCAGCTCTAGATGAAAATGCACGGACTTGGAAGGAGAACACAGAGGGCTGTTGTGAGGATTAAATGAACTAACATATGCAAAGCATTTAGAATAGTTCCTGGCAAGAGTGAGCCCTCTTAAGTGTTAAATAAATGACTCTATTTGCTTAAAAAACAAATGCCAAAATGTATGTATGTGCACTGGCCTAGAGAGATAGGATAAGTGTTAACAGTGGTAACTTCTGGGTCGAAGGAATATAGTATTTTATATTTGCTTATGTTGTCCTACTTATCCTACTTTGTAATAAGAAAAGGCAATTTGTTAATTAAAAAAAAAATCCTAGCTCTGCCTATAGTCCCAGCTACTCAGAAGGCTGAAGCAGGAGGATTGCTTGGACCCAGCAGTTTGAGGACAGCCTGGGCAACACAGCAAGACCCTGTTTCAAAAACCAAAAGGAATCAAACTAGCTTTGCCAGTCATTGGCTGTGTAAAATCCAAATAATCTCTCTGTGCCTCAGTTTCCTTATTTGTAAACTAAGGATAAGAGTGTGGGTAGATTAGTTACTGTGAAGATTAAATGTGTGAAGCACTTACACTCACTCGCTTCACACCTGGGTCACTTGATCAGTGGGTACATACAGCACACCCTAGTATTTCAGAGATGCCAGGCCTCCTCTATCACTATGTAGGTGGCTGGGGCCCACTTGTGGGATAGTTAGTCAGGGGCCTGGCTCTTACCTCCAGGATGGACCTCCTGCGCTGGGGTGTATGCTGGCTGCAGGCTGAACTGCTTCCGGGTACCCCATGCAAGGCCACGTAGCAATCAGTACACACACGGTTGGAGCGGTTGTTGTCATAGATGAGGCGGGCCCGGAACTCAGAACACTTCCCACAAACCACCTGGTGTGGCAAGTGGGCAAGAGCAGCCTGATTCTAATGGTCCTTCCCCTTCAGTATACCAACAACCACAGCAGCCTCCCCCCTCTTGGAGGGTACCCACTCGGAAGTAGGCCTCTGTGCTGTCAGCCTGACCCCTCCTTAGCCCCTGCCTCTCAACACTCACATGCCCACAGGCCTTGCAGTGGTGCCTGCGTTTGGTGATGGAGTTGAAAGGCTCCTGGCAGCGCATGCACATGGTGACTTCCTTTTCCCGGATGGGCGTAGGTGCCCTCTTCCCAAGATCCACATTCTACGGGGAGGGCCAGGTCCAAGGTCAGAAACAGGGCTTCTGCCCAGTCTAGCCAGCCCTTGCCTCTGCCCCAAGGCTTCAATCATCATGGGTGGTGGGGGGCAGCAGACACATTCAGAAGACCTTCTGCCTTTTCAGCTCCTATCTCACTGTGCTATTAAAGACAAGTCACTTTTACTTTCTTGGCCTCAGTTTCCCCAGTGACTTCTCTGCATTCCTACCAACAGAAGACTGCCCTTCTGAGGGCATGAATTACCTCTCTAGTCTACTTTCTGAGAAGGAGAGAGGATCATCTCAAGGGAAGGTGGAAACGTGGAAGCTGGGAAGGGGGTCCAGCGAAGGGAGAGAGAGTGGGGACTCTTACTGGAGAGTTGGGGGGGGTGTCTTCATCTTCCCTGTTTGTTGAGTTCAACAGTTTGAAGGTTTCCAGAGTTTGTTCATGCTTCAGAAGGGTGGAGTTGATAGCCTGGTGGGGAGGTGTAAGAAATGAAGGTCAGATCACCCCACAAGCCACCCATCTCCACCCTTACCTCACCTTCCTATGCCTTATCCTGTAGTCAAAAAACTTGAGTGTTAGGCCCAGTTCTGCCCTGCCGAACGTATGACCTTGAGCAAATCCCGCTCCCATCCAGGTCTCAGTCTTGTAATTGTAAAATGAGGGACGGAAGGGGAGTGATGACTGAAAAACCTCAGACAGTCTTGGGAAGGCCACTATGTGGGCTTAAGGTTTTATAGATCTTGGCTTACTCTGAGGAACCAGGTTTCTAAAAGAAGAATTTGTGAATTTCTATTTAGCCTCTGGACCTCAGTTTGCTTATCTATAAGATGGGGTTGGTAAAGTTCATCAGAAGGCAGGTATCTAGACCCATTCTGGTCAGATAGGAGTTAGGGGAGCGAGTCCATCAACCCCTAAGAGACCTGTTAATACTCTTCCAGCACCCTACCACAAAGCCTTCTTGGATGTTACCTGGACCCAGTCTTTCTTCTCCTCCTCAGTCCTTGTGGGAGAAAAAAGAAAAATGTTGGGTTAGGCAGGCCAACAAAAGGCAACTGGAGTGGTAAAGAGCAGGTGTCCTGGAGTTAGACCAAAGCTGACCCTCTGCTTCTTAACTTGTCAAGTGACTTTGGACAAGTCACTTAACTTGTCTGGATTTGCTTATTCAACAATTACTAATACCTTCCAGACCTGTACTAGGAACTTGGGGCTCAGAGAAGACCCTGCTTTCAAGGAGCTCAAGGTCTAGTAGAGAAGACGGAAGGACAATACAGAGGTATCAGTGCTGAGACCAGGTGAAAATATGGCTGAGGAGACAAGAGGAGGCCTGCTCTAGCCTGAAGTTTGGGTGGGGCTTTTTAAGGAAGGTTTCCTCAGGGAGGTGCTAGGTCTCAGGTAGAGAGGTAAAGGTGAAGGTGTGTGAGAAAAGTACAGAACATACACGAAACCATATTAATAATCCCCATTGCTAGGATGCCAAGTTTGAGAAGGAGGGAAGCTTATGTTTTTCATTTGTAAAATGGAGATGATTATCACTTTCTGGGTTTTTTTTCCAGTACTGGGGTTTGAACTCAGGGCCTACACTTTGAGCCACTCCACCAGCCCTTTTTTTGTGTTGGATGTTTTCAAGATAGGGTCTTGCAAACTATTTGCCCAGGCTGGCTTTGAACCCAATCCTCCTGATCTCTGCCTCCTGAGTAGCTAGGATTACAGATGTGAGCCACTGCCATCCTGTCTCTTTGGGTTGTTTTGAGCATCTCTGAGATGACATGTATAAAGTGCCCAGCAAAATGTCTGGTACACTAGATGCTCGATTGATGTGACTTCCTCCTCTCTTTTGCTTTTTTCCCTGACTCTTTTGTCTACCTTGCATTCCCTGAGGCCTGTGCCCTGGGGCAGCCTCATCAGCCACTCATTCTGCTACCTCCCATCTGGACTCTTCTAATTTCCTTCCACATCCACACTCCAGGCACCAAAAGTATTTTTCCAGCCAAGTGTGGTAGTGTATACTTGTAATCCCAGCTACTCAGGTGTCAGAAACAAGAGAAGGCTAGCCCAGGCAGTCAGCAAGATCCTTCTCAAAAAAGAAAATTAAAAAAACGGTTGGGAGCATGGCTCAAGTGGTAGAATGCTTGCCTTGCAAGCAAGAGCCCTAAAATCAATCCTCAGTAAGCCGCCCCCCCCAACAAAAAAAAAGAAAAGTATTTTTCTAATATGAAAGTCTGACTACATCCTTATAACCACTTTATGAAAAAATAAGGATGTCAGTCACTATTTAGCTTTAAGAAGGTTTGTTGTGGACTGGGGATGTAGCTCAGTGGTAGAGTATTTGCCTAATATGAACAAGATCCTGGTACTCATCCATGGTACCTGTGTGTTTCACTATGAAAATTTTGCCCCCCAGAAAGGGGGGTACGTAAGCAAATAATGAACTCTAGTTTTGTTTTTTGGCAGTACTGGAGTTTGGCAGTACCTCATGCCAAACTCTTGAGGTGTGATGTGTAGTGATGTTTGCAACTTACTTTAGAAAGTATTAAAAAAAAAATCATTGCGGGCTGGCAGAGTAGCTCGAGTGGTAGAGCGCCTGCCTAGCAAACTCGAGGCTGAAGGCATGGCTCAAATGGTAGTTCAACCCCTAGTAACGCCAAAAAAAAAATTCATTAGATTGGTAGATGGCTAAAATAATAGACATGTAATAAAGTAAATACAATGTTAATACCTGTACAGTCAAACTAGTGGGCCTGTGAGTGTTCACTATGTAATTCCTTCAACTTTTCTGTATTTTGAAAAACTTTCATAATAAAATGTGTAAAGAAAAGGCCCTAAAGGTGTTATGACAACACATTAGCCCAAGTTATTTCTGTGTGATAGGGCTCTAGGGGGATTTTACTTTATTTTGATTGTATTCTTTTAAAAATTATTTCTTAGCAAGGCTGGAGGTGTGATTCAAATGGTAGAGCTCCTGCCTAGCAAGCATAAGGCCCCATGTTCAAACCCCAGTACTGCCAAAAATTATTTCTTATTTATCTATGTTTTTATATTATAATTTCTTTGCAGTGAACAAGTGTTATTTTGATTTTTAAGAACCACAATAGCAATGGCGGGCACAGGTGGCTCATGCCTGTAAATCCTAGCTACTTAGGAGGCTGAGATTGGGAGGATCACAGTTCCAAGGCAGCCCAGGCAAATAGCTTGCGAGCTTCCATCTCCAAAATAACCAGAGCAAAATGGACTGAAGGTTTGGCTCAAGCAGTAGAGCACTTTGCAAGTGCAAAGCCCTGAGTTCAAAAGCCAATCTCACGAAAAAAAAAAAAAAAAGAACCACAGTAGTATTTTTGGTCATTCATGCTGAAGTATGAAGTATATAGGAGTCAAGTGTCATAATATTTGTAATTTACTTTAAAATGGCTCAGCGTGAGCTACTTGGAAAGCTGAAGCAGGAGAATCACTTGAGCCCAGGAGTTCAAGGCTAGCCTGGGAAGAACCCAACAAAAAAACTAATTTATGCTAATAAAAGTGTTTTTAAAAATCCAAAACCAGCTGGTGGAGTGGCTCAAGTGGTAGAGTGCCTGCCTAGCAAGTGTGAGGCCCTGAGTTCAAACCCCAGTACTGCCAAGAAAAGAAAAAAAGATGACAAAAATCCAAAACCATCAACCAACTAACAAAAAGACATATCTGGTAAAATGTCAATAGTCTCTTTTTTTCTCTGATCCTGAGGATGGAACCAGGGAATGAACATGCTTGGCAAGTGCTCTACCACTGAGCTACACCCCAGCCCCAGCTTTTTCTTTTTTTGGTTGGACTGGGGTTTGAACTCAGGTCTTCACACTTGCAAAGCAGATGCTCTGCCGCTTGAGCCAAATCTTCAGTCCATTTTACTCTGCTTATTTTGGAGATGGGGTCTTGTGAACTATTTGCCTGGACTGCCCTTGAACCGAGATCCTTCTGATCTCAGCCTCCCAAGTAACTAGGATTACAGGTGTGAACCACTGGTGCCAGGTTTAGTTACTGACTCCTAAATCAGTGGTTCTAAGCCCTGGAGCACACATTAAAATTTCCTGGGGAGCTTTTAAAGTTCCCCATGTTGAGGCTACACTCAGACCAAATAAATCAGAATCTTTGGGGCTGGGGCTCAGACATCAGTATTTTTTAAAGGTTCCCAGCTGATTCCAAGGATTGCAAAGATTGAGGACCAGTTGTCTAAATTGTGGGCATACGGGGGCTTGTTGTACCACTTTGCTAGATATTTGAAATTTTTCATTAAAAAAAATTTAAGGGCAGTAAAAGAGATTGCAAAGCAAATTCTCCATGCCTCCCTGCTGCCACTAGGAGGAAACCCTACACTGTTTGGCAGGCCCCTTCTGGGCCCAGCACTCAGCAGCCCCCTCCCTCTCTACAGATAACTTGTCCCTGTCACGTGGCTAGTCATTTCCCCGGATGTGCGGCTGCCTGTGTCTGTTTGGCTCTTGCTTTTCCCCCGACTGCAGGCCTTGCGGAGGTTCTCTCAGTCTCTCAGAGAACTTCAAGGCCAACTCCTAGGTTGCTCTGTCCTCCAGGAAGAAACCCTCTAGCCCACACTCATCTCCTTGCCAGTCATCTCTCACTTCCACAAAGCTTGTCAGAAGCAGTTCATCTGTTGATGTACATCCATGGTCCAGCCCTGATCAGGACCTTGATATTCTTTCACCTGGGCCCTCAGAAGGCTGCATAGACAGTGGTTAGGAGCCCAGTGCCAGATCCAGATGGCCTGAACTCCCATTGCATCTCTGCTCCTTTCTAGCTGTGGGATCTTGGGCAAGGTGCATAACTCTTTTCTTCCCCCTTTTCTTCATCTGTAAAATGGATTGATGGCAACAGCAGCTACTTCAAGGATTGTTGTGAGGATTTCAACTAATCATTTTAAACTTAGATATTTTTTGGTGGCACGGGGGTTTGAACTCAGGTCCTCATGCTTGCTAGCCAAGTGCCCTTACCACTTAAGCCACACCTTCAGCCCTTTTTTTGTGATGGGCTTTTTCGAGACAATCTTGGGAACTATTTGCCTGAGGCTGACTTCAAACCATGATCCTCCTGATCTCTGCCTCCTGAGTAGCTAGGATTACAGGCTTGAGCCACCAGCTTAAATTTAAATATATTTTAATATAAAATTAAAATAATACCTGGCACAACAGTAAATCTCCAAATAAAGGGTTGATATAAATGCCCCTCTGTTAGATAGCTGGGCAATTCACCCATGCTATTTAAAAAATATTACGAAAAATTGCAAGCATACAGAAAAGTAGACAGGATGGCATAAGTACAACAAATATCTATATAATCATTTTGTAGATGGAATTTTAAGATATTTTGCCATATTCCTATATATGTGCATGTAGCTATATGTATGTGTTTGTATGTGTGTGTATTTTTCACCCCCCCAATATATTTTGGGGGGTGAAAAATCATTTTAAAGTAAATTAGACATCATGATACTAAATCCTTAGCATGTATTGCTGAAGCACAAGGCGAATGGCCTATACAACCACTGTACCATGATCATACCTCACAAAGGCAACAAGAATTCCCTGATAGGTAATGCTCATCTCACATTCAAATTTTCCCTGTTGTCCAGCAAATAAATGTTTTTTAGGGTTGTTTGTCCCAAACTAAGCTCATATATTACGTTTGGTTATTTCTTTTAAATCTCTGAATCTACAGTAAACTATTTGGGATGTCATTCATGATAGGATTCGTATCCCACTCTTTCCTTGCCTCTAATAAAACCCAGCAGAAGAAACTCTTGTTTTAACCAGGGAGAGCTTATTCATTCTCCAAAAGACTCCCCTGACAGGGGTGCCAGGTTTCCCTTCCCCACACATGAATTACTCACCCTGAGTCCGAATGGTGGCTAGCCCTCAGGGATCACCCCTATCGCTGAAGAGCAAGCCTGCATCTTTGGGTAAAGGTGCCCACCCTTTCTTTGGAGCAATCTCTGGGCCTGGAATGTCTCAGTCAGCATATCTGAAGGAAAGAGGGGGCTGGAGGAAAGATATAGGCAAGGGCAGGTACCTGGCCTGGAGCTCCAGGGAGCGCTGCTTTCCTGACACCAGGAACGTCCGAGGCAGATTGAGGTTGGAGCTCTCCTTTAGCTGCATGGAGGGACAAAGGATTGTGGTGAGGCCCACTGAGCTTCACAGGGCCCTAGCCCTCTGTACACATGCACATGCAGACTTGGGGTCAAAGCCAGTACGTCTTTCTTCCTCCTGACAATAATGCCCCACTTCAGGTTCCCATTTCCCATCTCCTGATGCTCACCTCCATGCCATCTACATCAATGCGTGCCCGCACGCTAAACTTCTGGCCAAGCAGCCGTAGCCTGGGCACGCAGTAAAGGAGGCGGTCGTTGAACTAGAAGAAAATAGAGTTGGGATAGTATGTGTAGGGAACCTACTGGGGATGGCCAGGTTCCCCATCTTTATGTAACTCCTGAAACTTTATTGACAAGAACTAAAGGGAAAACATGGAGGAAAGAGAGCCAAGAAAAATTGGGCATGGGGGGGTTAAGAAAAGAGCCTATGAGTCACTTCCTAACGGGTGATCTTGGGCAAGTCACTTTTCTCTAAGTCTTACATCATATGTAAAGAAGAGGCAAAACATTCCTAGCTTAGTTAGTGAGAATACAGCAAGTGGCAAGAGGCAAGGACAGCTGACGGGAGGAATAGCCCTGAGTGAGTTCCAGGTCAATCTGTGTATGGGGAAGGGCAGGCCCGCCCGCAGCCCCACACTTGGCACTTACCAGTATGAGGTATCGGTCTTGAGTGGTCCCATTCTTTGCTGAGAGCTTAAGGATGTGACCTTCTTTTATGAGCTCTTTGGTGGGGCTGACAATGTCCTCCTCACCCCCCAGCAGCTCGTAAACCTTCAGCAGCTTGTGCATTCGCTCCTGGAAGGAGACAGTGAGCAAAAGGCAGGGGTTTGGGTGTCAACTTCCCCTTGGATATCCTCAAGTCACAAGACAGAGATACCAGAAGTGGGTGGCCAAGGACTGGCAGGGGCTAGAAGGAATACTCACCATTTTGCGGATGGCGGCATTAGAGTGCTCTGCTGCTGTGGCTATCAGCTCCAGGGACTCTACAGGCATGGAGAAGTGAGATCAGATGGGAAACTAGCAGAGAGGAGCATCTTAGGAGCTCCTTTCCCCCATGGACACCCTCTCCTGGTCTAACCACATCCCAGAAAGTATCAGCCTCAAAGATGGTCACAGCAACATCATTTGAAGTCAGAAACTTCCTCAATTAATGCCACAGGAGCAGAATCACGGCACCTGGGGTAGCTGGCAGCCAATAAATTGTAAGCTTGGGAAAATCAGTATAACTATTAAGGATAACAACAATAATGGATGGTTTTTATTGTTTTCTTATATTCCATATTTTTGGGGATAGAATCTTGCTGTGTTACCCAGCTGATTTCAAACTCCTGGGCTCAAGTGATCCTTCTGTCTCAGTCTCCTGAGTAGCTGGTGCCATTATGTCCAGCTTCCTTCTATATTTTAAGCAAAGAACATATATTATTTGGGGAGGGGGCAGTATTGAGGTTTGAACTCAGGACTTTACATGTGATTGGCACACACACTACTGCTTGAGGCACACCTCCAGCCCCTTTTGCTCTGGTTATTTGGAGACAGGATCATGCTTTTTTGCCCAGGTCAGCCTGGACCATGGTCCTCCTATTTTAAGCTTCCTGTCCTCATTGAGATGACAGGTGCACACCACCACGCCCAACTTTTTCTATTGAGAAAGGGTCTCACAAGCTGTTTTGCCCGGACTGGCCTTGAACCTTGATCCTCTTGACTTAGCCTCCGAAGTAGCTAGGATTACAGGCATGTAATCTAGCACCTGGCTTGTATTACTTTTATAATCAGAAAAAAAAAACCCATGATATAAAGAAACAGAGGGTCTGTAGATATGGCCCAGTGGTAGAGCACTTTCCTGACATGCATGAGGCTCTGGGTTCAATCCTCAGTGCTGCAAGATATAGATAGATAGATGATAGATAGATAGATAGAAGATCCTACTCTTTGTTTTGACAATTGTAATTATAGGCACATGTTCTATATGTTCTATGCACAAATACACTTCTATTGCAGTGGTGTTTACAACAGTGACAAACGAAAATGTCCAACTGTAGGGGTTCAGTTAAATAAATTATGGTGCACTCATGTAATGGAATATCAAACAGTCTTTATAAATGATACTTATGTAGTGTTTATAATAATCTGGGAAATGCTCAGGGTATTTTAAGAAAAGGATACAAACTTGAACATACAGAATGATCTCATTTTTGCAAATATATATGTCTAAAAAAATACCAGAACTATATGCCAAAATGCTTATTCTCTGGGGCTTAGGTCACAGGTGTTTCCCCCCCACTACTTCTGTCATCTTTTCTGCAATCTCCATACTACCTACACAGCCCATTTTTCATCAGAAAGAAAAAAACGAAATGAGTCCCCACACTGAACTGCTAAATCAATCCTGCCCCTGGTTACAGCTTGGCCACAGCATCACTGGTCCCCACTCTATGTGTTGGATTTCCCCACTCAGAACATATTCCTGCACTGGAGGGGCACAGGCACTTCTGAAGGTCGATATGGATTGCAAACTGTCTTATTTTCCTAATAGTCCATGTCTCTGTGACCAAGTTTTGGTGTTCAGACAGATCTGTGGCTCCTGTCCAGCTCAGGCCTCCATATGCCTTTCAGGTGCTGGGCTCCTATCTCCAACCCTTCTTCCACCCTGGCTATCAGAAGGAGTTTTCTCACCCCTCTGTTCAAATCAGTCAATGGTCCTGCACAGCAAAGACCCAGCCTTTACCCTGGCATTCAAAATCCTTGGTGACTGGTTTCTGCTGACTGCTCTGGCTTCTTCCACGTGCACTTCCCTAAATATGTCCTGTATTACTCCATTAGGCCAACTTACCACTCAGTCTTCCAGATTCAGCTCACCACCTCCAGTAAGCCTGTCTTGAGTCCCTAAGCTGCATTAGAACCCTGTCTGGGCATATTCCCCTTTGTTCCCTTCTGTCCTGCCAGTCACACTGTGTGCTATCACGCATCTACATCCTTCAGTAGACTAGGAGCTCCCCAGGACAAGGACAAGGTCCCACTACCCTCTCTTGGGTAGTGAGACCCAGCATCTGTAGTTATTCAGAGGCTTTGTATAAATGAGCTCCTTCAATACTCACACCTCTATAAGATAGGCATGACTACCCCATTTGTCCAATGGCAAAACCAGGACTCTGAGAGAAAGGTTGTCTGTCTGGGAGGTGGCAGTTGGTGTCAGTGCTGGGGCTGACCTCCCAGCTGCTTTTTCTCCTACACATTCTGCATCTTTCCCACCCCAGGGTAGGGGGCAGGATGAGTGGTAGAGGTAGAAGGAGCCCAGTTAAGGGATAGGAAGAAAACTCTGGCAAGCTGTGGACACATATGCTCAGGTCTGTGTAGGCTGCTGAGTGCAGTCTTAGGGACTTTGCTTGCTATGGGGAACTCTGTCTGGAGATGTACCATGTGGGATACAGACTGCCATTTCCAGGAGTCCAGTGTGTGTAGGCTCTCTATAGGAGTTCAGTGTGGGGATGTCAGTCTAGGATTTTACCTGGGGGTTTAGGCTACAGAGTTTGGTGTAGGGACTCAATTTGAAAGCTTTAGTGGGGCCTGGTCTTGTCTTGGCAGTCTGGGAATCTTGGAGTTCAGTCTAGGGCTTAGTATAGTCAGCTGAGGTCAACAGTTCCAGCTAACCTGGTTTGGGGAGCTGAGCCTAGGGTCCAGGTTCTGGAGTTCAGTCTGGGAGCTAGAAAGTGGACAAGTCAGCCAGGCACCAGTGGCTCACACCTGTAATCCTATCAACTTGGGAGGCCGAGATCGGGAGAATCTTAGTTCAAGGCCAGCCTGGGCAAATAGTTCATGAGACCCCCATCTCCAAAATAACCAGAGGAAAATGGATTGGAGGTGTAGCTCAAGGGGTAGTGTGTCTGCTTGCAAGTGCAAAGCCCTGAGTTCAAACCCCGGTTCCACCAAAAAAAAAAGTGGTTGAGTCAGTTGCAGAACCAGAGATATGATTCAGTGGGGCTCAGTCTGGGAATGTTAGTCTGAGGGGTAGAAAATCGGGAGCTCTTCTTAGGATCCTGGGCTGGGGAGCTTAGTGGGCTCAGAAAATCTCACTCTGAACAGCTTGGAAAATCACACAGGGAAAGTTCTTTCTCGGGGTTTCAGCTTTGGGCTCAATGTGTAGAGCTCAGTTGGCCAAGTTCAAGCTATGAGGTTTGTTCTGGGGATTCAGACAGAAGTTGGATTGGAACAAAAAAGGAAACTAAATTCAATAAGCTCAATCTGAGAGTGAGTGTAGGGGGATTCAGTATGGATGGCATTAGCCAGGGCATTTAGTAATCAAAACAATCAAACATTTATTGAGCTTTTGCCATGTGACAGGCACTGTGTTATAAGCTTTACCTGGATTACCTCATTTATCCTCAAAACAACCCTATGAGCAAGGTAGGCCTCAATTATCATCCCCATTCTACATGTGAGGAAACAGTCTAAGCGGCTAAGCAGCTTGTTGGAGGACACACTGTTGATAAGAGACTCAATCTAGAGCCTAGTCTAAGGAACTTACACGGGCAGCTCACTTTAGGGGTTCAGTTCAGGGAGCTTAGGGAATTTCCAACTAGGAATGTCCTGTTTGGAAGTAGAATTGCAGAACTGAGTTCTGGAAGCTCAATGTGAACATGTGATTCTGTGGGGCTCAATGGAGAAATGAGACTGGAGGCTCCTTCTGGGGCCCTTGGTCAGACAGGTACAAAATGTGGAGAGTCCTACAGCAAGTGAGGCACTCTTCTTGGGCCCAGTCTGGAGACTTCAGTCTGTGGACTCAGCCTGGAAATCTCAATCCACAAATCCAAGTTGGGGAGACAGAAAACAGAGGCCTTGGTCTGGGGGTGGATTTCAGTCTGGGAGATGAGACTGGGAAAATCAGCCTTGGTGCTTAGTCCGGGTGGCTTAATTTGGGGGACAATCTAGGACATTAGTCAGAGGGCTTTAGTGAGGGACTCTCAACCTGGTTGTTGGAAAACAGTAGTCTGGGGACTTGGGCTAGGGAGAATAAACTGGAATCTCTGCAGCTCAGTCTAGGCTGCCCAGTTTCAGGGTTCTCTCAGGGGTTCACACCAAGAAATCTGGGAACCCAGTCTGAGGGCTCAGTGAGTTTTCAGTGTGGGGGATGGACCTGGAAAGTCAGTCTTTTGGGTTCAGGGTAGAAATTTCAATCCAAAGGCTAGTAAATGGGGTGAGGATGAAGTTATGGTATTTAGCCTATTAATACATGTCTAAAGAATGGTGTCCAAGGAGATGAGACTGGGAAGATCTTTGACTGGAATCTCACTCTGGGACCTCAGGCCAAATGTGCTGACTGGGATGGGAACCCACTCTCAGAGCTCAGGATTAGATTGGGAGAGCATTCTTGAGGCCCAGCCTGGGGATTTTAGTTTGAGAAACCAGTGTAGGTATCTATAACTGGGACTTCAGGCTGGATCTAAGGATGGAGATGTCAATCTGTGGGGCTCATCTCAGAGAGCCTCTGGAAGGCTCTTTCTAGAGGTTTAGGTTAAGTAGCTCATCCTGGCATCTCAGTAGGATTCTTATTTGTGAGAGGAATGAGGTACTTAGTGTGCAGACAACTGGAGAACTCAGCTATCAGGTCCAGGCTTGGTAGCAAAGAGCCCCCATTTAATGCAGTGAAGGGATATCAGTTTGGGCAGTGGACATAGCACAGGACACAACTTTCTGCTCCCCTTTCTTGTGGCAGATACACTTTCTGTTTTTCCCCTACCTTTGTAGCTGCTCCTTCTAAATCTCCTTTGCTGATTCCACCTCTCTGAGCTTTGTCTTTGGCCCCTTTTCTTTTCCATTTACACTCACTCCTTTTGGTGATTCTGGTTAATCCCATGGCTTTGAATACTATCCATATGTCATGACATCCAAATCTCTCTCCCTGAAATTTTAGACTCATCTAACTGCCCAACTGGCAACTCACTTTGAACATGTCCAAAATCAAACTCCTGAGAGCATCTCAAGAACCATCAATCTTTTTTATTTGCGGGGGGCAGTACTAGGGTTTGAACTCAGGGCCTCACACTTGCTAAGCAGGTGCTCTACCACTTGAGCCACTCTGCCAACCCTTTTTTTTGTGCTGGGTATTTTCAAAATGGGGGTCTCTCAAACTATTTTCCCAGGCTGGTTTCAAACCGCAATCCTCCTGATGTCTGCCTCCTCAGTAGCTAGGATTATAGGCATGAGCCACTGGTGGTCTCTCTCGCTCTCTCTCTTTTTGAGGCAGGGTCTCACTATGTTGCCCAGGTGAGCCTCCAATTTGTGATCCTCCTGCCTCAACCTCCTGAGGGCTGGCATTACAGACATGTGCCACCATGCACAGCAAGAACAATCATTCTTGACTTTCTCCCTCAAGCTCCCTATCTACTCCATTCTAGGCCTGTCAGTGCCACTTCCAAATAGAATATATCCTGAATTGAACCCTTTTTCACCATTTCCACTGCTACTACCCTCATCCAAGATGTCTTTTCTTGGATTATTGAAAATGCCTTTGAACTGATTTTTGGTTCCTTCTCTTGCTCCCTATGTAATCTAGATCATGGCACCTACCACACTCAGAATCAATCCATCTCCTTATCTTGGCCTTCAAAGTTTTGCTCCTCTCTCAAACCTCACTTCTACCATTCTGCCCTCACTTGTCAAGCTCAAATCACACTGGCCTTCTTGGTGGACCACAGATACGCACACGCCCACCTTCCCCAGTCTCCCACCTGCCTTGGGGACGCTACGTGCTGTTGTCCCTGCCTGGAGCATGCACTTCCCATTGGCATGGTACCTTCTTCTTATTCAGCGTTTGGCTCAAATATCCTCTACTCAGAGAAGTTGCCCAATCTAAAGTATACTACACTAACCAGTCACTGTCACATCATTCTCTTCTAGTTCTCTGAATTGCACTTAGCACCCATCTACTACGCTCCTGTGGACTTATTACTTTTGTTTATTGTCTTTCTCCCCAACTAGAATACATGCTCCCTGAGATGTATTGTTTTGTGCACCTCCATATCCACAGTGCCTAAAACAATGCACAGGATATCGAGGTACTCAATAAGTAGCTGCTAAGTTAGTGGATGAATGACTGGAAATAAGAGTCTGAGGAAGAGAAAGTCAGGTAGACTCTGGGGAACTCTACCTGGGGTGTGACTCTATGCAGATGACTTGAAGGTTCTTTGGGGAGCTTCACTTTGGGGAGTGGCTAGTGGACACAGAATGGAGCTTTAATTCTGGAGGATGGAAAATTAGGAGGCAGACACAGGGTTCTTTCTGGGGAGATAAGCCATGGAGACTCCATAAAAAGGTCTTGGCATGAGAGGGTCAGGCTTGGCTCTCAGCCTGGTGGCTCAGTCCCAGGGAATTCAGGCTCAGTTTCATTTTGCACTTGGTACAATCTCATTTAGGGATGAATCTGAGGGTCAGCCTTGGAAAAGAGTGGCTCCCTTTAGGGGATCATTCTGGCTATCCCTTCAAACTCTAGGGTTATGGTCGAGAAGTTCCGACTAGGGGTCTCCCTCTAAATGTTCTTCCTAGGTACTTGGGCAGAGATCCCAAACTAGAGGTCCACCCTCATCTCAGAGCCTCTATGTAGGCTTTTCAGTTTAGTGCTCCTATTCTCGGATCTCAATCACATGACAATGGAAGGCTGACCCTGTGAATTAAGTTTTAGGGTCCTGCCTCAGAGGTCTGGCCTAGCTCTGCTAGTTGGGGGAAATGGGGCAGGGCCTGGGCACACACACTCACTTTGGGCGTCCTTGCTGTCCGGGGAGCCATGAGGCAGCTTTAACAGATAGTCCTTGAGAAGCAGCTCATAGCGGGGGATGCGCTGCACGGGCTCCAGCATGTGGTGCTGCAATGTCAGGTTGCCACAGGCTTCCTCTTTCTGTGACAGGCAGAAAGGAGGAGCTCAGGTCTGTCTGCAGACCCAGCCACCAGGTCCCTGCAGACCTCTCCTCCCACAGTCTGCTCCATCCAGCTTTAATGTTTACCTGCACCTCGTGGATGATGACTTTAAACTGGGTGGAGCGCTCTGTCCAAGTGTTGACCAGCTCCACAGCCCGGTCAAAGTTTTTCACATACTCGCCATACATCTTGAGGAAGGGGGCCAACTTCTGCAGGATGTCTCCAATGCGTGGGTAGCGGTCCCTGGGATAGAAGCAGGGGCTGACATGGGCCTGCTGACCCTTAGCCCCAGGATCCTCCCACATGGGTCTCCAGCCCCAGGCAACCCACTATCATTTCAGTCCTAGAAACCCACTTCTCATTCAGTCTGCTTCTTTGGAAATGCTGTTTGCTTTATAGGCCAGTTAGGCTAAGAGGTGTGGTTTGACCTGAGAGAATAGTGTGCGACAACACCTGCCCCAACTCTGCTCTGTCCTGGAATACCCAACCCTGACCTTACTGTGAGGGCCACTTCAGATACTGATTGCTATTATTTTTTTGGCCATATTGGGGGTCAAACTCAGGGCCTCACACTTGCTAGGCAGGTGCTCTACCTCTTGAGCATCCCATACACTGATTATTGATTCTGTGCCAAACCTTGTGCTGGGTAGTGTTGGGAACACAAAAATTGTCACACCAAGTCTAGCCCTGAGAGCTTCACTATCTGGTAGGGGAGGCAAAGTGACCAGGCCTGGTGACTCTCCTCATTGGTAACAGTCTGATGTGGGAGGAAGATCAGACCCAGCGTCACAGACTGCAGGATGGGGGAGATATCGAACCAGGCTTTATGCCCGTCCTCTGTGATCTCTGAGAAGACAGTCTCATAAGAGGAACATACTTTATCCTGTGAGTGTGGGGAACATGGAGACAATTTTAAGCAGAGATTGGCATGCACTGAATGTTGTTGGGAAAGGCCATCGAAGCAGGTGGTGTAGACTGTAAAGGCTGGATTGGAAGAAGACAACCTGGAGGCAAGAGCCTGCCTATAAACCCTGCTCTTCACCCTCAGGACTCAGCGCAGGCATCGCCTCCTCCCAGAATCCTTCTCTGACCCCCAGGCTGTTGGTCCACTTGTCTGCATCCCCACAGCTTCCATTCTCACCTCTATCATAGCATTGATAAAAATAACAGTTCACAATCATTGAACACCTATATAGCAGGTACTTTCTAAGCATTCTACACAGTTTCTACTCATTTAAGCCTTTTTGGGGTTTTTTTGGTGGCACTGGGGTTTGAACAAACTGCCTAGCACTTGCTAGGCAGGAGCTCGCTCTGACAGCTTGAGCCACTCCACCAGCCCCCTCATTTAATCCTTAAAACAACCCTACAAGGTAGGCTATTATTATTAGCTCTATTTTATTTATTTTAAGACAGGGTCTTGCTATGTAACCCATGTTGGCCTGGAACTCATGATCCTCCTGCTTCTGCTTCCTGAGTCTGGGATTACAGATGTGTACCACAATGCTGAACTATTATTTCTGTTTTAAAGATGAGGAGGGTTTGAGGTATAGCATAGTGGCAGAGCACTTGGGAGCATGTGCAAGGCCCTAGGTATAGTCCCCAGCACCACAAAAATATAAATCAATAAAATGAAGACTAGGAAACTGAGACATAGCAATTTAAGAAACTTATTCAAAGTTAGCAAGTTAGCAGAGCCAGAATTCAAACTCAGCCAGTTTATCTTAACCTTATACTTTTAAGGGTTCTTCTTGTCTGTTATAGTCCTGGTCTGTGTTCCACATTTGATTGGGAGGGCCTAAAAGTCAGAGCTTGGCCTGCTTCTTTTTACAGAAGAGGAGGCCAAGAAGAGGAGAGGGCAGGCAGGAATGAACTTTTTGTGGGGCCAGATGGAAACTAGGACTTTGCACATGCTAGGCAAGTGGTCTACCACTGAGCTACACCCCAGCCTAGGAATGAACTCTTGTGTACACATCTAGGCGGACAGGAGAGGAGGCAGCCTGGTTCTGGGTCCCCCTCACCATTCCTCCATGCGCTTCTCCAGCTCAGGCAGCAGGAACTGCTGGTGGAAGCAATAGATGGAGCAGATGTTAGAGAAGATACCGTGGACAACATCGGCGGGGAAGGAACTGCGGTTCCGAGCTTCTTCCAGCAGCCGGGCACAAAACACCTGTGGAGCAGGGCAGGCGTGCTTAGCCCAGCTGGGCCTGGGGCTTGGCTGGGGGAGGAGGAGCTTTTTGGTGAGGGCAATGTTTGTGGGCAGCTTTGTGGAGCTTTGGGATCAGCATTATTGTTGAGACTAAGGAGAGAGGGAATGTAGTTAGGGTTATATATGGGGTTAGGACCTGGAGTTAGGCATTGGAATATGGAACAGTTGGAACAATGAGAAGTGAGGATCAGGGTGAAGGTGAGGAATAGATTCAGGGTCAGAGAGAAAGTTGGAACTAGATCCACTCATTTAACAAATATTCTGAGCGCCTACTGTGTGCCAGGCACTGTATTGGAGGCTGGGATGGAGAAATGAACAGAGCAGACACAAATCTCTCCCTTGCGGATTCTAGTGGATTTGGGGTCAAGAACAGGGTCAGAGTTAGAGTGAGGTTCACAGTGAGGGGTAAATTTAGGATCTGGGAAGAGTCACAATGGGGGCTGGTGAACCTGCGCAGAGTTAGGATCATAATTAGAGTTAGCTTCAGGGACAAGTTGCATTCTGGGTCAAAGAGGGGCCTTACCACCTCTAGATTCTGGCCCCATAGTGGGGCTAGGCCCAGGCCCTACCACTTCCTCCTTGGAACTTCCTACTAGGTCCTGGGACCCTGGAACCTCTGAGGGGCCATTCACCTGATCCAGAAGATGAAGCCTGGAAACGTAGGCCTTCTCAGTTTGCAGCAGCTCATTGGCAATGTGGAATACCTTCTGCTGTACAGTCAGCTGGAAAAGAAAAGAGGTGACCCCTGATCCACCATCCTTTACCCTAACCCTAACCCAAAGCCCCTTGAATTCTTTTTTCCTTTTTCTTTTTCTTCTTCTTCTTCTTCTTTTTTTTTTTTTTAAAGAAACAAGGTTTTGCTATGTTGTCCAGGCTGGACTGAAATTTCTGGACTTAAGTAATCCTCTTGCTTCAGACTCTCCAGTAACTGAGACTACAGGCATGTGCCTCCACACCCAGCTCCCCTAGAATTCAAGAACAGGTCACATTATACTCTAAGCCTAAGGCTACCTCTAGATAGCTCTGACCCATAAAGGTCTCCCCCAGCTTCACCCCTGACTCATCAGTCGATCATAAAGCCCACTCTTCAACTCTGATGACACACACTCTCTCACCAAGCCCTCATTAACCCCTTCATCTGCTTTTTTTTATTCACTGGGATGGACTAGTGGTTATGCATGGGAACCGGGAAGTCAGACTTACTGGATTCAAACCCCAGCTCTACTATTCACTAGTTTGCATTAACTGTTTAACTGCTCTGTATTTAAGACTCCTTATCTATTAGTATCAACAATAATAGCACCTAAGCCAATTTGTAATGGAGACAATTAAATTATTTCATATAAATAAAACAGAGAAGACTACAAATTAAGTAGTCTATAACTATTAGTTATTTATTCACCCACTCATTTCACTGCCAGAAAAGGCTTGCTGAGTACCTGGGGTGTAAGACGAATATAGAAGTATAAAAATCTCTAAATTTCATTGCCTGTTGGCCCAGTTTCCTATTCATGGGACACACATTTACTGAGTACCTTTCATCCAAGTGGTCCATGATCTTAGCTCCCACACCTGAGCTTGGTCCTGGCAGAACAGATATTCTGGTGAAAGCTAACTCAAGTGCAAATATGCCTTCTGAAGAAATGGCAGGCTGCCAGGGCCCAGAAAGGGGACCTTGCTGCCAAGAGCCTTCATCTCTACAGCCTTAAGCTCCTTGGGGTCTAGCTCTGGTGTCCCTCCTCTAGCTGTCAAGAAATCTCTCTGTGATGTGAGAGACTTTCTGTTATACAAATAAGGAAACCAAGGCTTGTAGTGGGGAGCGGAGAGTGAAGAGACTTACCCAATGCCACACAGCTACTCAGTCTTGGGATTTTCTAGTTGGGACAGGACTTTAAAGATCCCCTATCAGGATGCCCATCTTCAAGAGGAAAAACCTGAGGTCCACCTCAGTGGTTCTCTGATGAGAGAAGAACCACCTTCCAAGTGGACATTTAGAATAGTGCATGGTCATTTGGTGGTCATGATATTCTGGGGGAGGAGCAGAGTTTTGCTATTGGTATTTACTACCAGGAGACCAGGAAAGCTAAACATCTTAAATGGAAACAATGATCTGTTTTGAGAAATACCATTGATGGCAGAAGAATCAATCACCAAAGTCAGACTCTTGGTTTCTCCACACGGCCCTGTGTCTTGGTGAACATGGGTCAGTACCTCCACAGACTCCTGTCTCTCCATCGGGGGGACTGGGATTTCTCTGTCCTTCTCCTCTTCCTCCTCATCCTCTTCCTCTTCCTCCTCCAGGTCACTGTCAACCTCCTGGGAGCCGGGTCGGTGGGGCTCTGCCAAAGCAACAGGCACACTGGCCAGGGCAGGGGGCCCAGGGCAGAGGCCATGGCTGGGTGGCCCGTCATCACTGACAAAGCAGGTCTCTTCGCTGTTGGATGGTGAACTGATGCTGTCAATGCCGCTGTCTCGGTTGGGCACCTTCTCACCATCCCGAGGCCCAGGAGCCAGCAGGAATAGGCAACGGGAGGCCTCACCCTCAGGGAGCTGGGACACTGGTGGCTGCATGGGTGGCTGTGGCAACATGGCTGGCTCTGGGGGACCAGGGCAGGGGCCAGGGGCTGGCCTGTCCGAGGCGACAATCACAGGCTCTCTGAGGTGGGTGGCAGACATGGAGGCAGGGTATGAGCTTGACTGAGAGGCCTCTCCAACAACTTTCCCTTCCTGTCCCAGGTCCACCCTTCCACTCACATGGTCCCACAAGGACCAGACTCACCGTTCAAACTTCTCAATCAGTGAGGACACTGCTGCAGAACTTGGGCTGGCCTCCACCCTGGGGGCCAGACCCTTGGCTACTCGGGGATCTGCAGGCAGTGGGCGTGATGGTGGAGGAGGGATAGGCTCAGGTGGAGGGGGCATCCGGGGCATCTGCAGGTAACTGGGCTTTGGGGGAACTGAAGAGTTGGATGGGGAAGAGAGGAAAGACCTCAGTGAGCTGGATTTTGGGGTGGCTATTGTGGCTAGGCTAAACCCCTCTTTACAAACCCCAGTTTTTATTTTGGTTTTTGCCTGAGGTGGGCTCAGAGCAGGTCTGAGGCGAGATCCTGGCATGCACACATTAGCCCCAGGGCACAGCCCTCTGCCTGCTGGGTAGGTAGCACAGCCCCCAAAACCATGGTGCTTCTAGTGAGCCCTCTCCTCTGCTACCAGTTAACTTCTCCCCTCCTCAGGCCCCTCCCCTGAGCCATTTCCCTGCTCTTTCTGGAAGCACTTACCCTGTGGCTTTGGGCCTGGTGCCCGCTTCAGTGGCGAAGGACGCTGGCTGGGAGTTTCGGTGGGGGGGCCTGGGTCTGAGCGAAGCCGCTGGGGGCCTTCTGGATGAGGCTCAAGGCTCTGGCCAGGGTCAAGGGACAAACTTTTAACCAGGATCCGGTTTCCCTGGTGTAGCACTGCAGAAAGGGAGAAACTAGATGTGAAGCGACGACTTAACCCTGATGGGGACTAGGGAGTTGCACATCTTAGTGGGCATCTGGAGTGTTGGACTTCCCTGAGCCCCTTTTCTGTCCACACTGCCTTGCCAGGAAGTCCCTACCCCAGTCCTCAGATCAGGCCCGGGCTCAGGGCAAGATCATCAGATAGGAATTCTCTGTGATTAGCACATTGATTCCATGTATGTCAGCAGACATTACTAAGGAGTTTAACCAGGTTGAGGGGGCAGGAGCAAGCACTCTAAAGTTTGTATACGTGTTTGCAACTCTTGTGTATACAGCCATAATGGGTATGCTCGGCATAAATTCTTCTTCCTGTTTTTTTAGGCCCTGAGAATATCTGAACTTTCTTGTTTATAATTTTGTACAGCTGAGTGTGCTTAAAAATGATGAAACTGAGTACCAGGGTTTTAGCTCAGTAGCGGAACACCTGCTTTAGCATGCGCAGGGCTCTGGGTTATGCACATGCGCGCGCGCACACAACACACACACACACACACACACACACGCGCGCGCGCGCGCGCACACAACACACACACACACGAAACTGTATCGTTTTTGAAACTGTATCGTGTGAGCAAACAGTTTGGTTCTTAAAACCCTAGCTTCTCACCAGTCTATACCTTTCTCTACTTTCACATTCCCACCACAGCTCACACACACGCCTCTCCCAGAATCCAGACTTCAGGGCACAGAAACAACTTTAAAACACGAAGCAGCAAATTCAGAAAAAGAGGAAGCCTCTTTGTACTGTCCCTCTTTCCTTACTGTAGGTCACCTAAACCCACCTGTTTGGGGCCCTGGAGGAGATAATTGTCACACATATGAGAGAAGATTCAGTCTGGGAGGCAGTGAAAGAGCCCACGGGTTGACAAGTTCCAAGTGAAGGAGTATGGGGCTCATGGGTCCTGGCTAGGCAAGGGGCTGGGGGGTGTCTTAGGTGACAGAGACGTAATGTGGGGCCAAGGAGGAGTGGGGAGGTCTTGGATGCCAAGCTGAGGAGCTGGCTGGATATCTATACTGTGGGAGAAGCGAGCCATGAAAAGCTCTGTGAAGGAAGACCTGCAGGCCAGCAGGTGTGAGGACAAGAAAGTGAGCAGAGCCAGCACGGGTGGCTCATTCCTGTAATCCTAGCTACTTAGGAGGCAGAGATCAGGAGGACTGCGGTTCCAAACCAGCCTGGGAATATGGTTTGTGAAACCCTCACAAAAAAAGGACTGGTGAAGTGGTTCAAATGGTTGGAGCACCCACCTAGCAAGTGAGAGGCCCTGAGTTCAAACTCCAGTGCCACACACACACACAAAAAGTGAGCAGTAATCAAGATCTCCTGGTGTTACCACTGGCACATGGTGCTACAGCCACATGGCCTCTCACAGACACAAAAGGCTGCTTACCCTGTGTCACAGTCTTATAAATGGCCAGCCACAAGTGGGCCCACTGAGTCACATGAACACATGGTTTTATTTATACTGCTTCACATAACTACAGGGACACACAAATACAAACATCTAAACACCACCCTCCTGAGAACCTGGTCATGCAGTCACAGGGACCTGCAGTTACAACCTCACATATGATCACAGTGTCATGGTGTCACATACCTGCAAACATGGTCTTACACAGTCACAAAGACAAATAGTTCCACAATGGCAGTTCCATCTCACACACAATCACCTAACCACATGCCATCCTATTCCTTGTTACAAAGATATATAGTATCATTTATACTGTGTCTCAAATTGCACCTGCAAATATGGTTATACACAAACACTAGAGCCACATGGTCTCTTATACCAGACACAACCTCACCCAATACCAAAACAACATAAAGTCACATGCCACCACATTTTCAGAAACAGACATAGAATCCCAGACACATAGCATAATTTACTATGTCATGGTCATGAAACAAACATGTCCATAGTGTCCCAGGGTCTTAGCCCAGGGATTTGCATAGTCACATGCTATCTCTGCTGAAAAAAACATACAGCTCTGACACACAGAGATGTGCACATGCTGCCTTACAAGGTCACACAGGCAGAAAGAGTAACAGGGGATTTTAGTTCTCTCAGTCTTGGAGGGAAGGAGTAGCTCAATCCACAGGGTTCCAGCACCTCCCCTAGGCCCCTGATCCCAGCCTGGCTATATCCCAGCCAAGTAGGCCCCAAGGAACTTAGACCAGGGGCCCTTCCCAGCCCTGAGGGAGCATGGGCCCTACGCCAGGGCCCAGCGGCCCTCCCCCACCAGGTACCTGGCTTTTGGAGCAGTGTCCTCACTTCCTTCCCCACCCCAGCAGGCAGGTCCCGGCCTAGACAGAGGAGGTGCTCCTCTCCTCGCAGCCCAGCTGGGGTGCTTAGCTGCCCTGCTCAGCACATCCTGGCCGGTCCCGCCTGCCCTCCCCCTGGGTGTGGGGTTGAGGGGGATGAATCACCTGAAGGGTGGTACAGGCAGAGTCAGTTGGAAAGACACATGGTTAGAGAAAGTAAGAGACACAGAGAACAGTTGACAGGGCCAGAGTCAGGGAGCAAAGCCAAGCACCCTGCAGTGCAGATAGACACACAGGTGCCAGGGTCCCAAGGGATCCATGTCTGCCTCCTTGGGTCTATGGAGCCCAACACCTCGAAGCAGGTGGGAGTCCCTGGGCCAGCCTTCTCCACTGGGGTTGTAGCAGGGCAGTAGGGCTCCTGCGGGGCTTCTCTCCCTCTGGTTGTCAGGCTGGGGCTGATCAAACCATCCTCCATAGCCCTGTCTTGGCCCCCCTCTGCCCCCTCCCCTGGGAGTCCACAGATGGGCCTGCTTCTTCATTCTCTCTGTTGCCTTGCAGGCAGCCCTACAGAATAGGAGGCTGAATAAAATTCACATATTAGGGGGTGCCCTGAAATCCCAAATGAGGGGGACAGGGATTCTTAGCCCAGTTTCTAGTGTAGAAATGAAGGCAGAGAGAGGCAGTGATTAGCCCAAGGTCACACAGCAAGGCAATGGCTGACTTTCAAGTAGACTGGTCCTGGACTAGACTCTTTTCTTAACCCTGCTCTCCAAGGACAGCTGGAAAAGAGAGAAACCAGGAGGGCCAAGGGTGGACCCCAGTGCTTTAGAAAATCACAAGTTGCAGTGTGGCTAGTGAAAGGAACACCTCAACCCTGCCCACAGGGAGATGAACAATAGGGCGCCAGTTCAGGAGTCTAGGTATGGCTAAGAACCAAGCCAGGTTCCACTGAGGGGAAAAGGGTCCACCATCCATCATTTCCTACTTCAGTACTTCTCCTTCCTTCTCTTGGTCTAGGTGGGCCTGCACATCCCAGTTTCTTCCTGTGTCTTCCCACAGGGGCTCCCTTGATCCCAGGGCTTGCTCCCTCCTGGTGGTTGGTTGCATTTTCTTATAGTGGAGATCAGATCATGTGACTTACCTGCACAAGAATCTCCCATAATTCCCTATTGCTCATGGGAAAATAATAACTTCTTTGTTAGGTCTCTATGGCCACTCACGACCCTGCTGGACTCTCTGGCTTGCCTCAGCTTAAGTGGGGCCCCAAATATTTCAGAGTCTGGTAGAAAATCTTATTCCTGCCCTGGGGGAGCTCCCAGAGTAAGCCCCCTCCTTTCTAGACACTACCTCCCTTCCTACTGCCCCATGCCATCCCCAACCCCATCCCCACCTTATGATAATGATAATCCACATTTTCTCACACACACATCCACCCATTTCCACACCCATTGCAAGCTCCTCCGCCACTACTGTCCCCTCCACCTCTGGGTCTACCAGAGTCACTGACCCTTATACATATAGTCATACACCAACCACAGCTTTGCTGTGGGGGTGGAGGTGGGGTACATGCCACCCTTTTCCACCTCTACCCACTCTAGGATCTTTAGCAGGATGGAAGGGCAATCCTTTTTTTTTTCAGTATTGGGGACCAAGCACAGGGCTCTGCATGCTTGGCAAGAGTGCTATCACTGAGATACATCCCCAACCTGAGAAAGGGCAATCTTTTTTTTTTTTTGGTGGGACTGGAGTTTGAATTTAGGACTTTGTGCTTGCAAAGCTGGTGCTACTGCTTGAGCCATACCTCCAGTCCATTTTTCTCTAGTCATTTTGAGATGGGGTCTTGAGCACTATTTGCCTGAGCTGGCCTCAAACCGTGATCCTCCCCATCTCAGCCTCCCAAATACCTAGGATTACAGCACCTGGCTGAGAAAGGGCAATCTTGATCCTTACCCTCAGGGAGCTCCCAATCTTAGACAGAAGACTGTCATTCAGGAAAAGCAAAGGGGTGGTTTAGTAATGGAGGGGGTCAGCTTGTCAGGACTGGGGAAGCTCAGGCTAGGGAGAGGTTGGGAAAAGGGTGGCCAAATTAAAAAAAAAACAGGACACCCAGTTAAATATGAGTTTCAGATAAACAATGAATAATTTTTTAGTACAAGCATATTTCATGCATACTTATATTAAAAAGTTATGCAGCTGGGTGTGATGGTATACATCTATAATCCCAGCACTCAGGAGACAGAGGCAGGATTCAGAATTTCAGGCCAGCCTGGGCTGCAATCCTTGCTGCGATCGATCCTTCGTTCTTCTCTCCCTTCCTCCCTCCTTCCTTCCTTCCTGTGGTGGTACTGGGGTTTGAACTCAGGACTTCATAGTTGCTTAGACAGTACCATTTGACACACATCCGCAGCCCTTTTTTGCTTTAGTTATTTTTTCAGATAGGGTCTCCCACTTTTTGCCCAGGTTAGTTACAGACTGATCTCCCTACCTATGCCTCCTGCATAATTCGTATTACCAGCATGTACCATCATGCCCTGCTTGTTTGTTGAGATGGGGTCTCAATAATTCCCCCCACACCCCCACTGTCTTCAAATTGTGATCCTTTCTGTCTCTACCTCCTAAGTAGTTGGGATTACAGGTGTGAGCCACTGGACCAGACCCTGCAATACCCTGTTTCAACAAACAGCAACAAAAAAGTTATTATGCTACACAGGTTGAGTATTCCTTTTCTGAAATGCTTTGAACAAGAACTGTTTCAGATTTTAGAGTTTTCTAGATTTTGGAATATTTGCAAAGATTTTACCATCCCTAATGTGCAACTCCAAATCTGAATTTCAGAGCATTTTAGATTTCAGATTGGCAGGCTGTGGAAGGGTGGCTCAAGTGGTAGAGCACCTTCCTAGCAAGCACAAATCCCTGAGTTCAAACCCTAGTATCACCACCAAGTAAAAAGCTATAGATTTCAGATTGGAGATGCCTAACCTGTATTAAAAAGTTACTTGTTGTATATCTGAAATTCAAATTTAAATGTACCTCTCCAGGGCTAATTCTGGTAACCTTAGCCAAGGGTGGCTTCTGAATGAATGAGCCAGACCCAGGCCTATGAGGCACACCTGGCAACCAAGGCCCTCCAGACTGTCATCCATCTAAGCCTTGTGCAGGCTGGGTGCTCTACTCAATTCCCCCTGTAGTGGGCACCTGAATGCTTGTGACAGTGACATTATTTCAGGGATAACCTTGAATCTTGTCTTATTTATTAAAAGACAGAGTTGGGGCTGGAGGTATAATTCACTGTTGGAGCACTTGCCTAGCATGTGTGAAGCCCTGGGTTTGATCTCCAGTATGTGTGTGTGGAGGACTGTCAATAATTTAAAAACCATCATACTAGGAAGGGCTGGCTTAGGAGTCATGCAGACCATAGTTTAAATCTCAACATCACCATTCACTAAATAAGTGGCCCTAGGTCCCCATCTACCTTAGCCTCAATCTCCTTGTCTAGAAAATAGGATAATAACAGCAGTCTGGGGGAGCCTATGAAGGGAAGAGCACAGGTTCCCCAACACACACATATGCTATGTGGGTTAAACTTGAAAACCAACAAGAATCACACAGCCACAAAAACACAAAACTTGACACACAGATAAACAAACCTGCAGGCATAAAGCTACTGATACACTGAGGAACCCAAGCAAACCTAGCCAGAGCTGCCATGGAGTCAAGCCCACACTCACCTCCATAGCGCTGCAGATCAGGGCGGGAGTCCTACCACAGGCAGCTGAGCAGTAAAAAGAGAATGGTGCCCCATCTCCCCCATTCAAATACAATTCAAAATATAAATCACACAAAAGTATAAAATGTGTATCCAGAAGGGTAGCTGGGTTTCAAATATTCCCATGACAACTTACTGTTGTTGAAAATAGCAAAATCATTCCAAAAAGTGTTTCTGGTTGCTGCATGCCCCTGCTTGGCAGGTGCCTTGAGCGGAGCAGGTCCAACTTCTAGTTGAGTTTGAGGACAAGGATTCCTTCTTTGGCCTATTCCTGCTGGAACCTGACCCTGCTTCTCCCTCACCTCTTCCTGGGAATTTCAGCTGCTAGCTTTTCCCCCTCTCTGGCCAGCAGCATCCCCTCTCTCTTCTCCCAGCTGTAGTCTTGGCTTCATCTCAAGAAAGCCATTACAGTTCCAGACTGGACCTTGGCCACTAACTCCCTGGTGATTTGGGGCAAACAACTTTATAGCCCTGGACCCCAATTTTCCCATTTTAAAAATGGAGGGAACTTGTGTGTTGCTCCTTTTGAGGAACTGGTGAGATGCTTGGGTAGGCAGAAGATGGTCCTAGCATTCAGGCCTTCCCACAGATGATGCAAACGTCTTCCAACTGCTCCCAAATCTTTGCCTTTCCTGGCTGAGGTAGGCCCCAGGGACAGCTGGAATTCCTGGGGTTAGGGTGGGGTGGAAAAAGGGAACAGAGGGAGCAGGGAAGAAAGAACAGCAAAAAAGAAAGTGCCTTTTGGAAAGCCAGCTAGGGGGAGGAGGAGAGGCCCTCAGCTTGAGAAAAAAAGCAGGGACCAAAGGCCTAGCTGCCCCACCTCTTCCCCTTGCACCTTGAGCATGAGCTCCAGCCCTGCTGCCCCTGTCCAACTTCAAGGCCAGGCTGCACCCAGGCTCTGCTTGCCCTGGTAGATGTTTTCTGAAAGTCCAAACATGAAGCTCTATCAAGTGTGAAATGTGTGGTTTACAGGAACCCTGTGAGAGGTCCACTAGTCTGCTGAATGTAAGGACTCTTCAGTCTGGGTCATTTTCCCCAGACTGAAGACACTTTTGGAAAGTGGGAGCCATTCTGCCAAGTAAAGAGCTTCCTAGAGTGTTACCTGCAAAACAGAGAAGTTTTCCATAAAATGGAGGGCTCTGATTGTTTTTTTAAAGACCTCTTCTGTAAAGGGAAGAAGTTTCTATAAAATGGACGAGCCTTCCTCCAAGTAAAAGGACATCCTACAGAATGAGGAGGTGAGAGTTCCATAGAGACCCTTTTGTCAAATGGATGACATGACTGTTAATGAAGGACTCTGATAAAGCGGAAGGCTTGTCTGTAAAATGGAAGAATTTTTTTTTTAAAGTAAGACCCCTTCTGGAAAGTGAAGGACCTTTCCATAAAGGTGAACCCTGTGTAAAATGAGGAACTTTCAGTGTGAAAATGGTGGGTCTGGGATAACCTGCAGAATACAGGCCTCCCTCCATCTAGTTGTTCCTTGGAGGAACAGGGCCCTGTATTGTTAGATCTTCCAATATTTCAAGAGAATCCAGAAAGCCACATTTCCATGTGAAATCTAATTTTAAAAACAGTGATCAGGCCAAATGAAACTTCTGAGTCAAAATCAACTTGTAGGCCACCATATTGCAATATTTGGATGAAGTGGTCCTTGAGGGACATTCTACCTTTTGCCCTGAATGACATGCTCTGGTTCTTGGGCAGCAGCCTAGGAGTTTCCCTGTCCCACCTCTTGGACCTGAGCAGGGCCAGGAAACTGTCTTATACAATACTTGTCAGTTCTGTGAATTGGAATCTTCCTTTTGTTCTGTCTGGCCAAGTTTACCTTCTGCCTGTGTAGAATGCCTAGAGAAGAAAGTGGGGAATTGAAGAATATTCAGAATTCTCTGGAACTCAAGCCGTTAATTTTTAAGCAGAGGATATAAGGTATGGGAATTCAACTACTTGTTGAACACCTACTTAGGCCAGGCTTTGTGTTGATATTTTCCTGTGTGGCATCTTCCTAACAACTTCGTTCCATTTTACAGGTGAGGAAACTGAGGCACAAAGCAGTAAACTAACTAGCTTGAGGATACATAGCTAATAGATGAGTTGGGTTTGGATCCCAAGTATGTCTGTGTCCAGAGTCACACAGCACATTTTCAGGGAAAGTTGGCTGAGTTAGAGAAGAAATCACGTTTGGAGGGGGAGGGAAGAAAACTTTCTAAAGGAGGTGTTTTTTACTTGAGCCAAACCGGATATGGTGGTTTTTTTGTTTTTCATATATAGACAAACTGCGGATGGTCAAGAGAAGTGGGCAAGCATGTGGATACTTGGGAGGGGATGTGGGTGATGCATGTGTTTGAAGGACAGAGTGCTGGGATTGCAAGAAGGCTCCAGAGCAGGAAGAAAGGGCAAGAATAGCCAAAAGATGCAGGCAGGCAGCCCTACCCACAACCACCACTATCAAGACACACAAATCAGTGGGGGGCATACAGAGACCAACCTGGGCACAGGACAGACATGGAATCAGATAGATCTACACATAAGAAATACAGAGACTTCTGCCTGCAGAAACATCTAGAAACTTCCAAGGGCTTAGATAAAGCCAAGGTGACATATAATCTGGAAAAACACACTGCAAGTACAGACTCAAAGACACATGTGGATACATACAGACACACATGCACACTTTCAGACAGTCACACACAAACAAGACCATTAGACATACTGACCCATGGGGACAAAGATAGCCAGGTTCATGCACACGTGGACACACATACCCCGCAGCCACACCAGAGTAAAAGCAGCCCATCCCTCTTCAGTTGCTTGATTGCTGTGAAGGCCTTGCCACCTCCTCCCTGCTTCTCTGGACCCGGAGGCCAGAGAAGGACAGGGGGTGGTAGCTCCACCTCTGGGAGGAGCTGGGGACTTCAGAGGACAGGAAGGGAAGGGAGTGGAGCTGCAGCTGGGAGCACTGGGGGCAGTAATTATCCAGTGCTGGGGCTGCCACGCTGGCTGGGATTCCCCTCCCTTCAAGGACAAAGCCACTAGGGGGATCGTCCCTCTGACTCCTGCCTCCATCCCAGGGTCCCTGAAACCCACCCATTTCCCCTCTTATCCACTAGAAGCCTGGTCAAATCTCAGAATGAAGCCACAGAGATTATGAGGGAAAAAGACAGGGTAGAAAAAGACATTGGGACAAAGAGAAGGAGACAGGAAAGCTACACAGACTCAGAGATATACATAGGGAAAGACAGAAAAGGGAGGGACAGGTCAGAAGGAAGACAGAGATAAAGAAGGCCACATGGGAGTCACTGGGGGCATGTAGGCCCTGACTGGCAAAGGAGAAGGGACAAAAAGGTCAGGCCGGGGCTTTTTGTTGAACATGGCTACAATGTATCCTGCCAAGGGTTGTGAACTTTGCCTGTGGCATTTAATCTTCACCGCCCTAGATGGTGGAAATCACAACCCCATTTTACAGACGAGAAACTGAGGCTCAGTGAGGTGATGTGATTTGCTCAAGGTCACAAGAAACTTAAGAAGGTGGTAGACCTGCGTCTGGGGGGCTCTCCCCATTGCCAGCCCAGGCCAGAGACATAGGCCCAAGCAGAGATCCCTATTCCAGAGAGAAGTGGTCAGTGAGACTGAGACTCACCCTAAGAGATGCACAGTGAGAGACCCACGCGTTCCCTGCCCCCCTCTCCCGATGCCCCAGGGTGGGAGAGGGGCCACGTCTACACCTGGAATGCATTAGGTAGGGAGGCCCCAACTAGGGGAGCCGGGAAGGAGCTGGAGGGGGAGCAGGGAAGGTGAAGGTGAAGGCGAAGGCCCAGCATGGGCGGTGGTGGTGGCAGTGGTGGCAGAGGTGGCAGCAGCAGCGGTGCGGAAGGCCTTCAATGCCAGCAGCAGCTCCCAGGGGCCAGTCCTGCCAGTCCCGCCTTTCCCGCTCTCCACAGGCGCGCATGCCCTCCGTGACTTAACCCCTTCCATGCAGGGGCCAAGGGCGAGCGGCACAACTAAAAGCCACCAGCACTATAAGTGCTTGCTGTTCCCTTGAAGCTCTGGTCACACACCTGTGTCCCTCACCCTCCTGTTCCCTACTCTGGGGCCCAGATAGACACAGCTGATGCCTGTTGGGTGCTGTCACCTAGATGTTCTTTTCTTTGAGCTCCTGAGACTTACTGAATCTTAAATAAACCACACTCCTACCCCAGCCTCGAGTTTGCTCCTCCTTCTGCTTCCCCATCCCAGGAACAGCACCTCCAGCCACCCAGTTGCCCGTCAGAGAATGGGCTTTCTCCACCACTGACGCCCCGCTGTCAGTTCACCCAGCCAGCCAGTCCCCAAGTCCTGCCTCCTAACTGGTTTCCCTCCCATTCTCAGGGCCCCTCCAAGCATTCTCCACACCACAGCCGGTTTGTGAACACAGCCTCCTTCAATTCCTTCAAATTGAAGGAACTCCTCCAAACTCCTGGAAACAGGGACAAGGAAGGCCTAAGCTCATGAACATTTCCCTGCCCCCACCCCAGGCCACAATGGCCTCTTGTCTGTTCCTCGAAAGTGCTCTCTTCCGCCTGGGGCTTTGGCACATGTCCTTCTCCTGTGTCCCCGTGGCCTGAACTGCCTTTCCACTTCTCCTTACCTCTGAACTTCTATTTTTCCTTCAGGTCTCAACAAAAGTGTCTTCCCTGCCTCCTCACCACCATGTTCCTGCAGCATCTGTGCTGGAAATTACTTGTAGTGATGTCTTTCCTGCTGTGTGAGCACAAGGACAGGGACACCCGGCAGCTAGCACAGTGCCTAGCACATAGTAGGTACTCAATGGACACATGTTAAGGAAATAAACTCCTTCCTCCCCTCTTTCTCACTCTGTTATTTACTCGCCAAGCATTTATGGCTGCCATATTATATACACCAGATAAATGGGATGAACAAATGGGAGGTACAAATGGGGAAACTAAGTCCCAGAGAGGGGATGAGAGGCCTGGAGGCACAATGAACCAATAGCTGAGCCAAGAGTGCTGAGGCTCCTTTACTTGCTGTATGGTAGCCTTGTCTTCAGGTGTTTGGGAAGTGTGATGCCCTCCATGTTCAAGGAACTATACATTGGAGCTTTCAGGAAGGCTGCATTTGTTGCTCCAAAGTTATCTGCTCTCCAACTTTAATCCCAAAGGCGGACTGTGCTTTTTGCCCTTGTTCCAGACAGGTTCTAGCCTTACCCGGCCCTCCTCTGGTTAGCTCCACATCTGCCTAAGGCATTTAAGCTAACTGGCCCCCAAAAAGCCATGGCTTTTGTCTGTCTGGGGCACTGTCAGTTGTCACTCACTCTTGAAGGTGCAGGCAGTCCTAGTTGGGCCCTCCCTCAGGGACAGGTGAAAGGGCTGAGGAGTTTGGGTACCAACCACCCACACTTGAAATTTCAATTCTTTTAATCCTTTCTGGGGAAGTCCTTTGCCCAGCTACCAAGAATCTTCACATTCTGTCGTGTGTTTGAAAAGCCCCAGCTGACTAGGTACCAAATTTTGTTCCCCTCCCCCCAAACACAACCCTGAAACCTCATCTACTGCTCTCCAAAAATCCCTTTGGAGCCCACCACCCACTCCTGTCCTGAGCCCCCTCTTCTTTCCTCAAGCAAACCCCACCTGTGGCCTCTCAGGATGCCCTCGACAGGGCATACAAGTTTACTTTACCAAAGTTTGGTTTGCCTTTCAGGAGTACTCCCTCAGTTCTTTACAAAAGCAGTGACCCTGAGTGTACAGGAAATGGGCCTCATCTCCACACAAATCTGCTTTAAAATCAGATTCCCACAGAGACACCTTTTTTTTTTTTAATGGTACGGGGGCTTGAACTCAGGACCTTCACCTTGAGCCATTCCACCAGCTCTATTTTTGTGAAGGGTGTTTCAAGATAGGGTCTCACAGAACTGTTTGCCCAGGCTGGCTTCGAACGGCGATCCTCCTGATCTCTGCCTCCTGAGTAGCTAGGATTACAGGCATGAGCTACCACCACCCGACTCACAGAGGCACTTTTAAGGCAAAGTTTGGGCAGGTAATGAGTGGCTCATCTGAATACAACTTTGCTCTATCTTCAAGGATGCAACTGGCCCCAAGAACCATACACGCTAGCCTCATGATCCACCATTGGGCCATGGTAGGTGTTGGTGGTGAAAACTCCCAAACAGCTCTTGTCCAGGCCTCTTTTCTGAAATTTCTAATCCTACATCCAAATGCCTGCTGGCCATCTCCACCTTGATGTCTTCCAGGCCTCTCAAACTGAACATGTCTCAAACAACTCACTACCTTCCCCACCAGCATCCACCAAGTGGATGTAGCTGGTTTAAGAAAACAACTGAGTGATCTGCATTTTTCCTTCTTCCTCAGACTCTACTACATCTAAGCCACTACCAAGACCTGTCCATGTTAGCAGCCAAATGCCTGAGACCTGAGCTACCATCACCTCTCACCTGCTTGACTACAACATTCAGCCTGTCTCTGTGCTTCCGTTCTTCCTTCCCTTCCACCCATTCTCCACATGTACCCTTGGGGAGCATCTAAACACATCATTCCCCTGTTAATAACCCCTCCAATGGTTCCTGTTTGCCCCAAGAGAGAAAACCTCTTTGCCAGACTTATCCTTCCACTCTTCCCAATATCAGAATACCTCCATCCCTATATCTCAATCCCTTTGCTCTCACTAACCCTTCTAGCTGAACTGCCCTCCATGTTCCTATCTGGGTCTACAATCCTTGCTTGACAGCCTTTTGGGGCCCTTCCTTTGTGCTGGGTCCTGCTGATGGCAGGATTTACTCTGCCTAGAGTTCCTGAACTGCAAGCCTTCCAACTTAGAATTTCCAAATGGCAGCTATTCACAAGAGCTGAGAATAAAGGTAAATTGAGGCAGCCAGTGTTTGCATGTATGTGGAGGAGGAATTGACTCATTCTTTTTATCTTAGATCACACACCTCCCTTCTGGAAGAGGGTTGAAGGAGCCCCATACAGAGCCCTGGGGAGAGGACCTTAGTGGGGGAGGCTGATGCCCACTCACTGTAGGACCATGGTTAAATCACTGCCACTCTAGGCTTCCCATGCCTCAAGTGCAAAATGAGTTACCTGGAACCCTTGAAACGATATTCCTGGTTTCTGACCTGAGATTCTGGAGCCCCAAAATGGAGGCTGGGAATAACACTTTTTTTTTTTAAGATCAACAAGGGATTCTGATGCTCACTCAGTTTGGGAAACCCAGAACCAGACGGTGTCTAAAGACTTTTCCAACTCCAAATTTTAACTCTTAGAGGGCTAAAGGAGTAGCTCAAGCAGTAGAGTGCCTGCCTATAACAAATCATGAAGTCCTGAGTTCAAACCCCAGTACCACCAAAAAAAAAGTTAAAAGCAAATATAACTCTTAGCGTCTCTGAAGATGTCCCAGGATTTAAATTAGAAGAAGCCACTCCCCCCACTACCCATGAAATGGATCTAGCATCAAGTGCTAGGCCTTTGACTGACCTAGGACCAGGTCTCAACCTCCCCCCAAACCCCAGCATGTAGAGGATTTTCTAGACCTCAACCCTCATGAATAGGGTAGGATTCCCCTAAATCCCAATACACAAACCTGTACTTGGGAAGCTCTTTTCAACCTTCAGTGGTATCTCACTGGGTTATCCCAGTGACCCAATGAAGTCTTAGGCTTTATCTCCTTATTTTATGGGCATAATAAAAATAGTCTATCTCTCCACCAGAAATGGGACAGGATAACTAAAACAGAAAGGACTTGGAGGCAATTAAAGGCTCTTCACACAGATAAGATATAATTATTATTTTTAAAAGCCTCACCCCCCAGCCAGGATGGGCCACTGGGCCCTAAGGATGGTGATTCAATAAAGGCCTCAGTAGACTGAGGGAGGAAGTCAGCAGGCACAAGGAAAGCTTAACATGTGGATGAACATGTTCCAACCCTTTAATTGAAGTTCAGGAAACTCTCTCTCTCTCTCTCTCCCCTCCCTTTCAACCACCAACCCTGCCCTCTTTGGGCCAATTATAGGCGAGTCCTGTGAAGAGAGAAGCAAGTCACTTGTGCCTATCCCTGGGCTGGCTGGGCAGTGGGGGAGGCGGCCTCTCACAACCCATGCTGCTGTGAATCACATGGCCCAGTGCCCGCCTTGCCAGGGCTTGAGTAACTCCTCCACCTCCTCTTCAGAAGGTTTTTCTCTCTTATTATTTTATTTGAGTTTTTAAATTCCTGGTTGCTGAGAATTTATACAATGCTGCAAGTTTTGCAACCACTATCTCCTATAGACTCTTCATGTATTTTACTCTAGATGAGGAAACCAAGGCTCACTCACCTGGTCACATAGTGAGTCAGTTAGGAATGACTGGATGGGAAACTGAGTCCTTCCCTGACACCCTTCTTATTCCAATCCTCATTTTGGACTAAAGGAAAAAGGATACCCACCATGTAATTATAGAGGCAAGGACTTCATTGGGGAAAAGGATCCTAAGGACGTTGTGCTGCTTTTGGGGGGAGGAGGGAAGTGGTGTGTAAAGGTCATTATGATTTGTAATTTGGAAGGATTGGTGAAGTAGGAAGGCATACTCAGAATCACCACCAAGCACTGATCAGAGAAGCCAGAGATCAGGGGTCCAGACACTCCCAGCTACTGTCTCCCAGGCTCCTTTAGTATCTGTTGAGGCATTTGTTCAGAAAGGATTTATTGAGTACCCAGTGTGTGGTAGGCACTGTGCTGGTTTGCTGGGGATTACAACAATGAACAAAACAGACACACTCCCCCTTGCCCTCAAAGAGCTCACATTCTAGTGGAGGAAGGTGGGCAATAAATAAGTAGATGCATACAAAGGGTAATTTCAGATTGTATTAAATGCAAAGACAGTAGCACATGCAGCTGTGATGGAGATTCACAGAGGCTCTAACTTAAAGTGGTCAGGGAAGGTCTCTGGGAGGCAACATTTGAGCTGAAACCCGAAAGATGAGGAGCAAGCTAGGTGGAGGGCTGGGAGAAGAGCTACCAGGCAGAAGGCAAAGCAAATGCAAAGGCCCTGCAGTGGGAGTGTTGTGGGTGTTTGGGGATCTGGAAGAAGGCGCTACAGTAAAGTGAGTATGAGTAGCCCCCTCCACACAGCATCTGTCAAGGGGAGTTTGGGAAGTCAGCAGAGGTAACAAGCAGGTAGGGCATTAAAAGGTCTGTCGTCAGCTGGCTATCTCGAGCCCACAAGGAGGACTGAAATCTTCCAGAGGTTCCATGACTGTAGCAAGGGACATATCCTGCCTGTGTTTTATGATTCACTATTGCTACCTGGTACTGGGACACAGTCCCGATGACCTGTGGAGCCTGGACTGTGAGCCTTGGAAGCCCCCAGAGGCTCAATAGCTCCTCTAGTCCCAGTGGAAGGTAGGGCAGATGTGCACTGTCCTTCCTCTGTGGTTCCTGGGCTCAGGCACACATGAAAATGTCCCCAGATAGAGAAGGTTCCGCTAGTCTCCTCAGATACTCAGGACTGTGACCCCAAACTGACCTAGATGTGCTCTGCCTCTGCAAACACGAACAACCATTCTGATTTATCCTCACAAACAACCCCCTGGCCCTGCAGCTCTCCAGCTCTGCTCCAACTGGCTTTTGCCCCCTCTGACCTTTCTGCTGTCTCCCTACCTATCAGCCTTCTCCTCCAGCTTGACCTCCACCTTCCTCTCTCATCAGCACCTTCTACTCCTTCCTTCCCCTGTCCTCCCACCACACACACCTGGCAAACCCCAATCTTGGATCAATTCACCATCTCTTTTTTTTTTCCACTCATATTTCAGGGCTGCTGAATAGTACAGAAGAAAATCACATAAGCAGAAGGCTTGGCATTACTTTCATGGTCTATAGCCTCACTCTGGGAAGCAGAAAGACCACAGACTTTGGACTCAGATCTGGTTTTGAATCCGGGCTCCTTACTGGATGTGTGACCTTGGGCAAGTTACTTAACTTCTCTGAGCCTCAGTTTCCTCCCCTACAACATGTGGTTAATTGATACCTACTTCATACAGGATTCCTGAGGCTGAAATGGAAACCCATGCAAAACACCCAGTTCAGTGCCATGCACAATGTAGCACTTGGCTAATAGGAGACTGACTCCTTTTCTCTTATTTACCCCAACTAAACCTGTTCCCTCAACCGCATCCCCACTGCTGCCTTGCAATCCTGCCCTCTTTTCTTGGAGTGCTTCCTCTCCCGTTAGCCTTACCAGTTAGAACAGAAGGGGGTCAGGGTGGTTGAGGGGAACAAGGGACAGGGAGAAGACAGGGAACAGAGGTTGAAAGGACTGAACGGAAGGCAGGGATGAGAGGAGGGAGTGGGGGTTGAGGGGACCCAACAGGCCAGGGTGAACGGTCGGCCCCGCGAACAAGAATCCGCTCCCAATACCAGGCCCGTGGCCGGGCTACCATGCTGTCTGGATCACTCACCAGGCCGAGGCTGCGAGCCCTCCAGGTGGTAGGAGAAGCGCAGGGCCCGGTGGTGCTGTGGACTGGGGCCGCAGGGCAAGACCCGAGGGCCTGGAGCAGCACCCAGGCTGGCGTCCGAGGGTCGGGCAAACTGGGGATCCAGAGGGCCGCCAAGAGCCGAGCCTGAGCCCCTGCGCACAGGCAGTCTGGGCTCTGAGGCTCCAGGGTCCAAGTCGACACAAGCCAGTGGAGAGGCGCCGGGGGGATTCGCGGCCGGGTGTTCGGGATCCCAAGGCCCAGCACCCCCCGGGGCTCGGTAGCCATGCATGGTCCGGGCCTGGGCGCGGGGCCCGGGCTCCCCGCTTGGCTCCAGCTCCTGGGGCGGAGGCGCGGGCGGAGGAGGCCCGGCGCCCGGCGGAGCAGCGGCCTCAGGCTCGGGGGGCGGGGCTGCGGGCTCAGCCCCACTGCGGAGACTCGAGCCCCCGGCCCGGGCCCGGGCCAGCAGCCGTGGCAGCGGTGGCAGTAGCAGCAGCAGCCGCGGCCACCGCCGCTGCCTTGCCAGGCATCGCCGGCCCTGGCCTCAAGCCGGGAGTGGGCTCACCGGGGCCGGAGCCGGGGCCCCGCTGGGGAGCTCTGTGTATGCGGCTGCGGCTGGGCGAGGGTCGGGGGGCTGCACTCGGAGAGAGCTCTCGGATGGACGGCGAGCCACTTCCGTGGCCCCGGGGCGAGCGGGCAGTCGGATCCGAGTGTGGGGTCTCTTCTTTCTCCCCGAATGGGAATCGATCTGGCTTCTCCTGGCTGGTCGGAAAGGGTTCTTCCTCCCGCCGCAGCGGAGGCTGGGGGCGGAGAGGGGAGGGGAAGGGAAGGGAGGGAAGAGAGGACGGCGGTGGCCTGGGGGCGCGCGTGTGCGCTAGGGCTGCGGGGCTCGCCTTCGGCCAGTCCTCGAGGACGATGCTCCAGCCGCGGGGGCAAAGGAACAGCCTGGATCGGGCTCCAAGATCCTCAACCTGGGTCTCCGCGGCGGCGGGCGGGAAGAAGCCCTAGGAAGGGGGGTGGGGAGGCGGGAGCCGTCGCTGAAGCAGCCGCAGCCACAGCGGCGCTGGGACCCAGTTACCGGGGCCCCGCCCCCTCGCCCGGGATTTGCGTTTGACCACGCCCCCTAGCTCAGGCCAGCTTTATTTCTGGCTTCCAACGCCCTCAAGGCCCTCCTTCTGCCCCTTACGAGCCCCCTCATCAGCTTGCCTTCCATATCCCTCCCAGGTCCCACACTGGCGAGTCTCCGGCTCAACCTCCTAAATCTGCCCTTCCGTCCCATCTCAGGTCATCTTCCGCTCTCCCATCACTCTCTTTTCCAGAAGCGTTTCCACATGTTCCAGAGTTTCCCTAGGGCTTGGCTCACAGCAGACCTGTCTTTGATACTCTTCACTGTGCTTAGACCAAACCTCATGGTCCTTTACTTTTCACTCTCTTACCAATAGCCTCAGTTTCCTGGTTTGTTGCATCTGATTGGCAACATCCCAATCTTGAATCAGTCCAACTGTCTGCTTTTTCCATGCCTGTGCCCAGACAGCTAAACACTGGTGGAGAAAACGATTCAACTTCACAGACTGGTGCCACAATAAACCAATGTTTCCCAGCTTCTATGAGGCCCTCAGTCCTGACCCCATAACCCTGCAACTCAACTGTCACTCCTATTCTCCCCATCACTCCCATTCTCCACAGTGGCCATATCAAACCTCCCCTTCTCTTGGCCCCCATTTTTTTTGTGGTACTGGCGGGTTGAACTCGGGGCCTACACCTTGAGCCACTCCCTTTTTGTGTTAGCTATGTTCGTGATAGGGTCTAAGAGAACTATTTCCCTGGTCTGGCTTCGAACCGTGATCCTCTTGATCTCTGCCTCCTGAGTAGCTAGGATTATAGGCATGAGCCCCCGGCATCTGGCTATATGTTTTTTTTTTTGCTGGGGAGGGGCTGCAGTGGGGCTTGAACTCATGGCCCCATGCTTGCAAGGTAGGTATCCTACCACTTCAGCCCCTCCACCAACCCTTGGCTCCCCTATCTTCATCTGCCCCCTAACCCTAAACGGATGACCCCATCTCCTACTCCACAGAGCAAACAAGCCACTTTCCTTCCAAAAAGGAAGCACTTGACTTCTTGATACCAAGTCTAGGAATTTGTCCCTTGCTCCTTCCCATCAGAATCTGAACATGCTTAGTTCTGTTCTATCTAAAACAAATAAACAATTACCAAAAATTCTTCCTATGCAACCTCCTCCCTCTTCTCCTTTCCACAGACTTCTCTAATTCAACTGTCTTCATTTTCCCACCTCCCACTTATCTTTTCAATCCACTCCGACCTGCCTCTGCTACTTGCCTAAAACTGTTTGTCTTATCAAGATCCACCATGACTTATGTCACTAAATCCAAGAAAATCTTTTCAGAGGTCATCCTCTGACGTAGGCTTCTAGGTAGCATTTGACATTCATGACCACTCCTCCCTCCTTATATCACTTCCATGACATCACATTCTCTTGTTTTCTCTTACTTCCTTGGTAATTGCTTTTTACTTTACTTTTTGGGCTCATCCTTAGTCTTTGGCCTGAGCTCTTCACTCTTCTCTCTCTCTCTCTCTCTCTCTCTCTCTCTCCAGTTGTCTCATTCACTCCCATGGCTTCAGTTATCAGCTTTGTGCCTTTGTGCAGATGACCCCCAAACTGATACCTCAAGTCCAGATGTTTCTCCTGACCCATACATTTAGCAGGTTATTCGATTTACCTGAATATCCCACAGAAACCTAATATCTCAACTTTTCCCCAATTCAAGGCACCCTCTTCCAACTGGTTTGTCCTTCCTTGTGTCTTACCTTAGTGAATGACCCTGGTCAAAGCAGAAACATGAGCTATACCCTTGGCTCATGTCTATCCTCTGCCCCCCCACTCACTTGCCAAGTCCTATCATTTATCTCCTGAGTAGCTCTCAAATACATTTATGCAGTCTCTTCATTTCTACTGCCACTACCCTGGTTTAGGCCAGCACCATTTCTAACTTTGAATACCTTCACAGCCTCCCTGTTTCAGTCTTTTTCTTAGAATCTACCCTCAATTTAGTTTTGCAGTATTGGGTATAGAACCCAGGTTCTTGTGCATGCTAGGCAAGTGCTCTACCACTGCACACAGCACCAGCCCTGGAATCTATTCTCTACATTGTAGGCAGTGTGTATCGTTAGAAAAAGTAAACAAATCACTACCTTGTTTAGAATCCTCATTGAGTCTGTGTGGCTCAAAAGGAAAACTACCTTTCTTAACAGTGAAGGCTAAGCTGAGCCCTTCTTGATCTGCCCCCTGCCAGCCTTTCCAGACTCCATGTTTGAGTCAAAACTGAAATTGTTAGACTGTTTTTGGTCTCTCTAGCCTCTGACTATTTGCATATGCTGTTGCCCCTGCAGGAAACAACCTTTCCCCAATTCCATTCCATTTGTTTTCCAAATCTCAGTTCATTTAATGAATGTCTTTTGAGTCCACACTATGGCCAGCTCTATGTGAGACATTAACACCGTAAGATGTAAGATAGACACGAAGAAGATAGCTGTTAATGAACGCTGCCCTCAGAATCTGGTACTGGAAGGCATGTGAAATAAACACATAATTACAACAAATGAATGCATAACTATAAAGTATGATAAGCCTATAAGGGGACAGAACAGGGTATCACTGGGTTGGGGTGATTTAGCCTGAGAAATTTAAACTGAGACTGAAGGAGTGGGAATCAGCTGATGAGGAGTGGAGGTAAAAGTGTTCCAGGCAGAAGACACAGCAGTGGAAAAGCCCTGAGGAAAAAGGGAAGTAGCATACAGTTGGCTCTCTGCTGCATCCATTGATTTAACCAACCTCAGATAAAAAGATATCTGAAAAAAAACTGTGCCTGTACTGAACATGTAGAGACTCTTTCTTGTCATTATTCCCTAAACAATATGTTGTAAGAACTATTTACATAGCATTACATGCAGTAGGTGTTATAAATAACCCAGAGATGATTTACAATATACGGGATGATTTACAATACGCAGGATAATGTACATATGTTATTTGCAAGCACTATACCAGTTTTTTAGATGGAGACTTGCTATGTTTTGCTCATGCTATGCCATTTTATATAAGGGGCTTGAACACCTGTGCATTTTGGTATCCAAGGGTAGGAGTCCGATTCCCCAAGAACCAATTCCCCAAGAATACTAAGGAAAATTGTATTTAGGAGCTATAGGAAGGCTAGTATAGCTAGAACATAGTGACTCAGTGGCAAGAAGGGTGGGGTATACGGTCAAAGAGGTAGGTGCCAGATTCTGTAGGACTTTCTAGGCCATGGGTAAGGCTAATGGATTTTATTTTACAAGCATTGGAAAGTAATTGAAGCAGTTATTTTAGATGTGGGTCAAACTGGGGAAGATACTAAAGCCAATTTGAGAAAAGAATACAAAATATCAGAGTGCATCACAGGATCATGTAGGAAAAGTACATATGTCTCATGAAACCTTTCAGCTTGTATCATATGTAGACTGGATCGTGAAGAAATGGTATGTCTTTTACAATAGATACTTCACATTCAAAAATGCTGAAATACACATTGTATGCAAGGTTTTTAAGCTTTAGGGTTGACATGATATATTTGACATTTTAAAAAAGATAATTTTGGTTTCTGTGGATTCAGCTGGAGGGGACAAGATTAGAAACTTACTGCAGTCAGAGATGAGGGTTGAGTCTACTAGTGTGGCAGCAGTGGAGATGGAGAATTAAAGGGTTGGTGCGGAGGCTTGGGTGGTGGAGGGGGAGGGAGGAATCAAGGATGACTCTCAGGTGATGTGGAGCCAGTCACTCATTGAAATGAGAAAGACAGAAAGAGGAATGAGTTTCAGGGAAAGATAAAGAGTTCAGTTTTGGATATATTAAGTTGGACATACCCTTTTAATACCCAAATAGAGAAGTCAAGTAGGTGGTGGTATATATAATCCAGGGGAAGAGCCCTGGGTGTGGGATATGAGAGCCATCAGCACAGAGATGGCACTAAAATTCATGAGACTAGAAAAAATCAGGCTGAGATAGCAGAGTGAGAATGGAAGAGAATCCATGATTGAGCTCTAAAGAACTCAAGCTTTGCAAGTTGGGTGAAGGAGCAGGAGTTGGCCAAAGAGACCAAGAAAGAGGTAAAGAGGTAAGGTCCTAACTAGGAGTGTGTCTGGGATGTTCTGAGAGTGCTGAGGAGTTGAGGCAGCTAAGGAATAAAAAGGGTCCACTGGGTACAGCAACATGAGTATCACCAGGGACTTTGATAAGGAGGAGTGTTGGAGTGAAGAGTGAATGGATAAGTCATTGGTGAGAGTGTAAATGATACGCCCACTCTAGAAAAAGTTGGGCATTTTCTAGTAAAACTGAATGATGCATGTACCCTATGACACAGCAGTTCTAGGTATGTATCCCAGAGCAGTGGTTCTCATAGTGTGGTCTAGAGAGCCAGTGGAGTCAGGGAGGGGGGTGGTGCATAATATTAGTAAGATATTATTCACTTTTTTTCTTTCATTCTCTCAAGAATGTAGAGTGGAGTTTTCTGCAGGCAACATGACATGATATCACAACAGATTGAATGCAGAAGCAAATATGAAAATCCAGCTGACTTCTCTTAACCCATACAGTAAAGAGACTTACAAGAATGTAAAACAGTGCCATTCTTCTCACTCAATTATTTTGGTTATGGAAAATAGTTATTTTTCATAAGATTATATTGTGTTAAATGTAGTGGATTTATCACTTTTTTGTTGTTGCAGCACTGAGATTTGAACTCAGGGCCTATACCTTGAGCCACTCCACCAGCCCTTTTCTGTGATTTTTTTTTTTGAGATAGCATCTCAAGAACTGTTTGCCTGGGGCTGGCTTTGAATCATGATCCTCCTGATCTCTGCCTCCTGTGTAGCTAGGATTACAAGTATGAGCCACCAGCACCCAGCATATTGTTAATTTTAAAAATCAACATATTCAAACCTTTTCACTTTTAATTTCTAGTATAGCAACTATCAATTTTCTTTTCTTTTTGTGGTACTGGGATTTGAACTCAGGGCTTCACACTTGGTAGGCAGGTGCTCTTACCACTTGGGGCACTCAGCCAACTATATTAGATCCTACATAAAACCAAATTTCCTTGGGTCTGCAACACTTTTTAAAAGTATAAGCCACTCATGATGGTGGGCACCTGTAGTCCTAGCTACTTGGGATCTGAGGCAGGAAGGATAGCTTAAGCCTAGGAGTTCAAGGCCAGCCTGGGCAACAAAGTGAAAGAGGCCCTGTCTCAAATAAGGGAGGAGGGGTCTTGGAAGCCAAAAGTTTGAGAACTGTGCCCTAGAACAATCCTTACATATAAGTACTGAGACACTACAGCAAGGTTCACAAAAACCTGCTTATAACAGCAAGAACTGGAATCAAGAGCATGGGCTGAATATACTGAAACATTTTTATACAATGGAATGCTACAAGAAAAATTTAAAAATGAATTGTATCAACATTGATGAGACTTGGGACACCTAATGCTGAGTCAAGACAGTCACTGGAAACATGTTTATATTAACATGCAAAATTAAATAATATATGAATGCAGTCATATGGTATAAAATCATACAGAAATGCAATGAAAAAGGGAAAATTCAGGGAAGTGGCTCCCACTCAGGGACAAGAAAAGGGTATGAGTGGGGAGGGTACCACAGTGCTTTTGTCACTAGTAAATACTCTGTGTTTCAAAGCTGGGTGATAGAGTATTTGATTTATTATTTATTCAAACTGAAGAGATAATGTATATTCTAAAGTGTATGATGTGTATCATGAAAAACAAATACATTAATTGATTTTTAATAAACAGGACTAATTGCCTAGAATGCTGGTGGATGTGTAGATTGTTATAGGACCCTCACCAAGGTCACAGGGAACAGAATACCTCCCCCTCTCCACTGAAGTGCAGCTAGGTGTGTAGACAAATCTCTGGAGAAACTTGGCTATGAGGGGGGCACATGGCCCAGGGAGACAGGGAGATGGTGGGGGGGTGTCAAAGCATGATTTTTTAAAAGATGGGAAATACTGGACTATGTTTGCTGCTAGGAATGATCCAGCAAAGAGAAAGGTAATAACACAAGGGAAAGGAGGGGTGGAGAGGTGGGGAACAGGGCCTCAGCAAGGAGGAGAGCTGCCCTCTGCCTTGCCTTGCCCTAGTCCCACAAAATGATGAACACAGATGCTGATAGGTTTAGAGATTCAGTGGTGGGAAGGTGAGGGTCCTGTAACAATTCTCAATATTAGGTGCCTTTGTCATGGAAGCATGAGGTAAAGTCATTTTCTATAGACAGGAAGAGGAATTTTAGTCAGTGTTTCTTAATAGCATTATTAATAATTTCTCTTTACTACTGATAGCTTAGGAAAGTTTCAGCTTCACAATAATATACTTTAGGAATGCTGTCAAATTTAGGAGAAGGTCTATCTAATTTCTTTAATATATGAGTTGTAAGCTTTTGGGGCATTTCAGTTTTCTTGTACAAGGACAAGTCTTCAGTACTCTGATTTTTCACTGTTCATTAATCATAGCCTTGAAGGGACCTATGCAAATTGAAAGGTCCTGAAGCTTAAGCTTCATTGACTTTTATGTAAATCTGCCTTTGGCTTCTTTGAACTACCTCCTCCTCCAGGAAGTTTTCTTTGCTTTCCCCAGGCCAAGGTTCTTCCACAGTGCTTTATTTCTGCCATTCATAGGACTTTTCCATTTTCTCTGTGCTAATTAGGTCTATCTCTTCTACTAGATGGTGGGAACTTCAGAGGATAGGACTCAGGAAACTTACCCTAGAGGCTCTGCAGTCTCCATTAGTCTGTCAGCAAGCATTCATGGGAGTAGTACTGCATGGTGGTAAACATGTAGGCCTTGGAGGCAGGTGGACTAGAATTTTGATTTCCATACCTTGGGTGAGTGAAACAGGAATCATACTAATCACTGCTTCATTTGATATACTCTCGCCACTGGTCCGGGCTGGGGCTACACTCCTAATTCTTCTGTGTGACCTTGTGTAAATTACTCATTGCCCAGAATGGCAGTTTCCCCATCTGTAAACTGCAGATGATAATAACATCTACTATTCAGTGTTATGAGCAGTTAATGATTTAATCCACCTGAATGCATGCACAGTCCCTGGTACCTAGTGCTTAATAAATGAAAGTCCTCCCTATGACTGCCACTCATTATGGGTGTAAGATATAGTGGTGACTAACAAAGGCCTGGTCCCGAGCTCATGGACTAATGGTTTCATACAGCCCAGTACTGACCCTGATATAGCTCACACACTTGGAAATGGCTGATGGATTGAATGACTTCATCCTTTTGTCTCCATTTCTCTTTCTTGCTTGTCTCTCCCTCTCCCTTCTCAGTTCGCTATCACTGTCACCACTTAGTATCCTCCATCTGTCTCTATTTTGCTTTCTCTTATCTTTCTATTAACACCTATCTGGACTTTTCTTTTTCTTCTTTTTCTTCTTTTTCAGTGCTGATGATGGCACCCAGGACTTTGCACATGCTAGGCAAACCCTCTACAATTGAGCTACATACCCAGCCCGCTCCTATTCTCTTTCTCAAACTCTCCCCCTTCTTGCTCTTGCTCCCTCACTCTCTATTAGTTATGTTGGGGGCCACCCTGTCTGTATCCTGTCTCTAACTCATGCTCCTCAATTTGGTCTGTGTGACTGTCCTTAGACATGACCATGTTGCTAGACCTCATCTGTTTCTGAATTTCTCTGCCAGAATTTCTGTCTTTTTCTGTTTCTCTTTCAATTCACCTCGCTCCTTGGCATCATTTCTGTCCCTGCATCCCTATCACTCTGTCCTTATTTATTTCATCTCTGGCTATCTCCAACTTCTCATCTTTCTAATTGTGTTGCTAGATTCTTCTGTCTCTGCTTCCCACCTGTCTTTCTCTGTTCTTACCTTTCTGTTCCAATCTCTGTATCTTTGTCTTCATCTTCAGCCCCCATTCACATTCTTTGTGACTATCTCTCTGTCACTGACAAAACAATTAAGCATATGGTCTCTTGATGTTAGACTGACTTCAATCCTAGCAGTGCCACTGACTTTCTGTGCCTCAGTGTCCTCATCTGTAGAATAAGACGGATGATGACAGTCCTTGTGCTTCAGTGTTATGGTAAGGATTAAATGTGTTAATACACAAACAGCTTGTGGAATGACACCTCAGTGAACAGAACAAATGATCAAAAATGTTAGCTTCAATATCAACATCTTCCTTTCATTGTCATCACTGGGTCTGTTTCCGTCTTTGTTGACCTAATTCATCATTCCTTCCTATCTATCTAGTTCTGTTATTCATATGTCTCTTGCTGCCCTCATTTACTTGTCTCTTTGGTGGGATGGGTTTGAACTCAGGGCTTTGTGCTTACAAAGCAGGCACTCTTATCAATTGAGCCACACCTCCAGTTCATTTTGCTCTTGTTATTTTGAAGATGGAGGGTTCTCATATTATTTGTCTGGGTTGGTTTCAAACCATGATCCTCTTGATCTCAGCCTCCCAAGTAGCTAGGATTATAGGTGTGAGCCACAGACACCCAGTTTAAACTCCTTTGCCCCCTCATTTTCAATGTATCTGCTTCTCTGACCCCAATCTGTCACTATCTTTTTTTTTTTTTTGGTGGCATTAGGTTTGAACTAAGGGCTTCATGCTTGCTAGGCAGGCCCTCTACCCCTCGAGCCATGCCTCTAGCTCTTTCATCTCGTTAAATGTATCTTTCCCTACATTCCTGCCTCATTTAGGCTAGTCTCTCTTTTTCTACTCCACTCATTTCAGCTCTCTGGATATTTTTCTCCATTTTGTTTCTTGCTTTAATCTCCACTCAATTAAAAAAAATTTTTGTTTTGGGGATAGAGTTCCTCTATGTAGCCCAGGTTGGCCTTGAACTCACCAATTCTTCTGCCTCAGCCTCCCAAAAGTGCTGGGATTACAGGTGTGGGACACTAACCCAGCTTAATCTCCATTTTTGACTGACTGCTCCTACCTTTGAAACCCTATTTTTGGTCTCTGTGTCTTTAACTATCTGTTCCCCTGTCCCCGTATCTATCTTTATTTAATTGCTTAAAAATTATATTGTTTCTTTGTCCCCATCTCCCCGTGTCTTCCACTGGCCACTCTGAACAATTTAGATTGGAATTGGCCTGGTAGATAATGTGGATTTATAAAAGGGTTCAGGAGGAAGAAGGAGGCCTGGCAAGAGGTGAGTGGCAGGGTGTGGAATTTCATGGCTCTGCCAAAACCTCCTGAAAGACGTGGCCTCTAAGGTCAAGGTTAGCATAAACCCCCTCAACTCAGCCTCTTGAAGAAAGACAAAGAATGTTGCTTTTATTGGGAGGACCAGGAAGGGGTATTTTTCTGAGTGAAATTCCATCCGGAAGCTGGAATCCAGAGCATTTCCTGTTGTAATGTTTCTTCCAGACTTGGAGAGTCTGAATTTGCCACGTAGCATGTATACTCCATACATATACACTGCTACAGTGAAACTCACATATACATACAGAATCTCCTGCCCTTAGAGACCCACACACATGCAGAGACATAAAGATACACAGAATCACTGACTCTCACAGATGCACGTACTCACAGACATGGAAAAGCACACAGGGCCACTGGCAGAGAAGCAAGCATACACAGGGACATTAAGAGGCCCATGGAACTATCCCCTTGCAGCTCAGAGACCTATGCAGACAGATATAGGAGAAAAGCTACACAGAGTCATCTAGCCAGTTTCCCTTTGAAAACTTGTTCTCTTTCAGTCTTATATTTTTGTATAAACAGAAGCTCAGCAGCGCATCATGTATAAATGCACATTCACAGAAGTGTACACAAGCACAAATATTCAAAGCCAGAGAATCACACATAGCCTTTTTTTTTTTTTTGCTAGAAGTGAAAGAGGAGCCAAACTCCCTCTGGCCCCCAAATGACAGGCAGGCCGCTCCTCTGGCGGCCCCTTCTCTGTGAAGGCACTGCCAGGCACTCAAGCCAGAAACCTGACTGTTAGGAACTAGACAGAAATACCCTGAAAATTTGGATAAGATTTTTTCCTAGAGAAATATAAAATAGCAAAAATGGTATAGAAAGAAGTATAAAACTTGAATAGACCACTAAGTATTAGTGAAATTGAAATGGTCGTCAGGGACCCCCGTCTTCCCTCCATTTTAGGCCCAGATAGTTTTACAGGAGTACTGTGCCAGGCTCTCAAGAAAGTTAATTATCTTCTTTAAAATTTTTATTTATTTATATTTTTGTGGTGCTAGAGATAGAACCCAGAGCCTCATGCATGCTAAGCAAGAACTCTATCACTGTGCTACACGCCCAGCCAATTCTTTTATACAAGTTATTCAAGAAAACAGAAAAGACTGGGTGCCAGAGGCTCATGCCTGTAATCCTAGCTACTTGGGAGGTTGAGATTAGAAGAGTCGAGGTTCGAGGCTGGCCTGGGGAAATAGTTCGTGAGACATCATTTCCAAAATAACCAGAGCAAGCAGTTATTGCTCTGGTTCAAGCAGTAGAGTACCTACTTTGCAAGCATGAAGCCCTGAGTCCAAACCCCAGTCCCACCAAGAAAAAAAAAATAAGGAAACAGGAGAGAAAGCTCTCTTATTTTATTAATCTAGTACGATATCAAAATCTTGATTCTAAAACCAGATAAGAATAATTCAAGACAAGAAAATTATAGGCTCATTTCACATACAAATATAGATGCAAAAATCTTTTTTTTTTTTTTTGAGACAAGGTGTTACTATGCTATTCAGGTTGGCCTTGAACTTGGAATTGTACTGCCTGACCTAAGTAACTGAAAAATCTTAAATAAAATATTAGCTAGTAGAATTCAACAGTATGTTAAAATACATCATTACAAAATGGAATTTGTTGCAAAATAACAGAAAACTAGTTCAATTTTAGAAAGTCTATCAATGTAATTCATCATATTAATAGACAAAAGGATATTAATCATCTCAATTAATCTAGAAAAAGAATGCTATACACCTACAAACAATTAAAACTCTTAGCAACCTGTGAATAGGATGTAATTTCTTCTTTTTTTGACACAGTTATGTTGTCCAGGCTGATCTCAAACTCTGGATCCTCCTGCCTCATTCTCTTGAGTAGCTGGGATTATAGGTTTTCACCATTGCACCCCACTGGATGAGTATTTCTTAACTTGGATAAGGTCACAGACCAAACACTTACAGCATATTTTATACTAAATGGAGAATATAAGCTGTTTTTACTTTAAGATTAAGAATAGCTGGGCACTTGTGGCTCATGCCTGTAAACCTAGGCTGAGATTGGGAGGATCGTAATTCAAGGCCAGTCCAGGCCTTGATGTGAGACCCCCCCCATCTCCAAAATAACCAAAGCAAAATGGACTTGGAGGTATGGCTCAAGAGATATAGCCTGCTTTGCAAGCTCAAAGCTCTGAGTTCAAACCCCAGTTGTCCCCCCCCCAGAAAAGATTAAAAATAGACTTGAGCTGGGTGCTGGTGATTCATACCTGTAGTCCCAGCTACTTGGGAGGCTGAGACTGGGAGGACTGTGGTTCAAGGCAGCCCAGGCAAATAGTTTGTGAGACCCCCATCTCCAAAATAATCAGAGCAAAATGGACTGGAAGTGAAGCTCAAGTGGTAGAGTACATGCTTTGCAAGCATGAAGCCCTGAGTTCAAATCCTAGTCCCACCAAAAAAGAAAGTCAATAACAGGGGCTGAAGGTATAGTTTAGTGGTAGAACACACGCCTAGCATGCACAAGGCTGTAGGGTTTTTTTTTGTTGTTGTTGTTGCTGTTAATTTGTGGTACTGGAGTTTGAACTCAGGGCTTCAAGCTTGCAAGGCAGGCGCTCTACTGCTTGAGCCAGGCTTCCAGCCCGGCCCTAGGTTTAATGCCTAACACGGCAAAAAAAAAAAATCAGTAACATTTCTTTATCTTAGCAATAAACAATTAGATAAAGGTAATAAAAAGACACTTAAAATAATCACTATTATAAAATCTAAACTTTTTATCTTTTCTTATTTTGTGTGGGGTACTGGGATTGAACCTAAGGCCTTGCACATGCTAGTCAAGCATTCACCACTGAGCTACACCCCCAGCCCTAAACCTTTATATAAAAACCAAAAAGTGACTACAGCTGGGCACTGGTGGCTCACCCCTGTAATCCTAGCTACCCAGGAGGCAGAGATCAGGAAGATTGTGGTTCGAAGCCAGCCTGGGCAAATAGTTTTTGAGACCCTATCCTGAAAATACCCATCACAAAAAGGGCTGGTGGAGTGGCTCAAGGTGAAGGCTCTGAGTTCAAGCCCCAGTACTGCAAAAAAAAAAAAGTGACTACAGAGTGAAATGCTTTTAATAGATAAACAATATAAAAATAAAATAATATGACAATACCAACACTATGTGGGAGTTATAGGTAGGAGGATAATGTTCAGAGGCTAGCCCTGGGCGAAAAGCTTGAGACCCCATCTGAAAAATAACCTAAAACTAAAAGGGCTGGAGGCATGGTTAAGTACTAGACTATATAAATGGTCTTGGCTCACATGTTTAAAGAAAAATATTTTCCCACTGTATCATCCGACTGCTATATTCAAGAGACTCAACTGGGTGCTGGGGATATAGTTCATTGGTAGGGCAACTGCCTAGGTTATTCCAGGGCCTGGGTTCCATGCCCAGTATGAGAGAGAGAGAGAGAGAGAGAGAGAGAGAGGGAGAGAGAGAAACAGTTAAAGCAAATCAATTCAGAAAGGTTAAAAATATAAGAATAGGCAAAGATATACCAGTCAAATGAAAATAAAGAAGGCAAAGGTTGCAATCTTTTTTTTTTCTTTTATTATTCATATGTGCATACAAGGCTTGGTTCATTTCTCCCCCCTGCCCCCACCCCCTCCCTTACCACCCACTCCACCACCTCCCTCTCCCCCCCACCCCCTCAATACCCAGCAGAAACTATTTTGCCCTTATTTCTAATTTTGTTGTAGAGAGAGTATAAGCAATAACAGGAAGGGACAAGGGTTTTTGCTGGTTGAGATAAGGATAGCTATACAGGGTATTGACTCACATTGATTTCCTGTGCGTGGGTGTTACCTTCTAGGTTAATTCTTTTTGATCTAACCTTTTCTCTAGTACCTGTTCCCCTTTTCCTATTGGCCTCAGTTGCATTTAAGGTATCTGCTTTAGTTTCTCTGCGTTAAGGGCAACAAATGCTAGCTAATTTTTTAGGTGTCTTACCTATCCTCACCCCTCCCTTGTGTGCTCTCGCTTTTATCATGTGCTCATAGTCTAATCCCATTGTTGTGTTTGCCCTTGATCTAATGTCCACATATGAGGGAGAACATACAATTTTTGGTCTTTTGGGCCAGGCTAACCTCACTCAGAATGATGTTCTCCAATTCCATCCATTTACCAGCGAATGATAACATTTCGTTCTTCTTCATGGCTGCATAAAATTCCATTGTGTATAGATACCACATTTTCTTAATCCATTTGTCAGTGGTGGGGCATCTTGGCTGTTTCCATAACTTGGCTATTGTGAATAGTGCCGCAGTAAACATGGGTGTGCAGGTGCCTCTGGAGTAACCTGTGTCACAGTCTTTTGGGTATATCCCCAAGAGTGGTATTGCTGGATCAAATGGTAGATCAATGTCTAGCTTTTTAAGTAGCCTCCAAATTTTTTTCTAGAGTGGTTGTACTAGTCTACATCCCCACCAACAGTAATCTTAATATCAAATAAGTTAGCAACTCAGAAAAGTATTAATCGAAGCCAGGCGCTGGTGGCTCATGCCTGTAATCCTAGCTACTCAGGAGGCAGAGATCAGGAGGATCATGGTTTGAAGCCAGCCCTGGGCAAATAGTTTGTGAGACCCTATCTCAAAAAAAATAATCACAGAAAAGGGTTGGTGGAGTGACTCAAACGGTAAGAGTACCTGGCTTGCAAACATGAGGCCCTGAGTTCAAACTCCAGTGACCCCCCCACCAAATGTATTAATTGACTGTTAAAGTCATGAAAAACAAGGCTGGGGCTGTCATACGGGAGCTGACATGATGACTAAATGGAACATGGTATCTTGAATTGGAGTTTCGGATAGAAAAAGGATACTAGTGGAAAAACTGGTGAAGTCTGAGTTTAATTGATAGCAACGCACCAATGTTAATGTCTTAGTTTTGATAAATGTAGTTAGAAAAAATGTTAACACAGGAACTAGGCTTGGGTGTGGCTCAAGTGACAAAGAGTGCCTGCTTAGTAAGCATGAGGCTCTGAGTTCAAACTCCAGTACCACCAAAACCAAAAAAAAAAGAAAAAAAAAAAAACGTGTGTGTGTGTGTGTGTGTGTGTGTGTGTGTGTGTGTGTGTGTGTGATAACTAGGTGAAGGGTATATGGAAAGTCTGTACTATATTGCAACTTTCTGTAAATCTAAAAGTATTTCAAAATAAAAAGTTTATGGAGCTGGCGGTGTGGCTCAAGTGGTAGAGTGCCTGCCTAGCAAGCACAAAGCCCTGAGTTTAAACCCTAGTACCACCAATATATATAAATAAAAAGTTTATTATAAAAAGCACTGAAACAAAGAAGGCCATGGTTCTCGATGAACATACTAAGTTTTGAATATTTTTGTACCAAATAATAGCAGTTTTCATGAAGCTGAAAGAATCAGACATAGGGAGTAACAGATAGCAGATTGGAATCATACAAACAGAAGACATTTAAGTCACCTTTCTCATTCCAGGTACAAAAAAAAAAAAGAACAACCGCTCTGGTAGCAATATAGAAAACCTAAACAACAAAATCAGTATTAGGCCATAAAGAAAATCTCAATAAATTCCAAAATGTAAAACTAATACAATTTCCTCTGTTCACAACAGGATGAAACTAGAAGTCAATATAAAATGGATCTTCTATCTGAATATGCAAAAATTCTCAACTCTTGGGCCAAAGGAGAAATTCAAACCCAAACTGCCAGACTTCTAGACAATAATGGTAGTGAAAACTACATATCAAAATCTGTGCATACAGACATAGCAGTAATCAGAGGAAAGTTTGTAGCCTTAAAATATTATATTGAAAACAAGAAAAAAGTAAGTGTTTAAGCACTGAACTCAAAAAGTTAAAGAAAGAAAAACAAAATAAGTTCAAGGAGAGTGGGAGGAAAGAATTAACAGAGATAAAACTCAGGATATCACACTTCAGGTGTTCTACTGTGTGAGCCATGCCTCCAGCCCTTTTTGCTTTGGTTATTTTGGAGATAAAGTCTTGCTTTTTTGCCCAGGCTGGCCTGGACTGCAATCCTCCTATTTTATGCTTCCCACCATAACTGGTACCATAGGAGCATGCCACCACACCCAGTTACTCTCTGTTGATATGGGAGTCTCTTGAACTTTATGCCCAGGCTGGTCTCGAACTGCGATCCTCTTGATCTCAGCCTCCCAAGTAGCTAGGATAATGGGTATTATGCACTGGTGCTGGGTTTACATAAAAGTTTAAATAAAGTCCCAGATAATAGTAGGACTAATAAATAAGTAAAAGAACTGATGAAAAACAATTATATAAGCTATTAGATCATGTGATCAAGAAAAAGAAAACAGCACAAATATACAAAATAAGAAATGAAAAGTTGCACATAACTATAATAAAAGGGCATTTTAAACATCATTAAAGATTCTTTTTTTTTTTTTGAGACAGGGTCTTGCTATGTAGTCCAGGCTGGGTTTGAACTTTCAGTCCTCCTGTCTCTGCTTCCTGAGTGCTGGGATTTCAGGTGTTTGCCACCATGCCCAGACACAAAAAACTGCTTCACACAACTCTATGCAAATGGTTTCTGTCTCTCTCTCTTTTTTTTTTTTTGCAGTACTGGAGTTTCAACTCAGGGCCTACACCTTGAGCCACTCCATCAGCCCTTTTTTGTGATGGTTTTTTTCGAGATAGGGGCTCGAGAACTATTTGCCCTGGCTGGCTTTGAACCGTGATCCTCCTGATCTCTGCCTCCTGAGTAGCTAGGATTACAGGCAGGAGCCATCAGCACCTGGCCCAAGGAACACTTTTAAATATACTTTTGTGGCAGTACTGGGGTTTGAACTCAGGGTCTCATGCTTGCTAGGCAGGCACTCTACCACTTGAGCCACTCTGCTAGCCCTGGAATTTTTGGAGGGAGGTGGGACTGGGGGTGGTGGTTTAAACTCAGGGCTTTGTGCTTGCAAAGCAGGCACTCTACTGCTTCAGTCACACCTCCAGTCCACTTTCAAATATTTTTATGAAGGGAGCATAACACTGATGCCAAGATCTGACAAAGATTCCACAAGCAAAAGTAAATCATATACAGTAATATTTACTTATGAATACCAATGCAAAATCCTAAATAACAATATTAACAAGCAGAATCCTTGACTCTGTGGGATTTATTCCAGGAATGAAAGGATCATTCAATTTTAAGAAGTCAACTAATAGAATATATCATATTATTTAATCTAGGTAGAAAAATCATATCAGCATCTCCAATCATGCGAAAGAAGTGTTTGACAAAATTCAACATCCATGTATTCCCAGCACTTGGGAGGCTGAGGCAGGAGGATCACAAATTAGAGGTCAGTCTGGGCTACACAGTAAGACTCAAAAAAAAAAAAAACCCTCAATGCCTATTCTTTATACAAACGCTCAATAAAAGTAAAACATAAGGTTTCTTCATTGATATGATTTTTTTCTCTAGATAGATGAATAGATTGTCAAAATCCAGCATTTTATTTAACCAGGAATTACTAGCAACATATCAGAAAACAGGTAGGGGTGTCTACTCTCCCCACTATAATTTAACATTATATGGGAGGTAGAAATCACTGCAATTAGAAAAGAGAAATAAATTAGAAGTATACAATTGGAATGCAAGAGGTAAAGCCATCACAGTTTATAGATGATAAGATTATGTAGCCAGAAAGCCCAAACAAACCAATAGAAATGAGAAAATTCAGTATGGTGGCAGGATATAAAATTTATAGAAATCATTCAGTTAGAAGATATATAGAAGAAAAGGCTCTATTTATTACAGCAACAAAAAAGATAAAACACCTGGAAAGAACTTTAAAAAGAAATGTCCAAAACCTTTATAAGAAACATTTATAACACCCTGAAGGAACAAATGGAAAGACCTTATTCTTAGATAGGAAGACTCAAAATTATAAATATTTCAAATCAATTTTTTTGAGATGGAGTTCTCAGTATGTTTCCCAGGCTGGTCTTGAACTCCTTGGGTTCAAGCAATCCTCCTGCCTCAACCTCCCAAGGAGCTGGGATTATAGGTGTACACTGTTGTACTTGCCTTTCAAATTTATAAATTTAGTGCAAGCCCATTAAAATACCAGTATTTCTTTGTCTGAAATTAGACAAGCTAATTCTCAAGTTCATATGAAAAAATAGTAAACAAGTACAGCCATTATATCTCTGAAGAGGAAGTACATGAATAGGGGACTCTTGCTATGTTAATGTTTTGTAAAAAAAAAAAAAATAAAATGAGTATTTAGGTACCAAAACTTAGAGTTTATGAGTCAGCTGGGAGTTTCTGTGATCTGGCCCAGGCTCTGTTCATGTCAACTGGGCTAGCTCAGATGTCTGCACTCAGTTGGTGGCTTGGCTGGTGGTTGGCTGCTATAGGATGTATCAGTTGGGATGATCAAGCTTACTTCTAAATGTCTCTCACAGCCCTCCAGCAGGCTAGCCTGGGTATGCTGTTATAGCTGAGGTGGAGAGTCAAAGGAGAAAGGGGAATATGAAAGAGCTTTTTCAAATTGCAGTTTATATCAAGTTTGCTACTATCCCAATAGTAAAATCAAGTCACGTGGGAGGGTACTACCAAAGACATGGATATAGACATAAGGGGTCACTAATGAAATATATCCTAAAATTTATGACTCAAAATCTAGAATCCATAAAAGGAAACACAGTAGCATAGTCCTGTAATCTGAGCATATGTAATCTTGCCTCAGGAGGTTGAGGCAAGAGGATCCTTGAGCCCCGTTGTTCAACACTAGTCTGGGCAACATAGTCCAATTCAGAAAAAATAAAAGAAGGAAAACATAGATTAATTTGTTTTCATAAATATAAGATTTTATTGGAAAATCCATTAATTAAGTCAAACAGATGACAAACTCAAAAAAAATTGACATTTATGGTATCAGTGACAAAAGGTGTGATCTTTCTCAGTATATAACAACATTCTAGAAATCAAAGGCCAACAACCCAACAGAAAAAGGGAGAGAGGATACAAATAGTTAATAGAAGAAATATAAAGATGAATCTTAAACAGAAGAAAAATACTATGTCATTCACAGTAAGAGAAATATAAATTAAAAGTACATTGAGATGGTATTTCTCACTTGTCACATTGTCAAAAATCAAATACTAACAATATACTTTGTTGCTTGTGAAGCTGTGATGAAACAGATACACTCACAGTTTGCTGGCAGAAACACAAAATGACAAAAACAACTATGGAGGTTGGTTTTTGCAGCCATCTAACAAAAGCGACAAATGTAATTCTTAGAGTTCATTCTTAGAAATATCTGCATATGTATGAGATATCTATACACTGTGGCACTATTTGGAATGCCAAAGACTAAAAACACCTCAAATGTCCATCAATAGGGAACTATAGTCATTAAATAAAAGACTGTACACATAATTTAACACTTGGAGGCAGTACTCTATGTGCTTTTATATAGTTGCTTTCTAAGTACTGGAAACTCTCCGACGCTCTGATATGGAAAGACTTCCATGGTGTTTTATTATGTGAAAATGCAACACATATAGGTATATGTATACATGTATAATGTGGTAATGTTTGTGTAAGAAAAGGGGGAGGTGGAATAGGCTATATTATTTATAATCTGTTTATACCTGTTATATATAATGTTTATATATGTTATGGATTAGATTATATCAGCATAAAGAAACATTGGAATACTATGATACATTGTAAGAACTTAGGTAAATGTCACAATGTACCCCCAGTACAACAATAAATTAAAAGAAAAGAAACATTGGAAGCATACAAAATAAATTTACAAAACCAATACTTGTGGAAGGATATGTGTATAGGGGGGTGTCAACTGGGTAGAGTGGACAGAGGTGAGTAAAATGTCTTAAAGTATAATTTTATTTATTTAATTTTTATCATTATTGTACTGAGAGTACTTTGTGACATTTACAAAAGTTCTTACAGAATATCGTAGTTAAATTCACCCTGTCCATCATTCTCCTTCATCCCCTTTCCTTCAAAGTATAATTTTAAATAGTTTTTACATTTACAATACATGTGTATTAGCTATTAGAAGGTAACTAAAACCAAAATACAATAGTAATAAAAACTCTAAAGCAAATATAAATTAATATACAACAATTCTAACAAGAAAACTTCAAACTTTAATAAGGAACAAATTATATATTCTGTGCTCTTCAATTGAATGAGCTATTGTTATAATGTAAGCTCCCACAAATTAATTTATAAGCTCCCATAAAAATCTCAGTTGGATTTTTGAAGACCCTGATACATTTATTCAAAAATTTATGTGGTTAGCAGGGCGCTGGTGGCTCACACCTGTAATCCTAGCTACTTGGCAAAGATAAGGTGGATCTTGGCTAGAAGCCAGCCCCAGGCAAATAGCTCGAGAAACTCTATTGAGAAAATACCCAATGCAAAAATGGGGTGGCAGAGTGGCTCAAGTAGTAGAGTACCTACCTATCAAGTGTGAGGCCCTGAGTTCAAACCCCAGTGTTGTATGCATACATACATATGTGAAATTATATATATCACATATATTTATATATACATAAATTTATGTGGTGATACAGCTAAGTAAACCTTAAAAGAAGGCTAAAGAGGAGGAAATGCCCTATGAAATATTAAAATACATTGCAAAGTACTAAAACCAAGTGGCAGCAGTGCAAAAGCAGAAAGAGATCTATGCATATGTGTATATCAATATGTATATGACAGAGGTTGGTATGGTGACTCAATGAGAAATGAGGAATTGGTTAGTATTTGATGATGGGGAATCTGGCTCACTATGTGAAAAGAAATAAAACTGCACCCCTACCTATTACCACTTATAAGAGTGATTCTACATGGAAAAACCTCTTAATTTTAAGGGTAAAACTATGAAGTTGAAGGTCACAGTTTGAAGCTGGCCTGGGCAATAAAAGCAAGACCCTGTCTCAAAAATACCCAACACAGGGCTGGTGGAGTGGCTCAAGCGGGAAAAGTGGTTATCTAGCAAGCATGAGGCCTTGAGTTCAAATGTCAGTACTGCCAATAAAAAAAATAGAATCCCCAAGGGCTGGAGGTGTGTGGCTCAAGTAGTAGAGTGCCTGCCTAGCAAGTATGCAGCCAAGTTCAAATTCCAGTACCACCTAAACAAATAAATAAGTACTACAAAGTAAAAAATTAATGAATTTGATTTAATCAGAATTGACAATTCTCTTCAAAGAAGGCCATCATGGGCAAGGTTAAAACAGAAAGAGAATAATTACAATATCTGAAACTGACCTAATAGCTAGACTCTAAGGAACAGCAGCAAATCAATAGCAAGTCAACAGGAAAGATAGGAACCCCAATTGAAAAAGTAAGGAAACTAAACTATAAAAGCAAATGCTTTACAGAAGAGATGTTTAACAAATATATGAAGTGATGCTAAAAATTCATTAGTAATCTGAGAAATACAAGCTAAATAAAATATCGATTTATACCTGTTAGACTGGAGAAATTAGAAAGTTAGAATATCAAGAATTAGTGAGAGCCAGGCACTGGTGGTTCACCAGTAACTAATCCTAGCAACTTGGGAGGCAAAGATCAGGAGGATTGCAATTCAAGGCCAGCCCGGGCAACAAAAGTGAGACCTTATCTCAAAAATACCCAACACAAAACAGGGTTGGTAGAGTGGCTCAAGTGGTAGTGTGCCAGCCTAGCAAGCATGAGGTCCTGAGTTCAAACTCCAGTCTCACCAAAACAACAACAAAAATCAGAAGGCTAAATAAAAAAAACAGAATGAGATATCATTTATATTAAATAAAAATACACAGAGTATCCTCAGTAATGAGACTACTTGATGTTATGTGCCTCCTGAGGTGATACAGTATGAAGTAAATGATATTCCTTTATGCACTGTTTCTGTTGAAAATGTTTGATCTGAATCTAATCATGTGAAGAAAAAGATAAATCCAGAATGTGGGACATTTTATAAGACAACTAGCCAGTACTCTTCAGAATTATCAATGTGTTTGAGACACACAAAAATATGGGAGAGATACAAGAACTAAGAGAACAAAACACAATCCCCCCCCCAAACATATAGGGGCACAAATTCTAGATTAAAACAGGTTAATGCCAGGTGCTGGTGGGTCACATCTGTAATTCTAGCTACTCAGGAAGCAGAGATCAGGAGGATCTAGGTTCGAAGCCAGCTTGGGGAAACCGTTTGCGAGACCCTATCTTGAAAATACTCATCACAAAAAAAAGGGATGGCCGAGTGGCTCAAGTGAAGGCCCTGAGTTCAAGCCCCAGAACCACACACACAAAAAAGTACATATTTTGCAAGATACACATAAAACACCTTAGAAGGCTGGAGGTGTGGCTCATATGGAAGAGCATGCCCCTGAGTTCAAACCCTAGTACTGTCTAAAAAAAAAAAACACCTAAAAATGGCTGTCTACAGGACGGAAATTAAAGTGGGATGTATAGATGAAAGTGAGTTTTAAAACAACAAAAACCTTTCTTAAAGTAATACATATTCATCGAATCCATGGAAACCATAGAAAAGCACAAGAAAGAAAATTAAATTTACTGATAATCTCATTTTCTCCATCAGTAGTTCTCAAAATGTGGTACCAGGACAAGCAGCAGTAACAGCTTCATCATGATCATGGTCATTTGACAACTTGTTGGAAATGCAAATTTCTGGGCCCTAAACTGGACTTACTGAATCAAAACTATGGGAATGGGGCCCAGGAATTGCTATTTTAACAAGCTCTCCCTGTGACTTTGATGTTGGTCAAAGTCAGAGAACCAGTGATCTGTATTTAACTGTTATTAATATTTTGTTGTAGAACCTTGTTTTTAAAAAAATTATGTAGTATTTCAGACCCACAAATAAGTGTAGAGAGTAACATAACAAACACCCATGTAACTACTATCCAGCTTAGAAGATAAAGTATTAGACAAACAGTTGAAGTTCCTGTGTATCTCTTTCTCTTCCTTTATTTTCTTCTCCAGAGGTAATCACCATTCTGTATTTGGTACTTTTAAAAATATTGCTTGTGTATCTATATAATCTATAAAAATGTTTTCTAGATTTTAAAATGGTCCCATATTTAACATGCCCTGCAACTTGTGCTACCTGATGAGCGATGAGGTGGCTCCCAGTTTCCCAGTTGCCACCCCAAATCACAGGTACTTGAGATCCACAAGTGAAAAGCATTTTAAAGTTCCTCACAAGGATTTATTTTAGCATGACAGGATAAAGTAGAGAGCAGTGGGGAAAAATGGGAGAAACATTTACTGTTCCCTCGGCAGGAAATGGGTGTAAAGACTCAAAATGATGGTTATCTGTAGGATCAATTTATTTATTTATTTATTTACTTACCTATGTGGTACTGTGGTTTGGACTCAGGGTCTCACACTTGCCAAGTAGGTGGCTCTACCACTTGAGCCACTGCCAACCCTTTTTTGTGTTGGATATTTTTGAGACAGAGTCTCCCAAACTATTTTGCCAGGCTGGCCTTGAACCATGATCCTCCCAATTTCAGCCTCCCAAGTAGCTAGGATTACAGGGTGAGCCACCAGTGCCCTGGCTGTCATCCTGTTCTTATACCATCTAAAAAAGGAGGTGGGAGGGGGTCTACTTGTTCTGTCATTTCAGTTTTAACTTCCTTATTCCAATGTCTGAGTCTAGCCCTTTTTATATTTATTAGAAACAAATACAATTTCCCTGATTTCTCATCAATCTATCTTGCCTCTAATTGTTATCTTAGCATTGTGTTTTTGAAATTTATTTGGGTTCATGCATACAACTCTGATTCATTCTTTTTCAATGATGTATTCTGTTGTATGGCTATACTACTATTTATTCGTTGTCCTACTGGTGGACTTTCAGGTTGCTCAAATTTTTCTATTACAAACAATTCTGCAATGAATATTCTTGTACAGGTCTCCTTGAGCACATGTGTAAGAATTTCTCTAGGACTTATTATCTAGGAAAGATCTCTATCTCCAACAGTAGAACTGCTTGGTCGTAAGCCCATTTTCTGGAGACTTTGTAATTGTAATTGTTTCCCAAAGTAGGGTACCAATTATCATTCCTGTTAAAGATTTAATTACATTTTTTCCTTTATTTATTTTCTCTGTGCATTAAGAACTTCGTTTAAAAAATCCTTTCCCAGTTATAGCTCAAAAAGGTATTTTTCCTGCAAATTTTACATTAGTTTTATAGTTTTACCTTTCACAATCACAGTCCATCTTCTTATGTAGAATAAGTAGGGATCCAGTCTTATTTTTCTCTTTGTGGTGAGCCAAATTTCCCAAAGCTATCTGATAGACTGTCAATACTTGTGCTACAGGCCTGAAATTCACCCAGTAACAAATCTGCTTGAAGCCAGCTGGTTGTATATGGTCAAGGACATATAGCCCCTGCTCTCAGGAATCCACTTTGTGGAGATACAGCAACATAAAGAACTACACTAGAGTATTAAGTGGTTAAGTTCTACGTATCTGTATAGACAAGGTGCTCTGGTTTTCTTATTCAGCTGAGTCAGGGAGAGTTTCAAGGAAAGTTCATAGCAATGACAGGAGGCCCGTGGGCGGAGAGGCTCAAGTGGCAGAACACCTGTCTAGAAGCTCGAAGCCGAGTTCAAACCCCAGTACCGCCAAGAAAAAAATAAAATAAAAAATAAAAGAAATGACAGGAGTTAGGTCTACGCACTTCACAGATAGAGTAGTGAGCACTGTATGTGTAAAGGGAAGGCAAGAAGAGGGAGTCATTTTTAGCCTGGGCGTGCTTTAAGTACATAACCTCAGGGTGCAGCTCCACCTACTCAGTAGCCCACCCCCCAAGGTTTAGGCTTGCGGAAGAAAAGGCGTGGAATTAACACAATCAGAAAATTTTCAGACAAACATCTACTGTTTTTAGGGATACACCTCGCTCCCTAGCCAAGTCAGGAGCTCCTCGTGATGGTATCCAGAAAACCCTTACTTGATCCTACTTCAGAGATAGAAATTAATTCCCTATGTGGAGGCACTTTGGCCTACATATATGGTTGACGCTGCCCTCGGCATCAGGGAAAAAGAGGTGGGGAAGAGGGCAAACGGGTGCGTGAGATTTCCAGTTGTTTATGCTCCTGCTCTCCCTGGGCCTGGCCGTGGATCTGAGCTTTTGCAGGAAGTGCTGTGAGTGGCTGCCTTACGCTTTGGGGCCCCACGAGCGGGTAGGTTTTTGGGAACAGCTAACATATTCGCTTTAGGTGGTAAATACTCGGCCAGACATGTGATCCAGGCAGCCATTTTCTCACACCCTGTCTGTCGCCATCTTCCAGGCAGACAAAGACACCAAATCCCACCGTCGTCTGATGCAGGCAGAGTGATCGCCTGGTCATTAACATTTGAGAACATGCACATTTACTCCCGGACAGAGGCCCGCACACAAGATTTCATCCTACAAGTAGGTTACACGGCTACACGAGTACACAAGCCGCTTCCTCTTACCACTTCCCGCTTTCCTCCTCCCACCTCCTCTATTTCTTCGCCTATCCCGCAACCAGGAGGCGGGGCGGGCGTGGGAGCGAGGAAGGGAGCTGCAGGCGAGAGACGTCAATCAAAATCCCCGCCCCCCGCGCGGGGCGTGCAGCGGGAGGGGCCATACGCCGCGAGGCTGGGATCCGGAAGGGGAGCCTAGCTGCACGAGCGCGCCTCCTCTGCCAGCCTTGTGGAGCCATCCTGTCTTTTCTGATCCCCGCCGGAAGTGTAGGTAAGAGACTACTCTCCTCTTTTCTCCTGGTGAGCTTTCGCCCAGCTGGCCGTGCAGCAAGGATCATCTTTTTGAGGTGAAACCTTTATGACTGCCAGCCTGGAATAGTGAAGTAAACAGCTGGCTCCCTTCCTGGGTACAAAGGCTCGGAAGAGAGGCAGAGATAGTTCCTCACGTGGAGATGCGCGGAACTGCACTCTCGCGGGGTTGAGGAGTATGATCACAAGGCTCCCAGAAAGGTGTAGGCCCCGAACACATTGTAGCGAGACAGACAACACTTGTGTCGAGATATTCCGTTTTCGCGTTACTCCCTATGGTGTAAGACAGGTGACAACTCACGAAAGATGTGGTGACATGGTCCCCACCCTTTGGGGACATAATCTCCAACACAAGCTCAGAGGTACAGGCCTATCCCGATTTAAGACTCACAGATCCGCATCGAGGCACCTTTTCCCTCAGGACAGAGGCTTCGCTATATCCCCCCACCCCCATACCAGTATAAAGGAGCCCAGAAACGTGTAATATCAGGAGGGAGGGAACCTTCTTCCCTGAAGTAGGGACCTAGAGCTCTCCCCATGTCTCTCCCACTCCAGCAGAGAAACTAACTGTTGGAAGCTCTACCCCAACTGGTAAAGGGGCTGATCACCCTCACAGTAAATGATTAGAGGCACAGACTGCTGCCTATGGAGAACCACTCAGATTTACTCCTCTTCCTGGGCTAGAGTGTTACTATTGGGAGAATTTTCTACCCCATGAAGAAGGACTATTTTACTGAATTTGTAAAGGCCCTCTGCAAAAGTGCCTCAGAGAAAATAGGGAGAAGAGAGGATCAGATCTACCTCTCAAGGAGTCCCTAGGATAGAGGGACTCAGATTTATTCTCCTTTTGAGGTAGACCCAGACCTCCAAATTAGCCAAGGCGGAGACCTCGGTAAGAGGCAGTGACGTCACTGATAGCGCTACCTTGCAGTACTTATGAACTCTCTCCTTATCCAAGGTAGGGGAGTTCAGATTGTTTCTTCCTACCCAGGGTAAAATGGCAGCTGTTCCCCATCCCATGTAGTTGAAAATTTATTGAGTTTATGTTGTATTGCCCTTGTCTTCATCCCCTACCCACGCAGAGAACAGAGGCTCCATTCCCTTCAATGTTAAGTGTGCTGCTGACTTCAGCCCACATAAAAGATACATGTATTGGCCAGGTGTGGTGGTGCACATCTGTAATCTCAGCATTTGGGAGGCTGAAGCAGGATGATCTCAAATTACATGCCAGCTCATGTTGCATAGTGAGACAATGTCTCAAAGAAAAAAAAGAAAAAGAAAAAAGGTACATATACCATCCCATCCCAGCCTAACGCCTACAGAACTGTTCAGAACAGCTCCCCCCTATTCATTCAAAGGTGCACAGTTTCCCTCTTTATTTGTATGGCACTTAGGTCACCCTTTCATGGAATCAGGCATAGTAGCCCTGTCTCACAGTTCTTTCAGGGTAGAGACCTAGGACCCCTTCCCAACAGTTAGAGCTATATAAACCTGTGTTTCTCATGCAGCAGAGATGTACACAGCCATTATACTCTTTCCCCCAGTTACTCTGCACCCCAGAATACGACAGATGGAAAATCTCTTGCCCCCCCCTTGTCAAGGTGCAGCCACATATGCAGGCACAGATTTCCCCCACCCACCTCATTTTGCACTGACTTCAGTCCACATACATTCCCAGGTAAAAAGCCCTGTTCTGAGGCTTCTTACCTAGGGTAGACTCTTGGGATTTCTCCCCTCCTCCCAGAGTAGATGGCACATAGGACCCCCTACTTGGGAAAAGAGACGCTATTATCACCCCGCCCATGAAGAAACAGACCATCCTTGTATGCTCTTCTCCCCTCATGTGTGGATGGATTTAGCACTAGTCCCTTACCTAGAATATAACACTACAATGTAGAGGAATAAGGATCAAGGACCCCACTCAATACACTGAGGCACCAACACCACCCAAAAAGAGAGGTTCAAATCTACTCCTTCCTTTGGGCAATGTGACACTACCTTCTCTGTGTGCATCAGCCATACCAGGCCCTAGCTCCTTATAGCCAGTTCTTAGTGTAACTAATTGCTAGGCCTTCCTCATCATGTTCTTTGACATTTTATTTTGCCTTTAGGGGGTGTAAAAGGGCATTGTGGTTTCCAGATTTGTCCTAAAATTGCTGCTTCTCCCATTATAACAGGAAGAAAGTGGGCTGATTTGAACATACCTATTTCCAAACTGATTGGTCGTCATGATGAAGCTTAGACACAGTGAGTTTCCTTTACCCCCTCCCCTTCCTAATCCTCTACTTTCAGTGGCTGTTCATAGTATTTTACAACAACTTTGATTTTTGTATTTTTGAGACAGGGTTTCACTGGGTAGCCTACGCGGGCCTCCAACCGATGATCTTTCTGCCCCAGTCTCCCAAGTGCTGGGTTTATAGGCATGTACCACCACACCTGGCTCACAACAGTTTTATTTTGGTAAGACTGGGGTTTGAAGTCAAGGCTTCACACTTGCAAAGCAGGCACTCTATAGCTTGAGCCACACTTCCAGTCTCACAATAATTTTTTTAACCACATGATCAATTTGCAAACATAACAATTTTTTTTGCAATACTGGGGCTTGAACTCAGGGCCTTCACCTTGAGCCACTCCACCAGTCCTATTTTTGTGAAGGATTTTTCGAGATAGGGTCTTGCGGAACTATTTGCCCAGGCTGGCTGAACAGCAATCTCCTTATCTCTGCCTCCTGAGTAGCTAGGACTACAGGTGTGAGCCACTGGTGCCCGGCTCAATCATAACAATTTTTAAAGATGGCTGAGTATGTTCCAGATCTCTCAGTCTGGGCCTGTTACGGATGTTATTGTTATTGTTGTCCTGACTTCCTTATAAGGTAATGTTCCCATTATCCCTATTCCCATTTTACAGATGAGAAATTGATCTGAGGTGAATAGTAGTAAATACTATGTGATGCTACCTAATATGCCCTAACATTTTCCTTTATGCTTAAGTTGGTATCATAAGGTGTACCAGTTGAACTGGGCGCTGATGGTTCATGCCTGTAATCCTAGCTATTTGGGAGGTAGAGATGAGGAGGATCACGGTTAGAGACCAGCCACGGCAAATACTTCTTCAGAGCCTATCTTGAAAATACCCAACACAAAAAAGGGCAGGAAGTATGGCTTCAAGTGCTAAAGCATCTGTCTAGCAAGTGTGAGGTCCTGAGTTCAAGCCCCAGTACCACTACCAAAAAAAAAAAAAAAAAGTTGTACCAGTTGTACTCTGGAACCACACTGGGTTTGAATCTCAGCTTTCCCCCTCACTGTGGCCTTGGGGAAGTTATTTAACTCCATTTTCCTTATATACAAATTATTACATCTATCTAATAGCATTGTTGTGAGGATTTTTGTTTGTTTTTTGAGACAAAAACAAACTGTGTTGTCTAGGCGGTCTCAAACTTCTACCTCAGCCCCTGAGTAGCTGAAGTTGTGAGAATTTAATGAGTTCAAACAGGTAAAATGCTTGTAACAGTGCCTGGCACATTGTAAGCGCTCTCTGTAAGTCCAGTCATCCCCTCGCATCCTTTGGAAACCGGTTCCAGGGTGCCCAGCAGATACTAAAATCAGTGGGCGCTCAAGTCCCTTATATAAAATGGCATAGTATTTCCATATAGCCTACACACATTCTCCTCTATATTTTAAATAATTTCTCCATTACTTACTATATCTAATACAATGTAAACTGTGGAAGTAGTTGTTATGCCATGTTGTTTAGGGAATCTGTTCAGTACAGATGAGACTTTTTAAAATATTTTTTATTTGAAGTTGGTTGAGTTCATGGATATGGAGGGCCAACTGTGTTGCAAATATTGGCTTAAAAAAATGCAGTGTCCTTATCAACACCAGGGAAAACTGTATTGCTATCAAAAACCACAGGGATGTAGATTGTGTCAATATATGAAAATTTAAGCATGAAATCATGTTAAGGGATTAAAAAGCAGGAGCCAGAACAGTGTATGCCCCTAGTTATAAACAAGGAAATATGTAAAGCTATCAATCAAGGAGACTCAAAGAAATTTCAGAAGATAGTAACAGAAGACACTGTTCATTATGTTCCTTTTTGATAAAGTTGCTGGAATGTTGTAAAAGAAATGCAGTGTCCTTTGTCTTTGTCTGTGCTTTGTCTGCTCCCTTGGCTCAGCTCTAACAGGGTAGTCTGGCAGGACACACAGCAATTTCCCACTCCTACTAGGAGGGTATTCCCAAGAATAGGGCTAGCTCTTAAAGGCACGAGAGGATAATTTAAGAAAAAAAAAATTCGGTGTCTTGAGCTGGAATGTAGCTCAGTGGTAGAGTGCTTGTCTAGTGTGCTTGAGGCCCTGGGTTCAATCTCCAGCATCAAAAATGAAAAGACAAAAAAAGTCAGTCTTTTTATCTCTCTTTGGAGTTTTAATGTGCTGCTACCAACTTGTCTGATCTCTTCTGAGCTTTGGATTTTTCTTAACTATAAAACAAATCACGTAGGTGAATTGGTGTTCTTTTTGCCTTTATGACTCTTTCCTTCCCCTTATTCTTCAACTGAATAACGTTTGCTTTTCTGATTTCAACTTACACATTGTTTGTTCTGGGAATTCCTGTTAAACTACTTCCTTGGTTTCCACTCTGTGCACCCACAGAAACTGGGGTTTCCACTCTGTGCACCCACAGAAACTGCGGCTCTTGACTCTGCATGATTAAATCTGTCTCTATTACTACGCCATGAACTTCTTGTCCACATCTGATTCATCATTGTGTCCCAAGGGCCCAGCTTAACCAGGCAGTTTTTTGGTACTTACTGTATGCCAAGCAGTGGAGAATCTAAGTTAGTAGTGCCGACACAGTTTTTCCTCCTTCCACTATGATGCATGCAGCCTAGAAAAAGACAAACATGACTCAAAGACTCTTCCTTATAAAAGGGAAGGCAACTATGTTAGGACAGTTCTACATCTGGGCTTCTTTATCTTTATCCTAACATGGTTAACAACAACAAAAAAAACAATAACACTTGAGTAGCATGCTTGTTAGAATGAATGAGAATTGCACAACTCAGTAACCCTGTATTTTGTGTGAATGGTAGGGCTTCTGTAGAGCTTAGTAAAAAGGAAATACAATACATTTGCTTTATATAATAATTAAAAAATTTCATCAAGAGCTGAGGGCATGGCTCAAGTGGTAGAACACCTGCCTGGCAAGTGTAAGGCTCTGAATTCAAACCCCAGTACTGCCAAAAAAATTTCATCAAGTAATAAAACTAACTGGGCACCAGTGCCTCACACCTGTAATCCTAGCTACTTGGAAGGCTGATAATTGGGAGGATCATGGTTTGAGGCCAGCCCAGGCAAATAGTTCGTGAGATCCCCATCTCCAAAATAACCAGAGCAAAATGGACTGGAGGTGTGGCTCGTGTGGTAGAGCGCCTGCTTTGCCAGCACAAAGACCTAAGCAAACCCCAGGGCCACCAAGGAAAAAAAAAAAAGAAAACTATGTTAATAACAAAAGCAAATAATCATTTTTACAAGTAACGAGAAAAACAAAATCAGTTGTACTTTATTTAGGAACATCCGCCCGCAGAGCATCACCAACTTGAGCAACGCATAAAGAACAGACAGGTTTCAACATGGATATTTCTGAAATGCAGTGGGAGCATATCACTTGTGTAAAAATCAGGGACCATTTCCAAAGAATTATATATTTTTTTCAGTTGTGCTCTCTTTAGTTAATTTTTTTGGGAATAAGGATAAACCTGGAATAGACAGAAAAACTGAAAAAAAAAGAAATTACTAATAATGATGGAAAAAACAATAATTCACTTGTTAAAGTAGGACACACATACACTTATACATATGTACACCCACATATACATGAGGAAGTAATGTATGGAAAGACAATTTGGAAAAACTGTGCTGTATGGAAAGACCATTAGATAGAAAGAGTTCCAGGATTTGTTAAATGAAAAAAAGCCAGTTGCCAACAGGACTACATTATGTCACCGTTTATGGGAGAAAATAGGGGGAAGTTAGAATATATATTTGAATTTGCATAAAACAAACTGAATGGTACTCAAACAAAAGAATGTTTTTTGTGGCAGTGTGGGAGGGAGACCTCTCAAAATACACTTTGTTTTTTCTGGTGTTGGGGGTCTGAACCCAGTGCCTTGTGCTGAAAAAGCCTTGTACCACTGAGCTATGTCTTCAGCCTCAAAAACACATACTTGTTTTTGCTGGTGGAGTGGCTCAAGCAGTAAGAGAGCCTGCCTAGCAAGTGTGAGGCCCTGAGTTCAAACCCCAGTGCTGCCAGAAAAATGCAGCAATAACAAAAAAACACTTGATTGATTTTGATATGATTGTGATCTGTTAAAGATAATAGTTACCTAGCATGTGCAAGGCCCTGGGTTTGAACCCCAGTACTGCAAAATTAAACAAAACAACAAAATGAAGTATTATATACCTACATTAGTGGAAAAATTAAGTAGAAAAATTTTATAGGTCCACACAAAATGAAGACCATTACTGGTAAATTGCAACTAAAGTAATGACCAGACTATCTGGGACAATTGCTGGGGAAGATGGAGAGAGGTGCTATGTGGCACTGTTGTGGGAGTACAGCTGTCCCCTGGGTTGGGGATACCTAGGGCCCAAATAATGATAATGACTAAATCTGTGAAGGTAATTGGGTAGTCTTGCAAAGTGTTCAAATGTATTTTTTTTTTGGAGTGCTGGGGTTTTGCTTAGGCATATTAGGCAAGTTTCCTACCACTGAGCTATATTCCCAGACCCCCCCTAAATACAATTTTAGTTATTGAACAGTTTTGAGTGTTAAAGGGGGAGTGTTTTATCACTTAAAAATCTTAAGACCACTGGGTGTGGTGGCACATGCCTGTAATCCCAGCACATTCAACACTCCAGGAGGCTGAGGCAGGAAAATCGTGAGTTTGAGGCCATCCTGGGCTATGTAGTGAGACTCTGTCTTAAAAAAAGAAGCCCCCTCCACAAAAGCTTACAACTATCAGTGTTGGTGGCACAGGTTTATCATCCTGGCCTGCTTGCCAGTTGATTGACAAACACTGGTCAGTCAATTATCCTAGTGGGGTGAGAAGGGCAGGGAATGTAGGCTTTGTGCAAGAGTGTATTGTTAATGACAAACTGTAGAATGTTAACTGGACAGGGAGGGGTGGGAGTGGCTGGTGAATAAGGAACTGAGTAATGGATTTGGGTCTCCAGGAGGTTGGACAGATGAGTTCGAAGATACGAGAGGGGTGTTTGAGACTGCTTTCAGAAGATTGAGCAGTTAGGTGTGATGCAGCCATTTGAATGAATGGTTGGGTGACTTGAGATGGAATGGGGATCCCTAGAAGTGAAGATATCAAGGAAGTGAGATAACCTAGGCAACAGACACTACAGCATGGCAAGGGCCTCAAAAGAGCAACAGTTAAAAAAAACACACTCACACACATTAGTTTTTTTCTTTTTCTTTTTTCACTTTTTAACAAGAAGGAGAAATAGGTCCAGTCTGACAGTGGTGAATTTGGAGGATACCTCCTCTACCTACTGGCCCAAGACAGAACAACCACCCTTTGAGAGGCGTGTAAGTGAAGCATTGTTCTTGGGAGAGCCAAGACTGAAGGCAGGAAGTTGAGAAATTGTTTCCAAGGAGAGGTTAAAGAATTAGGGGTATGCTGGTCACCCGTGTGGGAGTTTCAGAGGATCAGACAGGAAGTATGATGCCAGGGCCCAGGGGGTATGGGCAGATACACACAGTGCAACTATGGGTAGCCAGGGACATGGAGATGAGAGTATGGGGCTGAGGGATGAATGAATGGTGAAATCTGCCTTTGAGTATTGATGTAAGTTGGTGATTTTAGGTCTGGATATTGATAAAGACCGATATTGAGGCTCAGGAGATTAAACATTTGTTCAGCCCAGTGTAGTAGCATGCATCTGTAGTTCTGGCTATTCCAGAGGCTGAGGCAGGAGGATCACTTGAGCTCAGGAGTTTAAGGCCTTCCTGGGCCACACAGAACCTCATGTAAAAAAAAATTCTTCAAGGTCGTATAGATAGGTAGCTGTATTCTTTTTGAAGCTTTTGAAAAGCCAATGATCAGAGACTCCTGAGTACTACAGTGCTGTGAGTGATGACTGACTGACTGCATCTCTCTTCTTCTTTCCTCCCCTTCTCTCCTCCCCCCTTCCTTTCTTCCTTCTGAAGCAGATGCTTAACCCCCCTCTCTGAGTGATGTATTTTCTTTCATTGTGTGCCTGTGTCCGGTGCAGGGGCTCAGTTTCCAGGGAAGTTCGGCATATGGAAATTGTTGAATTAAATGGCCAGACGTAGGCCCATTCCTTTTTGTTGCAACATGAGTACTTTGAAAGAAAAGGAAACTTGGGGTCTGTTTTTTGAAGCAAGGAAATTTGACACATTCGTATTCGTTATGGTAACTAATATGTGTGTCAAATTTCTATTTTTGTCTGATTAAATTTCTACATCTTATTTTATATTTGTTGTTTGTTTCCTCTTATTCTCTTATTTTTGTTAAGCTGAAAAAAATTTCAAATAATCCTCTACCAGTAATTAAAGTCACATTAGGAATTAGATTCATTTATGTGTCACACTTAATTAAACCTGTATTTCTGTATCATGTTACCAAAGTTAAGTACCAGCTATTTTGGTCCTAGCCTTCCGGAGTGAAACCTTTAGCATGCTTTTGCTTTTCCTATGCCCATAGCTTGATTCGTGGAGTTTGCTGAAATTGGTGTTTTAGTTTGGAGCTATTCCCTTAGATATGCTTCCTGGATTTTAAGAGTACTCTCTTAACACACCAGCTTGCTTTCTTTGTTTTATTGATAAATTTTAATAGATTTCCTGCCTACCACTATTTGTTTCCTTTACCTTGCAGTCTTTAATTTTTACTTTTGTCTTACTATTATCATTTTTATGGTACTGGGGATTAAACCCAGGGCCTCGTGCATGCTGGGCAAACACTAAACTACTGAGCTACATCCCCGGCCCTCACTTTTAGTGCTGTATAGTGAACCCAGGCCCTTGTGTATGCTAAGCACACACTCTACTACTAAGCTGTAGCTACATCCCCAGCCCTTATTTTTTTCCCAGTAATTTTACCAGAGAGGAAACACAAGTGGTAATCTTTGCACATCTAAAGATTCTCTTTCAGTTTCACATAAGAGTGATCTAGGGACTGGGGATGTGACTCATGTGGTAGAACACCTGCATAAGAAGTGCAAAACCCTTAGTTCGAATCCCAGTACTGTCAAAAAAAAAAAGTGATCATTGGTCAGATAGAAAGATTTGGCTTGAGAATAGTTCCTTTTCTTAGAACTTTGTACAAGCTGAGCATCCCTGATCTGATGCTCCAAAATCTGAAACTTTTTGAATTCCAGCATGATGCTACAAGTAGAAAATTCTACACTGCGAAATTGTCTTATACACAAAGTTACTGAAAAATACTATATAAAATTTACCATAAGGCTGTGTGTATAAGATATATGTGAACATAAATGAATTTCATGTTTCAGCTTGGGTTCCTTCCCTAAGATACCTCATTGTGTGTATGTAAGTATTCCAAAATCCGTAAAAAAAAAAAAAAAAAACAAAAACAAATCCGAGACACTTCTGATCCCAACTATTTTACATAAGGAATAAGTATTCAGAGTTGTAGATTTCAGAATGCTGTTTGCTTTTCTTTTGTTTCTTGGAAACTCTTGTTTGAAAGCATTTAAAATGTTTTCCTTTATCCATGAAGTTCAGAAGTTTTATCAGGAGATGCTTTGGATATATTTTTTTTGTTCAATTTTTGGTAGTGCTGGAGATCGAACCCAGGGCCTTGTGCATGTTAGGCATGTGTTCTACCTCTGAGCTACATTCCCATCCCTGGGTTAATCTTGATGCTCTGTGCACCTTTCCAATCTGAAATTTCCTGCCTGTCTTAATTATTGCTTCTTCATCTGTACATTTTTCTCTTTCAAGAATTCTTGTTATTTAGATACTAACTTTATTCTCTACTTTAAAGTTTTCTATTTTCATTCATAATTTCTATTTCTTTGGATTTTTGTTCCAAGTAAACTCCTTCCCTTGGTCTTCAAGCTTATTAATTTAGTTGTTAGTGGCATCTGTTCTGTTTTTCACTTCATCTATTGCTTTTTTATTCAGTATCAAGTTTTGTGGTCTTTTATTTGTTAAGACTGCTGTACATTCAGAGAAACTTCTGTAGTAATAGAATATAGGAATGATCCCTATAAGTACAGCTGTAAGTTTTGGGAATCTTTTTCTCCCACAGTTTCTTTGACATATCTTCTTGAGTTTCCTCAAGAATTTGCAGTAGTACTTGAGTTCTGTTTCCTATGTTAACTCTGCTTTGGTGCTTTGATGTGATTGTGGGAGTCTTTTTTGTGTGTATGGTAATCTCAAGCTGCACATGTACTTGTTTGTGTATATCTTGTCCTTTTAGAACCTCCCTCCTCCTTTAGCCCCCTGGAAGGGTGGGAGAATTGAGGGAAACCATTCTTCCCCAGGAGGCCAGCTGTGAAGGGAATGACAGATGAGACTTCTCTTTCAAGCAGGGAAATGCCTGAGTTCCTGGGCTTTGTTAGGGCATGATTGTAGAAGAGGCAGCTCTCTCTGCCTTGGGTCCAAGGGAGGCAGCAGTTGAGCTAAGTAGGTCAAGATCCTTTGGAAGCAGTGGCCTGAGGAGGGGTAGTTCTTCCTGCATGTTCTGAGAGCATCTACCCAGGCTTAGCCTAGAACTCCTCAGATCACCTTCCTATGCTGCCAGCTCCTCACCTCAACCTGGCACTGAAATTGTTTGAGGAGCCCAGAGTAGGAATTTGGAGGTGGGAGAAAGAGAGTCATAAGCACATATTCAGGCCATTCTATACAATTCCCTCTAGAATTGTTTGAGTTTACATTGAAATAATTCTCTAAATTGTATCCAGCATTTCCTTTGCTGCTGGTGTTGCCATCTATGTCTCTTGTGCTGGATCCAGACAGGTACCTTGTCTGAGGATTCTTAGGTGTTTCCAGTGTGGCATGGCCTTGATTAAGGTGTCAACAAACATTGGATAGATGGGTGATGGCTCTTTTTTGTTTTTTTCTTTTTTTTGTAGAAAATAAAAAGACAGGTAAAGGCTCCAAAGTCTGCAAGAAGGTAAGTTGGCTCTACCTTCAGATGAGGTATGCCCATTATTGGGGGTCAGGTCAGTAGATATTGGGTCACTCTGGGCAGAGCACCACACTGTAGTTAGTACATCTGGCCTTTTCTCCCTCTCTGAGTGACCAAAGCAGAGTCAGCAGCATATATTAAGTTCCCCGTACAAGCCATTTGTTTCTTTGTGCTTGATTTATCTTGGTAGGGATTATTGTCATCCCATTTTTCCCCCAGTGCTGATCAAATCCAGGGCTTTGCCCATGCTAGACAGTGTTGTACCACTGAGCTACACCCCTCAACCAAATAATTTGTATTTCTAGCAAGTTCCTAGGTCCAAGGATCACATTTTGGGAGCTATATGTTTAGAGGGCTTTTCCTTTGGCTTTCTGAAACCTTCCCAAGCTGCCCCTGCCCACACCACTTTCCTGGAGTTCTTCAGTTAGTCCCTTGCTGTGGAAAGAAGGTCACTCTCCAGCCAGACAAGCAGATCTCTGGGGACATAGCCCTTTTTGCCTACTTCTTCCCCTCCTCCCTACAACTATACTTCTCTGGCAGGTTTAACCACTGGGGAGGAGGGGGTGGCGTGATTTCCATGAGTTCATTAATTCTGATTTTCTTCTCTTGCATGGTGACCAGCCTGCAAAGCAAAATGGGAAGAAAGCAACCTCCAAAGTGTCCTCTGCTCTCCACTTCGTTCATGGCAATGATCATGCCAGTCGGGAGGCTGAGTTGAAGAAGAAGAGGGTGAGCCCTTTACCTTGGGGGGGAGAGAGAGGACCTAGCTTGAAAGTTGGGTCTGCAGAAGTGTTGGCTAGACTGCTAGACGGGCAGAGGCCAGAGTCATTAGGATTCTATAGGCAGTTTGTGGATGATGGAAGGGAGGGAGGGAGGGAGATCACCTTGATTCTAGATTTCTGTCTCCATTTGCTCCCCTCCCCTTCAACTCCCTATCCACTGCTGTTTGGCTTCTGTTCCCACTGATGCACTGCAAACATCCCTCCTGGCCTCTCCACCGCCACCCCTTGTATCACATTAGTACATACTTTTCTTTTACTCATTTTAGTGGAATTCTCAACGTTTGAGAACATGCTTTCTCTGAGGCTTGGATTTTTTGACTTTTGTCATGTCATGCTTCTGGATGTCTCCTCTCTCCTTCACCAGCCTGTTTTAGTCTCTTGCTGCTCTTTCCCCTTCCTGTTTTTGTTTGTTTGTTGAGGTAGGCTCTCACTATGTTGCTCAGGTTGGTCTTGAATTCCTGGACTCTAGTGATCCTTTCACCTCAGCCTCCTGAGTAGCTGGGACTACAGGTGTAGGCCACTGCATCTGGCTTCTTCTTGCTTTTAAAATGATGGAACATCTCAGGACCTTGTCCTCTTTCTGCATCCCTCAAGTGGTTCTCTCCACCTAGAATGCATTCTTCTGCTTTGCACATCCTCTTTTTATTTTTTTTTTCTGAAACTCCCTCCCTTCCTTCATCTCTTTTTCTTCTTCTCAAATACTCTTGTCTCTTGCTGTCCTGCCTTGTACTCCTGCTCCTCCTACCTCTGCCATGTCACCCATTCATTCCTTAGGCTGCAGACCCAGTCAGCTACAGTCTGTGTGTGTGTTCACTTTTTAGGTTGAGGAGATGAGGGAGAAGCAGCAAGCTGCGCGGGAACAAGAGAGGCATAGACATAGGACCATTGAGAGCTACTGTCATGATGTCCTGAAACGCCAGGAGGAGTTTGAACGCAAGGTAAGGAGAGCAACCTTGCGCCTGGGTGGGATTAGTATGAGTTTGTTGTAATGCTAAATGAAAAGAAAGAGTGTGAGGTTCGTGGAGGGAAAGGAAAGAATGAGTGAAGAGAAGAAGAAAACACTGGGGACACTGGGAGGCAGGGGTGGATGACAGGGAGATAAAGGGTTATTCTGAGCCTTACCTGGGACTGAATATCCCTCGAGACTGCCTCTCCCAAACTAGAACCTAAAGACTAGGAGTGGCAGTGGAGTCGGTGGCCAGGAGAAGTATGACCAGGGGAGGTTGTTGGGGAGAAGGAGTGAGAGTATGAAGGGAGGATTGAGAAACAGAGGAACATGTGTGAGGGATTTCACCTTCCTTCTGGGCCTTCTTGCTGCCTTTTGGCATCTGTTCTTGTCTCACACACAAAATATGCACTTGCCAATTCAGATTCCCTTCTCTGATTTACAGTACAGATTTGCCTCTCCCATCCCATGTTCCCCATAGATTGTTTTTCTCACACCCTTCTCTCACATATGTCTGTGCACCATGTGGGTCTATATACTCCTGTTTTAGATCCCAGCTTTTTTTTCTCTTTTGGCCATACTGGGGGTTGAATTCAGGGCCTCACACTTGCTCGGGTAAGCAATCTACCTCTTGAGCCACTCCACTAGCCCCTTTTGTGTTATTTTTGAGATAGGCTCTAGCTTTATGCTGGGGCTGGTCTAGACTATGATCTTCCTATTCGTGCCCACCACCCCCATCCCCTCCACCCCCGACCCCCTCCCATAGCTGGGATGGCAAGCACATGTGACATTGTGCCCAGCCATTGGTTGAAATGGGGGAATCTTGCAGTCTTTTTGCTTGGACTGGTCTCAAACCAAGATCCTCCTAATCTCTGCCTCCTGAGTAGCTAGGATTATAGGCTTGAACCACCTTTCCCGACCCAGATTCCAGCTTTTTTTGGTGGTCAAAGTTACTTTTAGGTGGACTGAGACTCCTGTGGTTTTCAAAATCAGGGTATATTCTCTCTCTCTCTCTCTCTTCCTCTTCCTCTTCCTCTCTGTCCTTCCTTGCTTATGTTACCTCTCTTCCCATGCTCTCCTTCTTCCTGTTGATCATTTTCTTTTCTCCTTTAGGAGGAAGTTTTGCAGGAATTAAATATGTTTCCTCAGCTGGATGATGAAGCCACAAGGAAAGCTTATTACAAGGAATTCCGAAAGGTACAGGATCCCAATCTATTTTCACTTCCTTTCCGTTTCTTTTTTACTGACTGAGATGGACCTTTTTTTTTTCATGGTCTTGTGTGACTGCTACCCAGTCTTTTTCCTGCCTTTATCTCCCCTGTCTGCTGTCTCTTCCCCACCCCATCCTCTGCCCTGCAGGTGGTGGAATACTCTGATGTGATTCTGGAAGTTCTGGATGCCAGAGATCCTTTGGGCTGCCGCTGTTTCCAAATGGAGGAGGCTGTCCTGCGGGCAGAAGGCAACAAGAAGCTCGTCCTGGTTTTGAACAAAATTGGTAGGTGTTGGGCAGGTATGGATAAGGCAGCAAAGGGGCCAAACATTCTCAAAAGAGTAGCTTGGACCAGACACTGAGACCCAGAAACTTAGTAGTATTCATAATAGTCACGTAAGGTAGGAATTCTTGTTCAAGTTTTCAAAGCCCGGAATATTTGAAGACACATAGAGTTCGGCACAAGGTGGGCTTGAAGCCTGTCTGCCTTTCAGTTCCCTCTTCTTGGCATTGAGCCATTCCTGTGACTGGACAATCCCAGTGGCCTCCTGTCTCCTCCTAAGCTAGAACCCAAAGACTGGTGCAAAAAAGAATATGGACTTGGGAGTAACTGAGGTCTGGGTCTTTTCATACTTGTGCTATTTTCTCTAACATTGGACAAGTCGTGTCATTTCTGAGAGCTCCTGTTTTCTCTAATTGTAAATGGTCTCAGCTCATAGATTTGTTGTGAAAATTAATGACAAAGTGCTTGGTATGTGGTCAATACTTCACAAACAATAGCCATTCTGTGATGATTATTCTTGACATTTGGCCCAACCTAGAGTGATCCAGAGAGAGGATGGGAAATACAGTCTTTGGGAGGTCTCTGGCACACTAACTTGGAAGGAAGACATCTGGGACCAAATAGCTAGTTTGTGCATTTTCCCTGAGAGAATAAGCCACCTCAGGGAGAGCCAACTTCCCATAGATAAGACTGTCCTTTTGTAACTCCAGCATAGGAACTGGCTGGGGAGTGAAAGGGCCAGTGGAGAAACCAGTTGGCAGGAGGTGGGCCTGGCCTCCTGTGTTTTAGAGCGAACCATGGAGGGGCTGTCCTCCTTAACAGTCCCACATGTTCCTGTTTTCCCCAGACCTGGTTCCCAAGGACATTGTGGAGAAGTGGCTGGATTACCTTCGAAATGAGCTGCCAACTGTGGCTTTCAAGGCTAGCACCCAGCATCAGGTTAAAAACCTGGTAAGCTTGGGGTCAGGGGCATGTAACCTCTTTCAATGTAGCCTGGGGCCAGGGTTGGGGGGAAGGGGGTTATGACTTGGAATGGGCCCTCCAGCTCTGTAGTAATTGAATTGGGCTTCAATTTTGAGCTTTTTGTGTCTTCATTTTAATTTCTTTTCTTCCTGTATCATTGCCCTTTAGGAAGTATGTTTTTTTCCCCAGCTGTAAGGATAATACATCCTATCTTAGGAAATTTGGAAAATATAGTTAAGTACTTGTTAGTTTTTCTGAAAATACATACTTCTGTTTATTTTTCTTTTGAGAATAGATTATAATACTTCCTAATGATATCATTACTATAGAAATACATTTTCATTATAAAATATTTCAGTGTTGCAGAAATATTGGTTGCTTCTAGGGAGAGAAATTGGGTGTTGGGTGACACGTTTCAATTTTGTACTAGGTATTAAACTTACTTCTTGCAGTGCTGGGGATGGAACCCAGGGCTTCTGTATGCTAGGCAAGTGCTGTACCACTGAGCTATTCTTCAACCCCTAGTTTCTAATTTTTCATCATTATAACCAGGGCTTCGCTTCTACAAATATCCTTGCATATGTCCTTGGCATGTGGGCAAGTGTTGGTGTTGGTTAGGTACTGAGAGATGGTACAACTGGGTCATCCATAGGCTTTATGCATTTTACACTTTTCTAGACTGATAAATTGTTCTTCATAATGGCTGTACAGTTTGTTCTTCCATCAGTGGGTAGATGAATGTATGAGAGGGCCTCTCTTCCCTACACCCTTGCTCACACAGAGAGGAAAAGAGAAGAAAAGCCCTGTATGGGAGGGGTCACAGAAAGACTGAGTCCCTAAACTTTTTACTTTTATAGCACATACCTTTTTATTCCCAGGGTCATGTGATTGGTTCTCTCTCAAATCAACATTTTCCAGACAGAAATTTCCATATAAACAGGGTCAGTCTACATTGAATTTATTTAGATGGCATGGAACTTTTTTTTTTGGCAGCACTGGGGCTTGAACTCAGGGCCTCATAGTTGTTTGGCAGGTGCTGTACCACTTGAGCCACTCTGCCAGTCCTTTTTTTTTGTGTCAGGTATTTTCTAGATAGGGTCTCGCAAACCGTTTGCTTGGGCTGGCCTTGAGCCATGATCCTTCTGATCTCCGTCCCCTGGGTAGCTGGGATTATAGGCCTGAGCCGCTGGCGCCCAGTGGCATGAAACTTTTAAGTCTTTGAGAAACACAATATATCATTTATAAATTTTTGGCCTTTTCTCTGCAGTGTCAGGGATCAAATTTGGGTCTTGTGTATGCTCAGGCAAGTGTTCTATCTCCAAGCTACACACCCCAGCCTAATTTTTTGGCCCTTTTGATTGCAAACATGTTGTAAACATCCTTTTCGAACAACTGTATTCCATTTGTGTTCCTTAAGGGTATGCCTTTTGAGCCTGTTTCTTATTGATGGATATTTAGGTTAATTTCAATTTTGTGATATTAGAAACAATGCTGTGGAGGATAAAGGAAGAGGAAGGGCAGCCTGGGCAGAGGAGGTCACATTAGGAATAAAAATACGGAGACTGGGATGGTTTTGTACTGTGTGAGGAGTCAGGGAAAGTAGCCTGTAAGCTGAGTACCATCTCATCCCTGCTGAAGTAGGAGGGAGGGCAGGCATTCCTGTTGTGCACATGAGGGTACCGAGGCCAGGAGATCCTGAGTGTTTCCCTGCAGGAGAAATCTGGGCTCAGATGCCTGTTCTGTACTATCTCTTGTTTTCCAGAACCAGTCCACTGTGCCAGTGGGGCAGGCCTCTGAGTCACTGCTGAAAAGCAAAGCCTGCTTTGGAGCTGAGAACCTCATGAGGGTTCTGGGGAACTATTGCCGCCTGGGTGAAGTACGAACCCACATCCGTGTGGGTGTCGTGGGTAAGGCCTAGTAAAAACAGTCACGGGGCCTGTTCTCCTTCTTCAGCATATACTTTATTGGGGGAAAGGATCCTGGAAACTGTGTGTTGCCTCTTTATGGAAGAAGGGAGTGGTTCTAGGAGGGTTTTGTGATTTATAATTTGGATAGGGGGGCATGGGAAGGCATACTTAGAATCATCACTGTGTATTGAGTGTTAGAACCATGGGCCAAATACATAGTGCCAGGTTTGGAGTTGGTACTGTCTCATCCTGTCAGAGTTAATGGGAGGGAAGCATGACCATCTTCCTTGCACAGATATGAACACTGAGGCCAAGAGAAGGAAAAAGGGACTTGTGGAGCTCAGCACTATGTGAGACAAGGTAGAGCTGAGGCTCAAATCTGGGCCTTTCTGAAATCCATGATACCAAGAGAGGGATCATGAGAGGGGAATAAGGAAATTGAGAGAGGCAGAGGCATTATCAGGGAAAGTGAAGCTAAGAGAGGGACACATCAGAGAGAGAGTTGGACACTGGGAATACATAGATATGCATACTTGAATAGACACACAGGAAGGCAGAAAAAGAACAGGGAAGCCAGATGGCAGGGTTGGCGGGGGAATGGAAAGTAGAGACAAATTCAAGTTACAGAGTCATGGAGAGAGAGGGGAGGAGATACAACCCAAAAAAATGCTAGAAGGGACATTGAAAGGCGCATGCATGGAGACCTGCAGGGACATAAGAAGGATAGAGACAACCTGTGTATATAGATGTGCAGGCATATGTACCCAAAGAAAGAACTTAGACACAGATTGAGATTTGAGAGAGGTAGACATAGATGTAGAAGAACACATAAAAGTAGACTAAATACACATACGGATCCACAAACACACACGTAGCATCATGTACAGAACCAGAGGAGGCACATGTGAAGATACAGACTCAGAGGCAAAATGCATGCACATCAAGTCCTATCCACAATACTCATCCTAGCTCTGCTTCACCAAAGCAAACAGAGCCACACATGTGCCCAGATACACTATTATCCTCTGACACAACCCAGAGTCACAGAGATACAAATACACATGTCTATGATAAGACAGATGAATGTACTTGTGTAGAGAGAGATTGAGGCACAGAGAGAGAGGGATAGGAAGACACAAAGAGAAAAAGAGCCTCAGTGACACAGGTATAGGGAGTATACACACAGAGAGATGGGCCCCAGAGAGGAGGAACGTGGTTAGCAAGAGACTGACAGGAGTTAGCATAGAAAGAATTACAAAAAAGGCAGAATTGGGGTGGCAAGAAAGGACAATGGCCAGAATGAGAAAGAGATGCTTAGATAAGACATACACAGAGAAATAGAGTTGCTAGAGACATAAAAGCCATCATATTTGAAATGAGAATGACCAAGAGACACACTGAAAGAGAGAGGTGTAGAGAGACTTCCAGGTTGGGGATGGGTAACTCCAGGCACATATATGAGAGAGTAGTAGTAGTAGACACTGTTAAATTCTCATTCACATTGAAAACAATGAGAATGAGAGATCCATTGAGGGAGAAACACATAAAGATATCATGGGCTGAAAGCAGCTCATAGGTGCCTAAATACAAAAACAGACCATAGGCAAAGACAGCTGCACAGAGAGACCAGCATCTGGACATGAATCCCTTCTCCCCAGGGGGAGTACGCACCAGAACAGATGGTTTTCTTTTTCATAGACTCTTCCTGAAGTCTACCTTCTATTGGATCATGTTTGTGAGACCTTGTATTGAACATTTCTCCAGGCTGGTTGTTGGTGGGAGGTCAGTGTCACATTTAGAGGGACAGGTCTACTCAGTTAGCTGTTCACTAAAAGAGGAAAGAGCTAGAATGATCCTGTAGGGGCTTGGGCAGGGCCTGGGATGGAAGGCAGAAGCCAGGCTCTATTTTTGACTTGTTCATGGCCTGGTCACTGCCCCTGCCAGGGCCTTACTCACACAGGCTGGCCTGAATGTTCCTGGGGGTTCTTTCTGCCCTGAGCTATCTGCTGCTACTTTGCAGGTCTTCCCAATGTTGGCAAAAGCAGTCTGATCAATAGTCTGAAGCGCAGCCGTGCATGCAGTGTGGGAGCTGTTCCTGGCATCACCAAGTAAACACCTGCTACTTCCCTACTATACAACTCCTTGATAATTACCATTTCTCCCATCCCTCATGTCTTCAGCTCCCATTACTTTGCTAATTTTGGACCATTTTCTGATTCTTCCCCTGGCATGGTAATCCCACTAAAAGTCCTCATGTACCTGACACCTCCTAGTGGTGGTAGGTACTGGCTCCCCACTGGGTGCTTCCTCATTAGCTTCTTTTTTTTCAATGATGGGATTTGAACTCAGTGTCTCACACTTGCTAGGCAGGCACCCTACCACGCCACTCCACCAGCCCTTTTTTTGTTGGATATTTTTAGAGATAGGGTCTTGCAAAGTATTTGCCTGGGATGGCTTCAAACCCCAATCCTCCTGATCTCTGCCTGCCAAGTAGCTAGGGTTATAGGCTTGAGCCACTGGCTCCTGGTTCCTCATTAGCTTCTTGAAGCCCCCTAAGCACTGTGCAAGATTGGACCACTCGTGCATAGCTATATTGCTTAGATGAAGCAGCTGAGGCCCAGAGAGTCAGAAGAGTTCCCAAGCTCCCACAGCTTAGTCCTCAATGGCAGAGGCTAGATTTTAGAATTAGTCCTAGGTCTGTGGGGCCCCAGAACTCCCTGGTTCTATTTCTCTCTACCTCATCTGTAAGGCTCTCTCCCCTCACTCCTTTACCTTCCCCCAACCTCCCCAGGTCCATCCTTTGTGGCTGGATGCCAGAAACATCCAGGCCTCCTTTCTTCTCTCTTACTCCCAGGTTCATGCAGGAAGTTCACCTGGACAAGTTCATCAGGCTGCTGGATGCTCCAGGCATTGTCCCAGGACCCAACTCAGAGGTGGGCGCTATCCTGCGCAATTGTATACATGTGCAGAAGCTGGCGGACCCTGTGACCCCGGTGGAGACCATCCTGCAACGCTGCAACTTAGAGGAGGTATGCAGCAGGGCCCCTGGTGGATGTCCTTTCTTACTGTTCCCAGAGAACTCCACTTTTCTTTTTCTTTCTTTCTTTTCTATTCTTTTTTAAAAAATTTTTGTGGCAGTACTGGGGATTGAAGTCAGGGCCTCAAGCTCACTAGGCAAGTGCTCTACCACTTGAGCCATGTCCCCAGTCCTTTTGCTTTTTGTTCTTCAGATAGGGTCTTGTGCTTTGGCCCAGGCTGGCCTCAGACTGGGATCCTTCTGAGTAGCTAGGATTACAGGCATGCACCACCATGCCTTATAGCACTCCACTGTTCCTCATGACTTCTCTCCTTCCTCCCTTTACCAGATTTCCAACTATTATGGTGTATCTGGGTTCCAGACCACTGAGCACTTTCTGACTGCAGTAGCTCACCGCTTGGGGAAGAAGAAGAAGGGAGGAATATATAGTCAGGAGCAGGCTGCCAAAGCTGTCCTGGCTGACTGGGTGAGGTGAGGAAGGGGCTAGCATGAGGCTTGTTGGGAGGCTGGCTCTACCAGGGCTTATATGTGTTCATTGCTGCCAGTGGGGCTGCCTGACTTCCAGGGTCCAGTGGTCAGAGACAGCTGAGGCACTAGCACATGTCTCGCTCGGGGCTTTATACTCAGTGATTGATTATCCAGCAACTAAGCCCATTATTGTTCATAAGCCACTGTCTGTGTTTTCTTGTTCCTTAGTGTTTTCTGTTTTGCACATTCATCCTCTTTTTGATTGGTCATTTGTTCTTTTAATGATATCACCAACACTCTCCCACCACCTCCTAATGCAGTGGGAAGATCAGCTTCTATATACCACCACCACCTACCCACACTCTGCCCGCCCATCTCAGTGCTGAGATTGTTAAGGAGATGACTGAGGTCTTTGACATAGAGGACACCGAGCAGGCCAATGAAGACACAATGGAATGTAAGTGTGAATGGCTAGGTGCACTTGGTCTTATCCTAGTGGAACCACCTAGACCTGATGACTGATCCCACATTTGATCTCCCCTCCCTTATCCCTACTTGGGCTCTGGATAGGTTTAACCAGCTTTAGGATTAATTTAATCTCCTGTAAGGTAGAGTGTTCTAATCTGAGCCATGAGGAGTTGTTGGTGGTGATGGTTGTAAGCTTTTGGTAGATAGGAAAGTCCACAAAGTATCTGGTTAACCCCTTAAGGTGCTCTGGAAATAAGAGGCTCCATTCCAGTCTCTTGGGACCTGGAGTGGATTTAAACATTCCTACCCCCCTTTTTTTTGTGGTACTGGGGTTTGAACTCAGGGCTTCATGCTTGCTAGGTAGGTGCTCTACCACTTGAGCTATGCCCCCAGCCAAAATATTCCTTTCAATAGCCCCCTTTTGCAGGCATGGGTTCCTGCCTATAATCTCAGCACCCAGGAGACAGAGGTGGGAAGATCCAAGTTCAAGCCACCCTTGTTGCATAGTGAGAGTCTGTCTCCAAAACCAACCAAACAGAAAACTCCTTTTTTCTACTGTTGCCCTAGGCTTCTTCACAATCACTTCAGATGCATTCCTAGATTTTCCTTCTTATCCGTACTGGTCAGTGAAGTCTCCAAGTCACAGAAAGGTTGCATTGGCCAAAAGGCACATAGATAGTGGCAGGCAGGGTTAGCTTTGGAACCAGCTCTTCTGCCCCGTTGTCTTAAGACTCCTAGCTCAGAGTAGCTATGTGGTTAAAAGTATGGACTGCCTGCATTCAAATCCAAGCTTTGCTCTGTATTAGCTATGTGATGTTGAACAAAGTATTTCACTTTTCCCTGTCTCAGTGACATCATTTATAAAATAGGGGCAATAGAACCTACTGTATAAGTCGTCTTGAAGATTTATTTAATGTGTAAAAGAGGGGCAAAGGGCATAGCTCAGTGGTACAATTCATGCTTAGCATGTACAAGGCCCGGGATTTGAACCTTGGCACCAAAAAAAAAAATGTAGAACAACAGTCTGGCGTAAAGTAAAGAAATGTTCGTAAATGTTAGCTGTTATTTGCTGGAGTATATAGAAACTTGTGAGAAAGTTTCTTCTCTTCAGGCACTACCCCTGCAGCTCTGGCATATGGCTCCTGCTTCTTTCTCTACCCTGTCCAAGAAAGGTACCCATTGTTCCCTGGGCCTATGTGTAGACACTCTGTGGTGGTTGAGAAAGGCCTGGCTTCTGGTTTCTGTTTCTCTTAAGGGCCAGCCATTTTCCTTCTCTGAGTCTTCTTGTGTCGTTGGATTACTAATAAGTTTAAGAGGACTTGCCTGCTTCCTAGTTTATTGCTTCTGTGGCCTCGGGCAAGTCAGCCCCTTGCTGAACTTTTGTTTCTGCTTTTATCAAGTGGACAGTTGAGAGAGATTAGAGCTCATGTTCTTTTGAAGCTTGACCCTGAACGTAAGGGCAAGAGGGACTCTATCACTGAGAACATGTTTTACCAAAAGATTGAGGTGTGGGGAATTGAGAAGGTGGGGAAGAGGTTAGTGGTGAAAGGTTTTGGGAGGAGTTGGTACTAGCACTGGATCTTGAAGGGTGAGTAGACTCAGGGAGTCGATTGGGGTCAAGGTTGTAAAGCTAAAGCAGGTGTGAGGATAGCTAGTGTGGCACAAGGCAGCAGGCATATCTGAGGGTTGTGATGGAGGCCCACTCTCTGCAAGAGGCCAAAGGGAGGAGGAGTCTTTTTTGGTCCTAGGAAGAGAATCTCATTGGCTGCCATTTACAGAGCAGCATTGCTATTGGGCCAGAGTATTTCAGGTGTTTTCTGCTGAGTCTCACAGCAGTCTTGTGAATAGGGCTTGTGGAACTCCACCCCCCACCTTTTTGTGGTACTGGGGTTTGAACTCAAAGCCTACACCTTGAGCCACTCCACCAGCCCTTTTTTGTGATGGGTTTTCTTTGGAGATAGGGTCTCACGAACTATTTGCCCAGGCTGGCTTTGAACCATGATCCTCCTGATTTCTGCCTCCTGAGTAGCTAGGATTATAGGCGTGAGCCACCAGTGCCCAGCATTGGAACTCCCATTTTTTGCATGAGCAAGCTGAGGATCTGGGACCAGCTCCCAGCAGGCATGTGTCCATTACAAAACTCACGTTTTTAATCCTTTGTCATGTAGCCTCTGAGCAGGAACAAATGGGGCTGCCCACCCAACTGATCAGCACCCACATATCCTTTTTGCTGAGGCCTGACCAGAGGGCTTGCAGCAAGGTCCCTGACAATGATGTTGGTTGTGTTAAAGGTTTGGCCACAGGAGAATCTGATGAGCTGTTGGGTGACACAGATCCTCTCGAAATGGAAATCAAGTGGCTCCATTCCCCGATGGTGAAAATAGCAGATGCCCTTGAAAATAAAACCACTGTCTACAAGGTACCTGTCTGCTTCTTCATGATAGCCCTCTACCTGGGGTTCTGGGAGGTGGTTAGTCCCTTCCACTGAGCTACGAGTTAGTGAGGTATGAGTGGTGCCAACTCCCTCAGTGCTGGTTGCAGCCCATAGAACAGGTAACACTATCTCATCACCCAGTTGTTCACCTGGTATCCTAAGATCCCATACATTGTTAGTCACCAAGTCCCATGGCTTCTCCCTCCCTAAGCTCTTGAGAATCTGTCAGTTCCTTTTCATCTCTGCCATTCCTATAACCATAGAATAAGCTTCTAGTCTTCAGCTTACCTGGATTTTTGGTGTCTCTGTCTCTCTCTCTTTTTTTTGGTGATATTGGCGTTTGAACCCAGAGACTTGTAGGTAGGCACTCTACCACTTGAGCCACAAATCCATCCCTTTTTGCTTTAGTTTTACTTTTCAGGTTGGGTCTCATACTTTTTGCCAGCACCAGCCTCTAACCACAATCCTTCTACCTCCACTTTTTGTATAGCTGGGATTACAGAAGTGGACTGCTATGCCTGGCTTGTTTGTTGAAATGGGGTCTTGCTGACTTTTTGCCCAGGCTGGCCTCAAACTGTAGTCTCTGCCTTCCACATAGTTGGTGTGAGTCACTGTGTCCTGGCTGCCCCGTGGTTTCCAATGGCCCAAACTGGCCATGTTACCTCACCTATTTAAACTTCTTTCCTGGCTCCCCAGTACCTACATAATCAAGTCCTTATGTCTGAGGCCTACTCTTCAAGACCTGTATGTGACTCCAGGCTTTTTTTTTGTAGCCATTACTTCTGACAGTCCCCCCTCATCTCTGCCCTTCCAAAGTTCAGGTTTTAGTAGATTTTAGATACAGACATCCGCACTCTGATGCACTTGGGGTGGTGGCAGCTGTGGGGGTGGATGTTAGGACAGCATGGATCTAAGGGCTCTGATACAATACCTGGGGGTCAGGGAAGTCTCCTTGAGCCACATTTTGAAGGCTGAGTTCTCTGGGCAGGGGGTTAGACCATGCTTATGCATTGGCCCAAATGGATGAGAGTGTGGGGTTTTAAGGAAATGACTGGTGCTATGAAGTGGCTGGAATGGGAAATGGGAACGCGGAGTCTGGGGTCCGATTACAGAATGCCTTGACTTTGACTACACCACAGGCAGCAGGAAAACACTAAAAGTTATTTTTTTCTGGGTCACAGTTTTTTCCCCATTTTGGTTATTGTTTTTTTCTTTTTCTTTTTTAACTGGGTAATATGTGTACTAAAGGGTGGATAGTGAAAAGTAAGTTTTCATCCTACTTCTTGTGCCCTCCTTAGAGACAGTCACTATTAGCAGGCTTTTGGATGTCCTTTCAGTGCAGTTCCATACTTATATGCACATAAAAGTAGCTGCAGATAACTATTTTATTTTACTGCTTTGGCCATGCTGGGATGGAACCTAAGACAAATGCTGTGCCACCAGGCTACATCCCCTGCACCAGATAACTTTTAATTATAATGGTGGCATCCTGGACTGGAGTTGTGGCTCAAATGGTAAAGCTTCTGAGGTGGGAGGGAAAAAAAGGACACAAAATGGTAGCATGGGATTCTTGTTGTTCTGCACTTCGCTTATTTCATCTTGGAGATTGTTCCACATGATTACATTAAGAACTGTCCTTTGTTTTTCATGGCTACATGATATCTGGAAGGCTTTCTTAAGCAAGGAAGTAATAAGGTCAGGCTTGTATATTAGAACAATAACTTAGAAAGAGGAGGGCTGGGGTGGGGTCAGTGAGTTCAGGAAGGAAGCTAGCCCCTCCTCAGTCCATAAGAGAAGGTGAAGTCTGAACTTGAGCAGTGACAGAAATCACAACATTCCCATCCTCACATAATTTCAGAGGTTTCTCCACTGCTCAGAGGAAAACAAGTGTGAAGTTGTGTTTTATGGTTAATATTTTTCACCGAGAATGTATCATTATATCTCATAAACCAGTAAGTGGTTTCCTCTTTTATATACTACAAATCCTAGGCTTAGTCTAGGTCCCTCAACAGGGCCACTCATTGCACAACTCCACGATACTGTTTAGGTATACTGTGTTGTGAATGGTGTCAATGCTACCAACCCCAATGTGGTACAGTGTGGTAGTTTTGCTCAGACACACCCATATTGTCTTTTCCCTACTACAGGGTATTGGGTGGTCATACACATAGGCTTTGGGAGCCCAACTGCTTGGGTTCTAATTTATTCCACTGCTTACCAGCTGTGTGACCTCAGATGTCTTGTTTGTCATAGCATTCTTACAAGGATTAAATTAATTAATACCTATGCACGAAGGAGTTAATACAGTCACACAATGCTTAACAATGAGAATATGTTGAAAGGTGCATTGTTAGGTGATTTCGTTACTGTGCACATATCTTTGCGTGTACTTGCACAAAGTAAGACAGCTATAACAGGCAGTATAATCTCATGGGACTACCATTGTATATGTAGCCCATTGTTGCCTGAACCATCTTTATATGGCACATGACTACATATGTACTTATGTATGTAGATGCATAGAATGGTACCTGGTACATACTAAGCTTCCTGTTAATACTGGCTTTTACTACTCATATGTTCCTCTGACTCCTGCCACACAGATACCCTTTTTGGTGTCCATGGATACCCTGTGTTTTCCCAGTGTTCAGTCAGGAGTGACCCTCCTCATCCAGTTACCACTATGTTGACCACCACCATTGCCCCCAGCCTCTTAGTCACTCATCTTTCATGTCCCTAATGGGCAAATAGTATACTCTGACTTGTATGATTGTAGTTGCATCCTCCTTAGTGTGGTTGCTCCCTAAAGGTAGAACTGAGTCTGACTCATTTCTCCACCTCCAACATTGTCCCCATAGAGCTGGGCATAAAATAAGTGTCAGAAAATATTTGTTGAGTAAGACCTTGAAGGGTCACTTAGCAAAGGATCATTTAATAACCAGTTGTCATTGATTAAGCAACTCTACTTTAAAAATTTTATTCTTGTAAAAGCCATGTAAGCTATCCATTATCTACCCCAGTTTTTTTGTGTGGAAGGGGGCTGGGGTTTGAACTCAGGGCTTTGTGCTTGCAAAGCAGGTGCTCTACCACTTGAGCCACACCTCCAGTCCATTTTGCTGTGGTTAATTTGGAGGTGGGGTCTTGCAAACTACTTGCCCAGGCTGGCCTTGAACTGTGATCCTCCTGATCTCACCCTGCCAAGTAGCTAGGATTATAGGTGTAAGTCACCAGCACCCAGCACCCACCCCCATTTGATAGTTGAACACACTGAGGCTGAGAGGTGAACTAAGAACCTACTAGTATGTGGTGGAGCCAGAATTGGAACCTATTTTCTGTATGGCTCTAGGTTCCCTCTTTTTATCCAAGCCTTCCCCTGCCTCCTCTGCAGAAGTCTTTGCATGTCTTCTGGAAATCAAGACCTCACCATTATACTCTTTCTCTCCCCAGATTGGAGACCTTACTGGGTATTGCACAAATCCAAACCGTCAACAGTTAGGGTGGGCTAAACGTAATGTAGACTACCACTGCCCCAAGAATAATGGTGTGGTAAATGTCAGCTCAGTGGACCGCCGCCCGATGCTGCAGAGGATCATGGAGACAGACCCACTGCAACAAGGCCAGGCTCTAGCATCCGCCCTGAAGAATAAGAAGAAGATGCAGAAGCGTACAGGTGGGAGTACCTGACCACTCCTATGCTCTGGAAAGGGCTACCTGGGGCTTGGATTAGAGGTTCCTGAATAAGCATCTCTGTGTGTCCAGTTCCAGGCTTAGGTTAGGGTGCAGGAATGCTCAACTACTAGCAAGTGGTTCTCAAACTTAAGCTTGCATCAGAATCACCAGGAGGAGGGTTTGGTAAAACAGATTTCAAGGGCCAGGGATGTAGCTCAGTGGTAGAGTGCTTGCCTCTCGCATGTGAATGGTTTGATCCCCAGCCCAAACAAACAAATAAATAAAACAAAACAACCAACTAAAATACTCCACAGATTTCTGGGGACCACAGTTAGAGAACCACTAGCCATGTCATATAGCCACGTTTATCAGGTGCTTTCTATGTGTTAGGTAGTAACAGCCTATATATAATTTTTGCTGTACTAATAGGTAGTACACTCAAAATCTTAAAGGATATACACTAAAATCTCTCTCCAGGCCTCCCCTCTTAGGCAACCAGTTAGTTTCTTGTATCACTTTCCCGAAATAGATGCATAAACAAATACCTATATATTCTAGTCCACTGAGCACAGTTTTGCCTCATCATTTCAATTTGTCTTAGGATTATTTCCACGTTAATACACAGGAAAACTTTCCCCCTTCATTTTAATGGAGATCAGTTATATACTTGGCCCATTCAGGGTCTTTATACTATGTAATTGGTCCTCCATATGCCTGACTTCTGTATCACAGCTTCAACCAACTGAAAGTCAAAAATATTTTTAAAAATTGCATCTGTACTGAATATATACAGAATATATTTCTTGTCATTATTCCCTAAACAACACAGTGTAACAAGTATTTACGTTGTATTAGATATCGGAAGTAATCTAGAAATGTATACAGGAGAGTGTGTGCAGGTTATACGCAGATACTTTGCCATTTTATACTGAATCTGTGCATTTGTTACCCTCTAAATTCCCCATGGATCCTGAGTGATGATTGTACTTATCTTCACTAACTCATTGCAAAAATGTTAACCTCATTTGGCAAGTGAGGAAACTGAGGCCCACACACATTAAGTGACAAATTCAAGGTAAGATAACTAGTAATTGATGGAAGACAAAATGCATACCTAGGTAGGACTGATTGACCCTGTCAACCTTATATATGTTTAACTAGGCCATATTTCATAACTAAACATTTACTTGTGGCCTGACTCCACACTGAATTTTGGGAATCCAGGGATGAATTGCCCTTTAACTCCTACTCTCTTGTTAGGAAGTGGGGAGGAGACAGAACAGACATTGACAGTGCAGAGTGGTTACTCTGAAGACACAGGAGGCAGTGTGAGGGAACCTAACTTAGCCTTGGGTGGTGGTTAGGTAGGAGTGATCAGAAAAGATTTCCTGGAGAGGGTAGTCTTAGGGAATCTTGAGGAATAACAGGTGTGTCTAGAGAATGGGATGTGTGAGTGCGTGAACATTCAGGTTCAAAGCCAGTACTGCAGTGCTGCTCCTTTGCTGTGAGAGCTTTGGGGGATAATGGTGGAGTGCCAAGTTCATATGGTAGAGGAAAACTACTATTTTGTTACTTGGAAGGCACAAAAGTACTTGTAGCACTAGGGGTTTGAAATCCTGAGTTAGAAGCTATGTGATCAATTCACAGATAGACAAATGTATCTTCCTGTGAAGTTGAATGCCCACAGCCCACTAGTTGTTTTGTTTAGTGTTTGGGGGTACTTGAGCCAGTTTGGGAGCTTTGTGTAGACCAAGCTAGTTGTAGGGCAGTTGTGTAAGGCCTTCTTTTGGCAAACTAGTCACTAAAAGATTGCTTGTATTTCTCCATCTGCAGATAAAATTGCCAGCAAGCTGTCTGATTCCATGATGTCTGCCCTCGACCTTTCTGGCAATGGTGATGACAGTGCTGGTGACTGAATGGCTGATCTTTCCCCTCCCTCCAAGCAAGGGTTCCTGTGGTATGGGGGAATTCAGATGAAGGGGACTGGTTCTCCCACATCTCCCACACCACTGTTCCCATTATTATCTCCAGTAAAAAGTGTTCCCAGAGGCTGGAGCTGCCAGACCCAGTACCCTGTATTTAATTCCTGTTGTGTTTTCCAAGAGAAACATCAGTAGAACCCAAGCGCTTACAATGTAGCCCTACCCTCAATCCCAGTGTCCCACTCTGTAGCTTGATCTAAGGGCTGACCTCCCATAACCATCTTGGACAGGTGTATGTACAAACTAGAGACTAGACTGCTGATAGACCTGGGCATCCCTGGGAAGATTTTTTTTTTTTTTTTTTTACTATTTGACAAGCGAGCTCAGTGCCAAGCCTTTCTGCAATGGTCTGGCCATGTATCTCTTTCCAGGTCCACAGGTCCTTACCTGGGTGGCAGTTGGGGGAAGAGGAGAACAGTGATGAGCCTTCTTTCTTTGGCAGGTCTGGGGATAGAATAGAGGGAAAGAAGAGAATGCTGCTGTATGTGTTAAAAAACAAGGCACCTGTTGGAAGGGAGACTGGGTGCTTTAGGGGCAAGTCCCATATTGTCATTTGTGTGAATTTGGAGGAATCCCTTTAACTGAAGTAATCTGGCTGGGCCTCATCTTTATGTGACCTTGTCTCATCCAATGCCAGCATTTTGAATTCCATGATTCAAGAGGGTTCTGGTACCATTTATTCAGAGTGGTCTTCAAGAGAGTTGCTATAGTTGGGAGTGTATGAGCCAACTCTTCTTCCAAGTGTCTGCAAGCCATCCCATTGGAGTATAAGCTACCAACTCTGGGAGATCTTACCCCATCAGGAAGGGGCAGCAGGTCTTTGCAGTACTAGGGGCCTTGTATTAGCTTGTCATCTGTACGAAATACTTGGAAGTAACCAACTTATAAAGAGAAAAGGTTGATTTTGGCTTACAGCTTTAGAAGTTCCAGTCCATGATTGATTGGCTCCATTGGTTTGATCCTGTGATAAGGCAGTGTGTGGTACAGCAGACTCCCTTACCTCATGACCAGGAAGCATAGAAAAAAAAGGCCTGGGGTACCACATCAAGGACATGTCCCCAGTGACCTAAGGGTCTCTTGCCAGGCCCTCACCTCTTAATTTCCTGCACCTCCCACTAGTGCTACCCTGGGTGCAACCCTTTAACACATGGGTCTTTGGGGAACACTTGAGATCCGAACTCTAGCAAGGCATGAGATTGTTTTGTAATAACAGTCCCACTTCACTAGGGATTTTTGTTTCATGTACACAGCTTCTCTTCAGAGTTGACACATTTGAAGGAGGTGGGCATTACATTACTCCAGTCTTTGCCACCTACCCCAGACTTTCATACCACTCTTGGACCCATGCATACACTTTAGTTTTGGCCTTGCCTTTGTTTCTCAGGCTGACACCTCCTAATTTATCTAACCAGATCTTATGAGGACAAATGTGACAGGAACTAGGAAGCCATTGGCTGTAGGATGTTCAGGCAGGGAAGTGCAAACCACTTCTGCATTCAGGGGCAGCCAAAGGAAAATTGTGTACTGATTGAGCACAAACCATGGAGCGCCAGGATTTCGGTACCTCCATTAACCCATCGTACAGTTCTGCCAGTAAAGGATTAGGCTCAGAAAGTTGACAGAATATTCTCAAGACAACATTAAGCGGTGGTGCCAGGTTTGGAACACAAATTAATTAAAATCCTATGCCAGCATTTTCTTCTGCTTTGTACTACCTTCTAAACAAAGGCATGTTGATTAATTATCTGTGTGTCAGCCCCTGTTATTGAGTCCTTTAAATGCATTTTCTCTTTCTTGATTTTTTTTTAAAAAACTAGTAGTGTCTTGCTAGAGCTGTGCTCTCAAGAGTCTCCTTGAATGGGATCAAACTTATATTACACTATATCATCAAAATCTCCTGGTGGCTAATAGTGTTAAAATGAACAGTTGGATACCAGGAAAGCCAAGGCCACTTTGCAACTGTATGGAGTATCCTAATTTAAGACTTAAAATATTTTCTACTACTGGGGCCAGGCATGGAGGCTTCTGGGTCTAATCCTAGTGATTCAGGAGGCGTTGTTCAGAAGGATCATGGTTTGATGACAGACTGGGCAAAAAGTTGGTGAGATTACATCTCAACATACAATTTTCTATGATTAAGTAGTATTAATAAATACCACTAACAGAAGTGTGTAGATGAGTAAGATACAGCATGGGATTTGGCCAAAATCAAACAAGAACTAAAGTAGTTATGGCAGGATAAGAATTTGGGACTCCAGACGTTCTATCTACAGCATATCTCACGTTTTAACGTTTTATTTCAAGGGTCTCTATAGCTTAGGCTGGCCTACTACAGCCTCCCAAGTGCTAGGATTACAAGTGTATCCCACCACATCTGGCTAAATCTCATACTTCCTCCCACTCACTCCCTACCCCCAGTGATGGGGATTGAACCCTAGAATGTGCACATTCTACCACAGCTACACTGTCAGCCCTCAAGTTTAAAAAAAAGCAGTTTTTCAGTCTTTTTTTTTTAATTAAGGTATACTTTACATATAGTAAAGTTCATCCTTTAAGTTCTGTAGGTTTGGACATATGTATTCAGTGGTAAACTGCCACCACAATCAAGATACAGAGTATTTGCATCACCACCCAAAACTCTATGGACCCCTTTGTAGTCAACCCTTCCTCCTATCCTCAAATCCTGGCAGTTACTGTTTTCTGTCCCCATGGTTTTGCTTTAGCATAAATGGCATATAAATAGAATCATGGTCAGGTAAGCTTACTTGATATCAGTAGGTTTTTAAACTTTTATTTTAAAATACACATTTGAGTAAAATCTCCTGTGGTGTATAGTTCTAGCTGTGTAACCACTAACACTGTCAAGGAACAGAACAGTTCTATTAACCCAATCACACCAAATTAATTTCTTGCTACTTTCTAGTCAAATCCATTTCCCTCCACCTAACCTCTGACGATCACTGATTTGTTCTTTGACTTTGTAGTTTGTTTTGAAGAATGTCCTATAAGTGGAATTATATAGTATGTAACTTTTTGAGAATAAGTTGCTATGAATAATGTATTTGAGATTTATCCATGCTGTTAGTTGTACCAATAATTTGTATTTCTGAGTCTTACCCTATTGTGTGAACATACTACCATTTATCCATTCCCGAATTGAAGGACATTTTGGTTCTTTTGAGTTTGGGGAGATTATGAATAAAGCTGCTATAAATATTTACTTATGACTTTCTGTGTTTTCATTTCTCTAGAGTAACTACCTAGTGCTGAATTGCTGAGACATTAGGGTATGAACATTTCAGTTCCATATCCTCAGGTTGTTTCATTTTTTTTAGTGCTGGGAATGAAACTCAGGAATTTGAGCATGCTACATCCCCAGGTTTTTTTTTGTGTGGGACTGGAACTTGAACTCAGGGCTTTGCACTTAGATAGCAGGTGCTCTACTGTTTGAGCCACACCTCCAGTCCATTTTGCTCTGGTTATTTTAGAGGTGGGAGTCTCACAAACTATTTGCTCAGGCTGGACTGGAGCCACAATCCTCCTGATCTCTACCTCCCAAGTAGCTAGGATTATATGCATGAGCCACTGGTGCCCGGCTCTATTGTCAGTTTTTGGTATTAGCTATTCTAATGGGCATGCAG